>NW_024962252.1:25827226-26427226 GCF_019238085.1 Lagopus leucura
AAATAAAATAAAATAAAATAAAATAAAATAAAATAAAATAAAATAAAGGAAAGGAAAGAAAAAAATATGGCTGAAGATTCATTGCGCACAATTTTTCTTTCACCAAATTTGGTCAGTGTTCAACTTCCGTGGGGCCCAGTGGGAAGATGGCTGCCACTGAGAAGTCAGTGCCTGAGTGTTTACCATCAGGACAGTTCTCTGCCAAGGCAATCCTGCCAAGAAAGTGAAAGTTAAACCCTACAACTGGAAGCTACAATAGAACAGTACAGCACAGTAGCTATATATGGAGAATCAGGCATGGGAATAGGGCATCCCAGTGCAGTGCACATGCTTCACTGCTTCACTGAGAGTTAGAAAGAGACTCTTATGCATGAGCATCTGTGAAGCAAGATTAAGTAGGAGAAAAATAATATTTTTGTCATGTTATCTTTCTCTCAAATGCATTAAAGCCGCTGTTTCCAATTCGGGAACTAATTTAAAAATATATATATTTTTTTCCTATTATGCTTAACGAAGTCCACCCATAAATTTTCTGTAAGCATACTTGATGTTTTTTATGTTATTTTATTATATCCAACTTGATTTCAATATTTCAATTTCTTATATCTTAAAAAATATATTGTAAAATGCCAAGTTGCATTAACAGGAAGAAATCCAGTTAAATCTTACGTCTAACTTCTGTATTCAAAATATACTTGACTCAGAAAACTATTTATTGGAAAAGAAAATATTTGGTCTATATCTTATTTAGTGGGAACCACTCAGAAACAGAACAACTTCAAAAATGAGACAGCCCCTATAATTAAACAAAATACATCCAGAAAATTGTCTGATGAATTTTTCACTAAGATTATACCTGCTTAGTGCAATTTAGTCAAACAAAATTGCTGGTTCTTTGACACTTTTCCAGCAAGATATGTGTGACCTTATTATTTTAGACTTTGAAAGAAATATATACAATATATGAACACATTATTGTATGTGCATGTAATAACTAATTGTGTAGGTTTACTAGTCTAGCTACCTTATTTTACTGTCAGCATTGGTACAGATAGCCAAACATCACTTCTTTCACAGATCCTTGGAAGAATTAACATAATTTGTTCTGATGCTGACCCAAGATGATAAAAAGCAATTTGCTAACAAGTGAGTCTCATGACTAGCCAGGCCGTGGTGCAATATGAGCAAGCACCACATGTCTGAAAATTCAGAGATGAAATTCCAAAGGGCAATAGACTGGTTTGCCAGAAAAGAGATGCAATTTGCTCATCAAACCAAGTTGGGCAAACCAAGCCTAACTCAGCAGGCTCCACTCAGTAAATACAGCGACTTGGACACTCAAACCAGATCCTCTTCTGTGATTGCAAATCCTAAACCATTTACATAACTTCAAAGGTAACCATCATGGCAGCAAGTGACCCTATTATGTCAGTGGCACTATGTTCTGTAATAAAGTTACAGCTTATGGAAATACACATAATCTCTAGTTCCAGGAAGAGGAATGTAGTTTTTTTATATGTTAATAATGCATGTAGTACAAAAATGCCTTGATCATCCATTAGGGCTATGAGGCTTCTTCCAGTTCATCACACAAATGATTGTTCGGGGAGGATAGCAGTAAAAGAGAACCTGTTTATGTCCAAAGACACAGTGAAAGAGTCATATCATGGAATCATAGAATGGCCTGCATTGAAAAGCACCTTAAAGATGATCTAGTTTCAACCCCCCTGCTATGTGCAGGAGGTCAACCACCAGACCAGGCTGCCCAGAGCCACATCCAGTGTGGCCTTGAATGCCTCCAGTGATGGGGCATCCACAACCCCCATGGGCAACCTGTTCAAATGTGAGCAAAACGTGTTCTAATCTGAGCAAAAAATAGAATAAGACAAAAAGACTGAAGGACTGTCTCTAATACTCTAAATTATTTAGGATTTCTCACCCTCCATTTATTAACAATTTCTTTTTGAAAATTGGAATGAGGTGGAAAAAAAAAAACAACCCAAAACAGTGACTGTAGAAAACAATTACTGGGGGAAAAAAATCACTAAAGTTAGATTACCTACCTAAATGTGATGGATATGATCCTGACTAATATTTCCTCTATTACTACTCCCTCACAGCTGTGAGAGGAATTTAAAGTTACTATTAAAAAAATCTGTAAAAAGCCTTTTCATGTGGAAAAATGCTGATAATGAATTAAATGTGCTCTCTGTGAGCACCCAAAGCATACTTCAAAATGCTGAAACTAGGATGTTCTCTGTAAGCAGCTGGTTGTTAGCTTATTGGTCTGGTTTTTCAAGCTAATGATCTGCAGGATTTTCTCACAGTTGGTACACTGTTTTTTTGTACTCTTCAGTGTTGGGCATCAGGCATCGAGGAGGAAAAAATAAATGTAGATGTAATTATGCGTTCATTGTTTCTCATGTACTCTTTGCCACCAAAGGGTATAATGCCATCATTCAAAGCGTGAGGAGGAGGTGCTGCTTACCCATTATAGCCGACTCACAGATCCAGCCTCTAGATTTCAGGAACTTCAGGCCTCTCAGCTAAATGTTTCTAAATCCCTTTCCTTCTCTCCAGTATGGAGCTTCACTGGCACTGAAACCTCTACAAAGATTTCAGCTGATTTCATTAGGCTTCTAGTCAGACCCAAATTATTTTCACTATCAAAAAAAGAAGAGATGTATAAGGAGGGTCTTAGCTACATAAACCAGCTCTAAAAGCCAGCATGTTCCCACATTCAAATCCTTGATTAATCCTTTCTATTCACCGTGCTGCAGTTCCGTGCTTAGTACATATTAGTGCAACCAGCAGTTCCTGTGCGAGAGCTGAAACATCAGGAGCAGACACGTACCCACCTTAGGAGCCCAGAAAGCCTCAGCAGCCTCTGAAGCAAAACAGGGTCACAGCAGGAGCATAGCTGCACTGGAAGTAGCCTTACTCCATTGGCTGTTCCAGCTGAGAGCATGAATAAACTACAAATACCCTAGTATGACCCTACTTCTTGTAAGAACACTGCAGTGCAGTATATCATCACCATGTTTACGATTGAATCCTGCAGCTGCAGGATGGGAGAAGACTGGGAGGTTTCTTTTAACTTTTTTTTGGCTCTACAGAACTGTGCTGAGTGATGGGTACAAACCTACAGCCATCCATGTCCCTTTGTGTCCCCAAGATATGCTTTTTGGGGGCAGGACACGTGCACATCCACAAGCCCAAACATAGCTGTCAAACATCTCCAGTCCCAATCTTGCAGGAGACGGCTCGTAGGAACACTGTGGGGCTCACAAAGGATTTTCGGACCCAGAAACCAGTGTTATAAATATATATTTATGAAACATCAGAGCTATAATCAGATGTATACGAGAACTAGAAAGTACAATCTAAGAACTCAGTCAGAGATATTGATGAAATACTTGAATGACTCCTGCAGCTAGCTTATGGAGTACATGAAGCTGCAGCAGGGCTTAATTTTGTGCAGGAATGCCAGCCCAATTCCTTCTACCAACCCTCTCTATGAAGAGGAGTGATCAGGCAGATCTCTTGAGAGAAGGAGACCTAACAATTCCTTATCCATATTGCCATGGAGACACCCACACAAACAGAGCACCTCCTTCTTCCACAGTCTCCAGTCGTTCCCGGCTCCAGGGCCGTACAGTGAGAGACAGAGCACACCAGAAATTCAGGTAATACCCAAATTCAATCGTTACCCCTGTCCTGAAACTTCTTCTGAAGTTTAAATCACGTCTGTGTGATCCAGTGTGCTCTTGTTATAATGTTCTCGTAAATTTTTATTTGTGCATGACCCTGCTCTTCTCCTTTCCAGCTGAGATTAATAGCAGGAATACTGAAATGCCATATGAAGGATTCTTGGCTTTTTCTTTTTTCTTTTTTCATGTGAAATAGAAAATTCCAGACATCTCCTGAGTGAGCCTGTTTTTATAAGATTCTTAGCCCACTTTTGGATAAGCAAGCAATTATTTTCTCAAGTAAACCATCAAGTATTTTGAGGGGCAGCCAGTTGTCCTTAACACCTAACATTCAAGTTCTCTTCCCCCTGTTTTTCCCTCTGAAATATTTTTGGGGTGGAACTATTCCAGCCTGCCTCAGCAGACGCCCTACTCCTTCCATTTCTGAGTGCTATGGAAGAGCATCTGAACCAAGCGCTGCGTTTCACTCTGATGGAAAAGTTATCAGGGAGATCAAAGAGTCAAGTAGGAGAAAGTCATAATCCTTCATACTTGCTGGAGTGGGATGTGCAAGAAGTTATGCAAATAAATGAGAATTGTAGGAAAGCAGTGCTTTGTTAAATACCTTCAGTAAAACGACTTAATGTGTTTTATCAAGGATTAATGTTGTAAACAGGCTATAGATACTTCTCATTATCTACAGCTCTGTTCTTGCAAAAGTGCAAGAATCTGCAGCATTACTTATCTGAAGATTCAGATGTGTCAGATGCCTCACATTGATTGGACTCTCACCCAGAAAAGAAGCACAGGTGTTTGCTGCGACAATATTAAAATATTTTATGTACAGAATCTCTCCCCTGCAAGCAGCAATCAGCACTCTATGGTCTTTAAGAGGCTTTCTCGGGCTTGGCAACTCCTTTTTTAAACAGGCAGTTTATCTTCTGATAAGAAGCAGAAAGACTTCATTTATAGTTGTTTAATGCTATTAGAGCCCGTAGTTTCCATAACAAGATAGGAAAAACAAGCCAAGTCTTCTGCGTAGGGCTTTTCTGATCTCCAGGATATAAGAACACATTGTTGGTATCTCGGTGCATGACTCACTGGGCTGCTGATGTCACATGGAATGTGCTGTTAGGCTAGGATAAGCGATAGAGAGACTTCACTTGTACACTGACGTTTCAGCTACCCATTATAAGATGGTAACCAGGAAGAAACTTACTGTAAAACATGTAAAAAATTACTGCTGGAGACGGAAAAGAAACACACTATTTTCCATTCATAACGCCATGCTGTTAAGCTTCCAGGAGGCATGTGACCATAGCACTGATCATGGCAAAACCAAAAGCAGGTCTGTTTTTGTCCTGCAGCCCATTTGGTTGCCACTGGGCTCCTGGAGTAGCTGCACTAGCAGACATAAAATTCAGTTCAGCTGGTCACTGCAGAAGCAAGGTACAGAAGCAAAGAACAGCCTTTCACCAGCCTGTACCCTGTGAACCACTCATACAAGAGATAACAAATAGAATGAGTTTGATTATACATGTGATCATTTTCCTGACCTGTACGTAGACATGTAAATGGTATCAACCTGGATAGATGAAAATAAATATCCTGTTAAGTAGGCAATAAATCTAATTCCTCTTTCATTTGAGAAGGAAACTAAGTGTTGTCCAATATTTGTTGATTGGAACTCTGTGTATAACATGATAAATTGAAGTTTTTTCTGCGGAGAAAGAGTTGACAGTGTTTAAAGTTAAAAGTCCTCTCATCATTTTCTCCTTAGTATGCTTCTACTCTTTTTCTGAATAGAACCATTCATATCATTAAAAATCAAGGCATTGCCCAGGTCTGAGTTCAGCACTTAATGAAGGTAATAAATACTGATCATTGAGGCTGGATCATGATACATCCATCTCTGCCTTCTTACTGCAATCCCCACACGACCAGTGCTCCTGGGGTTTCTTCAAATCAAGACATGCACATGCCCATTAGAGAACTGGACTACCAAAATGCAATGGCAATTCAGTGTCAAAGTCAGGATTTTTTCCCACGTCCAATATTTCCCTAATGACTCTTAAACTCTCCATTACAAAACCCAGATCCTGAGATTTCCAAGGACCTCTTTCTCTTAAAAGCCCTTCTCTTTGGAAGAGAAGCTGGTGGAGTGAGTCCATTCCCATATTTCCTTAGATCTCAATTTTTCTGCATATAGCTTTTTCTGCAAATCTCTGTTTCACCTCCCAAAGTATAACCACTACTTGACACTATTCATTAGGAAGAATGTGAATTTTCATTTACTCACCTCAGAATAACTGGAAATAAGCCACATGTTGTGACACCTGTGTGAGGAGGAAGAAAAAATTATAAGAGAAACTGGAACCAAGACAACTTTATTTCCGTAAGTAGGACCAGTCACATTCTCTGGTTTTGCCATACAAACATTCAAACATTTGAAGTAGTGCTCTCAGTAATATTTGGAATTTGCAGTTTAAAAATAATCCATGTACTCAGGCGCATGCTAATCTTCACTTAGAAACAGCAAAGGAGCACCTGTTATAAAAGCCATCATTCATTTCCAGGTAATTCACAAAGGAAGGAGAAAATGGCTAAGCCTGACAAATATTCATTATAAATTCTTTGTACCTGGCAATCTGATGAATGGGTGGGTAAATGAATGAGCAGAATATATCATTTAGAGTCTCCCTAAGCAACGTCCTTGAATATTCATAGTTTCATGTTCACAGATCACATTCTTTTTCTTTCTTAGCTGAAAGTCTTTCCTTTTCACAACTATTCTAAATAGAAATACCTTGTAGAAAATTCACAGTTTGTGCAGATTACTTTGCAAATAATTATGAAAACATATTAAGAACATTTTGATGATGCTACAGTAACTGGGGGACCATGAGAAAGGCCTTCAGCCTGCTGCATTATCAGTTCTTGGGGAAGCTATGTTGTGATGCTGGGGTAAAACTCTTTAAGGGAGACACCAGAAAGCGCACTGCTCTCTGGCTGTACAGAAGCAGCGATTAACACTGAAGCAAAGGGAGGGTTATCTGGGGGCAGGGTCAAAGATTTCCCAAGGAAAGCATTCTTGAATGAGCAAGCAACCATTTCCAACCATCAGACTTACCTTCTTGCTGGTAAATAACCTTTGATCAAGGGGGAGAGGCATGGCTGCATCTCTTGAATTAGGGTGATTTAACTCCTCTTCCTGAGACAAAAACCAGTTTTATTTTTAGTAAGTATCTTCTGTTGTTGCTGCTGTGTTCAAATCCATGCATGTGTAGTGTCACCTGCTGTCACAAGGCTTAGGCAGGCTGATGGGCATACCTAATAGTCACTAATGCTGCCTGTGTTTCCTTAATGCTCCACTGCTCTGGGAAAAAAATACCCTTCCTAGCTTCCCTCAATGTTCCTACATTTACAGCAGGGCTCATTCAGATGCTGAATGAAAAGCAAAAAAATTAGCAGTATTAATATTGTGCTTAGTGATTTTGATGGTTTCCAGAACAGCTGCTCATGACTCAGACATCACTGACACTGGTAAGCCATTTGCACTGACAGTAGTGTCAATGTGGAGTGCCGTGTCTTCAGCATTTTTTTGACTAGGCACATCAGTGTGCATTCCTCTTTCCTAATGAACATGAGAACACACAGGAAGCTGTGAGAGGTATTTATTTAATACTCGGAAATAATGCAAATGAGGATCAGTTTTCTATAGTGCTTTCATTGGTGAGGAAGCTCAATGCAATTTTTAAATTACCCAAACTGAGGAAACGTCATTAGGAAAAGATCTGAACGAATATCCTACAGAAGGAATTAGATTTTTTCTTTTGAAATAGTGAACAAAGTAAGCAGAAATGAATGAAGTGCAAGCTACACACACCCTGAACTGATTCCCTGAAATGGTAGTGAGAATAAATACATTGCTTATTCTCAGGACAGCTTTGTGCTACTAAATAAGGCAAATATAACAAACCAAAACAAAACCAAAAGCACATCAAAAAACCTACACACAAGCCCAATATGCACTTGAAGGGGCATTTCAGTTAATGAATTGTCTAAACTCCCATTAAGGCCTCATTTCATATGTAGAAAGGAGATGTACAAACTGGAATAGGTGCAGAGTCAGCTACTGAGTTGTCTGAAAAAAATGAAGAGTCAGTCAAACGGGAGGAGGTCACAGAAATTATTTTATCCATTTGCAGGAGGTTAAATAGCAAGGTAAGGGCTGCTGTCTGTCAGTGCCAAAAGGTAAACAGGGGACTCACAGAAGTAATCTCAGCTCATCTACAACACAGGCAAATGGGTAAAAACTGGCTGTGAAGAAAGTAATGATGTAGGGAAGCAGAGACAAGTTTTTATCACCAGAGTGATGCCCTATAGAATTAATGAAAACTGGTAGAAAACTAGTTTGGTTTTGAGCTTGAGCCATTTATTATCATGATAAGAAGGTACTTACTGTGATAGCAGAGAACAGGATTTGAAAATGCAGGGGTTCTCCAGTAGTCTCCCCATTTAATGTTTGTCGAACTATACTTGCAAGGTCTAAATAGAGCATTTATAGAATATGGAGAAAATAAAGCACGCTAGTGTAGTGCTTATGAATAAGACAAGTGCTTAAATACATCCAGTTGGACTCTACTGGAAGTCAGATTTGCTACCATTCTTCTGCATTCCTGAGCTACCTATGTGCTCCCCATGGATACCCAGCATCCATTTCTACCTTTTAAAAAGTTATAAGTAAAGGGCAGAATTTTATCCATGCATCATCTATTAACTCTTTCGTAAACAGTTTTCTCTGCCAAATACTGATATACTTATTTATGCACAATTCAAAGTTATACTGGCATTCATACATAACTGGATACATGAATATTTGAACATAGCCAAGGATTTGACAAAATCATCTGGTGAAGACCAAAAAAAGCATATGGCAATGTTTGGTGACAATTTTCCAACAATTATTTTGCATATTCTTTCCCACTTCTGCCAGAACCCTACCTGAGAATAAATACAATACCCAAGTCTCGTGGAAATCTGTAAGCCACTCAGCTAGAGGAGGAATACACTGGATCACAGGTCAGTCAAAAATAGCAGTGAAATATGTAATGAGTACTTATCATTCATAAGGCACACAATAATAGTGGAGCCTGCAGTTAGAGGAGACTTGGAGAAAAAGGACAGAAAATAATCAATGAAATAAAAATGATCTCAAAACTGGATCAACAACTAAGATTGAAACTATGTCTTAAAAAGCTTCAGAGAAGTTTCTATTCTCTGTGATATGAAATAAAAACAGGGATTAATTCACCTGTGTCAAAAAGCAAAAAATTAAATCTTGTTGCATAGTTTGATCTAGGAACTTATTGTTCCAGGATGTCTGTGAGACCAAAAATCTAGATAAAGAATAATCTTATTTTAGAAAGAGTACTGTAGTAATTAATATTAATATTACAAAAGTGTAGGAAAGTATATGAAATAAAGGATATGAAATCATTTCTCACAGTTTATCCCAATCTTCAATATTTCCCAGGAGATGGAGAAACTCCCATTTATTTGATGAAGTTCTTGCATTTTTTAATTATCCATATTTTATTTTAGCCAGCTGGTCCTAGCCATCTTCAGAAAATACATGAAAAGCTCTCCTCTTATATTGGTAATTCTAACATTAAAACTTACACAGGGAGTGGGAGGAGGCTTTAGGAAAATATATTAGCATAAGAGAAGATGAATAGCAATTTTAAAGCTTATTAATTCTTGCTCCACTGAAGGCAAGAAAATCCTTACTATGTGCTCTGCACTGTACTGAGAAATATTCTCAAGCCTTTGCTATGTTCCAGCATTGTAGATTAATGAGGATATGACATAGTTAGCTAAGAGCATCGCCCTATTAACCTTACAGGTTAACCAAGACAGTTAATACATCAGCTTTGATAGCATTACATGATGATTGTAGGTCAGGCTTTTTGCCAGCTCTTACCCTCTAAGTGCTCTTAAAAAGAGCAATAAGAACAAGAGTTAGTCAGGTATAAATGGATTCAAATTGAAGGGAAAAGTGATTTAATTAAAAAGTCTGTGCAAGAGTTGTCCACAAAAACGGCCCAGAAGACATTTCATTTCTCCTCTCCAGTTTCAAAGGGCTATAAATTAGGCAGGGCTGGAACTCTAATTGGCCACAGGTGTGTAGTGTCCTTTGGGCTGTAAGTATAATAGAGAACCCATAGAGATAATAGAGAACCTTCCATTTGGAAGGTGGGCACCTGGGCACCCTTCTGCAAGGGCAGCTGGAGGCTGAGCAGACTGCTTGAGGACATCTCAGATGGCACCAGATATATGTTAAAACAGAGTCTTGCTCCCAGGTCATACACCATTATTGATTTCAGCAGAACGTTAATTCACAATGCCTGAGAATGTAGCTGAAACAGTTATTCAGAAATATAGCACAGCGTAATTAAAACTTGCCTTTTACACAAACTTCATAATTAAAAACAGGGTGGGAAGAGCAAACAGCAGTCTCTTATTTTATTGATTGTCTTCAGGGATGAGACTTTAAAACTTTAGTCTTGGCTCTAAATGAATATCATATGCAGTTTATCAGCAATTAGGATACTTTCAGCTCTCTGAAGACTTACAGAGGAAAAGAAGAAAGGAAAAAGGACTGAAAATAATTTAGGATCATGTTATTACTCTTATGAAACCTATATAAAAGAAACCTGCATGGATTTTGTAAGCGTTGTATAATTCTGAAAATCCTGATTAAAACCAAAAGACACTGTCACAACATTTGCCAAAAAAGGGTAACCAGACAAATCTGTCATGTTCATAAGAGCTTGTTTCCTTCTGTGTGTTTTTAATAGTCATCCCAATAATCACTGCATTTATGACTGTTGTCTGGAGATGTACAGTAATTTGAAACTGCACCAAAATACATCCTGCAGTCCACTGAATTTAGTCTAGAAAAATGTCATAACCTTACAGTGAGAAGATCTTGCATACTCTTCTCCAGTAACAAGAGTTGAAATCACATTTTGTCAAAGTCAGACAATTACAAATTTTTAGCTAACTCTAGTTTAAATGAGAGTTGAACAATTCATGCACGATACTTCTCCCTGAATAGTTCTTGGTAGTGTTAGTGTTTTCGTAGTTACAGTCCTATCTCTTCATTATGCAAGATTTCTTTTCTTTCCTGTTTCTAGGTGAAAAAACAGCACAGAAAAATTTGACTATCCAGGGTCAGTCTTTTGATGTCGTGAAGTAAAAAAAAAATAGAAAAAATAGTGAAAATTCGTAAGTGCATTCGTAAGTGGGCGATTCTAATAAATGGAATCACAATTTTCTGATGATTTAAAATTATTTTTAGAACAGGAAATCAGCACAGAATAATGGAATCATAGAATCACAGAGTCATAGAATTGACTGGGTTGGAAGAGACCTTAAAAATCACACAGACCCAACCCCTCTGCCATGGACAGGGCTGCCCCTCCTCCTCCCTCCTAGCTCAGGCTGCCCAGGGCCCCATCCAACTTGGCCTTGAGAACCTCCAGAGATAGGGCATCCACAGCTTCCCTGGGCAGCTATACCAGCACCTCACCACCTCTGAGTAAAGAGTTTCTTCCTAATATCTAATTTAAATTACCTCTCTTTTAGTTTAAAGACATTCCCCCTTGTCCTATCACTATGTGCCTATGCAAAAACTTGGTCCTCCTCCTGCTTATAAGCTCCCCGCAAGTACCGGAAGGCTGCAATGAGGTGTCCCCAGCTAAACAAGCCCAGTTTCCTCAATCTTTCCTCATAGCAGAGGTGCTCCAGCCCTCTGATTATCTTTGTATACACTCTTCTTTGCCTGCCTCTTCTGAACAGCGTATCGCTAGAAACCTTTCCTGTTATTTTTCATGTCCCTCAACAAGTTTAGTTCTGGACAGATGATGAAGTAAGGAATTTCAACAGCGTTGGACCAGAAAGGTCCTTGACATGCACTTCTTCTTGTAAAGTGAGATTTTTTATTAGAATGAGAAATCATGTCACAGTGCCAATAACATGAAGAAAATGTTCTGTGATGATAAATAACTAGATAGGCAGGCATTTTGTTGTGGATGAGTGTGCATGCATGTTGACAACACTGAAGTAATCATGAGGACTCCTGATGACAGAATTGAATAAAAGATTATATAAGTAGTAACAGATGTTGTCTCCTGTGAGCATCGTGATAGTTTACCATTTTCTTCATTTGACATTACAATTTGCAAAAGCAGAGTACAAAGATTCTGCAAACCCTAAACAGACGCATCCAAGAAGCAGAACCAGCCAAGAACTGAGTTCCTATCAATAAGTAAACTGAGCAGAAAAGCAAACTTCTACCTGTTTTCAACCTTTCAACATGCTTATCTGGAAATGGACTTTTCCCCTTCCTGTTTTCTGCTCCGCCCCTCCTCTCTCCCCCTCCCCCCCTTTCCCCTAATTCAGGAGATGGAGCTCCTTTCTTGTTCAATGTGTAGCATAATTGTTCTCCCATCCTCAAAGAAGTCAGCTGTACTGCAGAGAATTAAAGATGCCCCAGTAACACAGATGCATAACGAAGTGCCTTTAATAAATCATAGTGTGGCTTCTCTAGCTCTCTGTTGTATCTGCTCCAAGTACGGGTGGATTTGATTGCTTTCACTAGTTCACTAGCCAGCATATAGCTGCCCTGCTGTCCTGGGGGCAGACAAAGGATTTTTGCCAAGAGTATGCTGGCTCTACATCAACCAGCATAAAAAACTTCCTTATCTTAGTTTTGTCACTCCTTATAACACTGATGAGAATATACATTTCTTTTTTTTCTTGTCTTTATTTATTCCCAGGAAATTTTGCCAAGGTGGAGGTAGTGATTGATAACTGCTCACAGCACTGCGCCTACATCTGCCTTGTAGAACAATGCTGCAGGAGCTCAAATCTTGCTGAACAGCCACAGCCTAGCTCTAAATCCACTGACACTACCTCAGTAGCAGAACACTTGTCAGCATTCCCTTGAGAGAATTAAACATTGCAAACGTAAATAAATCCACCTGGGGATTTCAGAAACATCAGGAGAAACTTTGGGATTGGGCTTGTTATTCTTCTCAGAGTAGTCAGATTTGCCAGTGGTGTCTTTATCAAAAAGCTACACCACCCACACCCAGTTTACTAGCACTTTGAACTAGAAGAATGAAGCTCATTTATATACATTGAAGCTAGATGTCATTTTGCCATTGTCAAAAGAGCACATTTACAAAACACGAATACTAATCAATTATATACTAGTAAATAAAAGTATGATAGGAATGGCAAGCTCTTGGCAAAGTTAAACATGCCTACAACATCTAACAAGGAAACTTCGCTTGCCAAACATGCACAGGCTGTGGATCAAAGACTAAAGGTTTCTAAGCCCCACCTTTGCACTGGTCTCTGTGCCTCATTTTGGACAAGTCCTGTGTTCCCTTGTTTGCTTCCATTGGATGAAGTGGGCAAACACTACTGCCATCTTCACGGTGTTTTAAGGAGATTTATTTACCTGCAGCATATTTACCTGTATGAATGTGTAACACATCCACCCAGGACAAAAAGGATGGGAGAAACAAAGTCTGCCTCTCTCAAAGTAAAACAGGATCTCATTGCCTCGTAACATCTGGATAATAAAAGTGCTGAACTCCTCCAAACCCACACAATTATGTAGCATAGCTGTTCTTCACTCCACACAGTTTTAGATTACCCTCTCTAGCAAGCAATACTATTACTTTTATCTTCCCACTTATCAACCAAATTTCTAAACTTTAAAGCCTATCATTTCTAGTTGGGTAACAAAATAGACAGCATAATTTTACCACAGTAATTAATTAAGCAAACATTGCACAACATTGCCATCTGAGTTTGTTAGTTACCGGATACCTTGTATTGTTTTTGTTAACCTAACTGAAACTTGAAACAATTAGGAAATGGAGCAACAGGGGCTCCTGAGCTGTAGATAGGAGCAGGCTGGAAGAAGAACCAAGTGAGGACAAAAATTGGATGCTGGCTCTTGGTATGGGGGGTCCATGAAAGATGGAAGAGGTTGGGTAGGGATGAACATGTAGGCAAGCAGCAGATGCCATTGGTGCCAGGTCTTCCATGGCATTTTGGGTTAGGTTTTCTGTATTACAAGGTTACTGGGAGGAAAGGGACAACATCCATTTATCTTTTGACCTTCCTATGTTCCACTCTCATGAAGGGAACATTTTCAGCCTTAACTAAAAAATAGTAAAATTATATGTTATCGTATTTTTTGAAACAAAAATGTTTAGGAAGATTGTCAAGGAAACTAACTTACATTTTTATATCAATTGGAGCTAGGCTGTCATAAAACACTGAGAAATAGCTGAAGTACTTGAGTGATGAAATTACGGAAAGGGCAGGGTAAAAGACCAAGAACATTGTCATAAATGAAAAGACAGTAGAAAATAGTGGTTACTGATTGAGAAATGGAAGACTTTTTTTTTTTTTTTTTTTTTTTTTTTTTTTCTAAAGAGAACTGAGGTCCTGTATGGATAGACGAGGGAAATTACTATCCTGAATGAATGGCATACACATCTGAGAGTCAAGAAACACCTTAGGCTGAACTTCAACCTATTTAAAGGGAGAAATTTCTAAAATTTACCGCGATGAACTCACTGAAACTTAGGTGATTCCTTAATGAAATATGTTTATCAACCACCTTTAGATTACTTTGATTCATTTATCGTTCTTTGTCCACCTATTTATTCTATTTTTCAATGTTTCTAAGTCTCACTTTGAACGCAATACAGTGAGGGGTTTGCCATTCATTCCTACTTAATAACTTATGGTATTAAATCAGTTGGAACTGTCTCTTACTTCTATCATTGCAATAGAATGGTCAAAACAAAATTTCCTCTCTTTGTTCCCCAATATTGATGAAAATGTTCAGGCAATTCCAGTGCTTAATTATCTCCTTTTATGTCCTTAGATTATTCATGTCAGACTCCTTGCAATCCATTTCCTGAAAATGCCATAAGTAATTATATCTCCCAACAGAGTTATCATTTACCTTCATTTTTAATCATTTTTACTGAACCATCCCTTTACAACTGCATTGCCTTCTCTTAGTTGCCTCCAGTTCTTCTTGCTAAGGAAACGCCCAGAAGTAACATTCCAGGAGCTGGAATTGTAAGGTGGAACAGTATTGCCTCATTTCTCTGTAGCCCACCCAGCTCTCTCAGTATGAAAGACACATGCATCCTATCTCTCAGGGATGCACCTCTTTGTTGCACTTCCTCTGCTGATGCCCATCAGCTCTGGAACAGTAGAAATTTAGAGCAGAATAATTTGCTCAAGGTAACTTAAGACAAGTGTAAACAAAGCTTTTTCAGCCGGCTTCATGTCAACGTGTCAAAACAGGATTGTTTTACATTTGTTGCAGCAACTCTCAGCATGTTGTTTCTTCCCCAGAAATCTGGCCTCTATGAGTGCCAAGTCCCAGTCTCCAAGATGGATGAATGCTGCTCTTCCTTCCCAGCTGCCGCCAGCTCCACACAGCAGGAGTTCCCCCCACGCTCCCAGGTGTACACAGGGTGTGACAGCACAGCTGCCTCCCTGTTAAATCCAAATGATGACCTTCAGCCATCCTCCCAGGCTCCCTGGCACCCTCCCGCCAGGCCCAGCTCCACACTGCACTGTCAGGAATCACCCATCGAGGAACTCATTTTAAGTCATATCTTTTAATCAATCTGGATAAATGTTGTCAGTGGAAAGTTGCTACTGCTCACAACCTCTACGACTTTTAACATATACCACATGTTCCTGCATTAAGGCTGGCTCACTCTGCATTAGCATAGAAAAGACGGACTGCAAATCCCTCCAACTGCTCTTAAAATCAAAAGGAATCTTTCCACTGAGTTTAACAAGAGCTGAGTTGAGGTCTTGTGACCCTGCTGCAGCAAAGTATTTAGACACAAGCCAAACTCTAAGCATGTGAAGAAGCCCCATGAATTCAATAGGCTTATCAGATGTTTAGGAACTCCAGTCAAGACTTCAGTATTTTTTTTAAGTTGCTGTAGCAGTGCCTCTGTTGTACAGAATAAAATCCATGAGAAAATTTCACTTGCTCCAATGAAAGGAGGAATAGATCTTGAATATATATATTGTGTGTATTTATATTTGTACATACGTAATGTTTATGTTTACATACAAGTACACACACATATATACATATTTTAGCCTCTCTTCTTCCTTTCACATTCCTGGAAGAAAAGCTTTCATCTGATTTATATCATAATCTGCAAAATACACTGCTTGTGTCTACGTACTTTTCACTAGAAAAAAAGGCTTCCTTTCAAATGCCCTTGTCCCAGTGTTGATGGTGTCATGGTTTTATGTTTTTTGTTTTTTTGGGTTTCAGTATTCCACATCAAAACATCATGCAGCGTACAGGGCATTAAAGTGCCCCAGTTCCAAGTACCTATCCCTGTACATTACAGCAGTCACGGGATCTGGCAGGTGGGGGGGTCGCTCTCTTGCTGCATTGCAGTGGGTGCTGGAGGGTGCTTTCCTAGCCGTTCCAAGCTTTTCAGGTTTGAATCGGTCCCGGGAACTCTCTCTTTCTCATCTTGTCTGATTTATTAGTTTCAATTTCAATTAAATTGTATTATATTGTGTTATCTTGTATTTTTCCGATATCATAGTAAAATAAGTTTTCCTTCATAGATTGTTGCTGCTGTTCTTTTCCTCCCTCCCTTCCTTCCTTCCCATTTTGTGGGACTGGGTAGGGAGGGAAGGGCAGAGGCCTACTGCCCCCCGGTCATGGGCATAGATTGATCTAGTCAACTCTGTGATAGATGAATGCTGTCTAAGCTGGGGCATCCTCACACAGTGGACGAATAAAAAGCCTGAAGAGCCTGAGAGGTGGAAATATTGTCCTTACAAAGGTAAAACAAGAAATAAAGGCACTTAGAAAATGTATAAAAATTTACCTCAATACCATCAAAAGGAAAAATAATTTCCTTTTCCTGCCTCAGGCAATATTTACTTAGATTGAAGTGTAAAAAGTACAGTGGAAATAAATGTCCTCTTTGTTGTCTGTAGAACCTTCAAGTAAATCTCCTTCCTATAAAGATGTTTAGGGGAAGTTTTAAGCCTTCTCCCTCCATTTTGTTTCCATAATTTCTCTCTTTTTCTTGTTCCATCAAAAACTGCAATGTGCAGATTTCAACCTAAAAATTCCCCACTGAAACAGAATGAATTCATGCATATATATGCTGATCAGCTGCAATTACGTGTGATTCAGAAAGAGGCAAGGCAGCACTTCGTCCATACAGTCTCCAAAAATGAAATGAAAATAACAGAAATTTACCTTGCGGTGAGGGCTGGTAGGTAGCACCTTCAGAAAGACTGAAGAAATATGTCCCCAGTTCTTCATCTTCTAAAGTAAAAGCCTGAATTGCTTCCTTGCCTCACTAAAGAACAGATTCCTCCAAACTCACTGCAACTAATTTATAGCAGTACAGAAACAGATGGTTTGGTAGATATAATTTTCTGTTTAACTAGCAAGTTCTTTTCGCTCTACTTTTATTTGATTCTCCACAATATATAAATAAAATGGTATAAAACAAATAATATCTGTGAACATCACTGCTTTTCCTCACCTCTGAAATACCCCATAACCTTCCATAACCTTACTTATTGCTATTTAACCTCATGTCAGGTTATCTTAAAACTTCTAGTTCAACAGGAAATAATGTCATGATAACAAATGCCTATTTTTGTTATTGCTGTTGTATTGTTGTTGTTGCTGTTGCTTTTTCAGCAGCAGGAAGGCAAGCAAAGAAGCAAACACTACAGTTCAGGAGTATTAAAAAGATTATGACAACTCTTGGGCTTTGAAGGGTTTTTTGGAGGCCCCTCCCTACTTCAAGTGAAAAACACATGAGAAGGCATCCAACCAGCACGAACAGGCTCTGGAACATTAAAATCAGAAGAGAAGAACACCATTTTATCCTAGCAGCTCTTCTGCTATAACCTCCCCAGGATCCTACTCCCCAGGAAGGAGGTCTGTGGATAATACAGGTGTCATGAACAGCAAATGTGACTTGTTTAAGGACGCTGGTTTCATCAATGACAAATCTACTTCTGTACCATTAGCAGCTGAAAGGTACTTCCCACAGTAGTCCAAGAACTAGCTCAGTGTTTTCTATGCATTGTGCAGTCTCTCATCAAGGACTAAGGAAGCACAAGTCTGCTTCCAGCAGGCATCTGTGGCTGATGAATTCTAGTAGTAAGGCCCAACAGTCATGATGCACTACAGCACACTTCTCATAGTTCTGCTAGGACTATGAATCAGGGAGCTAGAGTCTACGGCTTTGACTTCTTAAGAGAGATTTATTGTTCTCCTTCTTGTCTCCTTTCAACGTATCTGAGACGGAAGTGCCATGGTTATAATTTTGCATGGCCTACAAGAGTATTTGATAGTGACAGGCTTTTAGGATAGAGGCAGAGAACTGTACATGAAAAGAGATTTACTGCAGCTTTGCTGGTACTGAACTTTGGAAACAGTCTCAATAGTATATTGTCACCTCAAACATGTTTAGACAGTCTAGGAGAGGTAGCTGGAGGAAAACCAGAAAGCAAGTTAACAGCTACTGCTCTGAGACCTACTACTTGTGCTCATTCCCTAGCTCTTTCTGGACATCATCCTCTAGCCTAGATTAACCATCTCTTTTCCCCTCCAAAAAAGCAAAACCAAAAGAAACCCAAACAATTATATTATGTTGTTTCACTTCCATATCTATACATACTTTTTTTATGGAGCAGATATGGAGGTAGTCTGGATCTCTAGCCTGCATTCTGGATGAAGTCAAAATTTATAATGTTAATGGTCTCATTTCTTTCTCCATGAGAAATCACAAGGAGCATCATAGAAACCTATTTACAGACATAAACTCTTTCCTATGTCAATGCTTTCTCAGTTTTTTATTATGTGCAGGAGAATCAGTAGCCACAAATCAATGCCATCCTACACACTAGCATACATCCACATCTGAACCTTCACATGGGACTAAACAATTCAAAATCTCATGTAGGACAATTTAGCTGCAATCTTGATAGAAAGCTAGGCTATGTCTGAACTTCATGTAGTTGTTGTACGTTGAAGGCAAGCTTATATGGGACAAAAGAAGAGCAGAAAGTTATCACTGAGAAATGTCTTGACCATGCCCTCCATTATGAATGTCAAGCAGAGTGATATAAAATTATATACACAGACAGGGTAAGCTCAGCACTGAAACCAGTTTAGGCTAATGTGTGTCTTAGTTCTTAACTGACTCCAAGTACAGGCATCTTCAGTTACGGCTGATGGGAGTCTGATGAAGTAGATCTCCAGGGCTTTAGTCCTCATCTCCCACATGAAAAGCAGTACCTGTGAATGTTAAAATACCAAAGGTGGATACATTCCAATACTTTCTCTTTTTTTAAAAAATAACTTCAGGATCCAATGTTCAGTCATAATTCTGTAGCCATATCCCGATTTTTAGCAGCTTTTCTCTACATTATCAAAACCCACTAGGTTCTTACATGGCCCTCCAAAAAACATTCAAGCATGCGTGTAGTAGGCATCTCATGCATTGTATCTGATAAGTTTGAATATTTGTTTCCAACCATCTGATCTGGTTAACTAGTTCTTGTACATGCTGTCATTTCCTAGTATGTATTTAGTTTCTCCTTATCTAATGACTTTCAGGAGGAAACACTAATCTTGTACAGTCAGGATCTATAAAACATGATGCAGAAAAGTTAGTCTACCTTCAGCAACCTTAAAGCAGTTATACAGAAACCCACTATGGGGAGATTTCTAGCAAATTAAAGAATTGAAAGAAGTTATTTTCTGACCACAACCTACTCATTTCAAATGACAGCTATCATGGACTGATGCTATATATGATATCCATGTTCAGTAGCAGGTTTACCTTTATTTTTCTAGCATTTTTATACCAAGAATTTACATGTTCTTTTGTCATCAGCCTGAAAAAGAAAAGAGCTCACATCTCTAAAGCGTCCTATTTTTCATGGCAAATTTGATAAATAGATCAAAAACCTGAAGCCATGGAAGCTGTGGAGCAAAATTTATTACAGAATGATGAGATTAATGTTCATGTCCCTCTTCTTTCTAACCTGCCTACTACCTCCTTCACCCACCTCCCGGCAAGTCAACATGCTGTGTGAGTAGTCAGCCTGCTTCTGTGACTCAGAATCTCAGAGCATTAAAGCCTAAAGTTTGGCAGATGCCCAGGATAAAGAAATTTTCACAAATCTCCCACAAGGAACACTCTAATCATAGTAAGCTCTGAAGCCTTGAATGCGATGCTTCTTCCATATATAAATTCCCAATTTGCTTAATGGACTCTTCTGAAACTTTGCAGTATAATATTGCAAATGTTCTTCTAAAAATCCCAAGTCCTTCCCCAGCACATGACCAGCATATACATCTCATGAAGGAAAAAATATAATTTACTGTTCAATTCTGGCTTCTGCTGATAATTCTTTCAACACATAGTTCATTGGAAATTAAAGAAAAAATATTATGTTCAAGCTGTCTTTCAGGAATAACTCATCTTGTAATTGCCATTTCAACAATGGAGGAACATACTTACAAGAAAAGTTGTTGTTGATCTCCATATGGGTGACCTCACTGAAGGTATGTGGAAGTAAATAGAAAAGCAAACTATTTATTAATGGTTGGACTTCGTGAATTTCACACAGAAATTCAAATGATGTATTCTGTAACTGTAGCTATAGCCTGTAGCCTCCATTCTTGTAAGCTGTAAGTCATTCCCATGAGCATGTGTTCAGTTGCCTGCAACAAAACATGCACTCAGTTATCCTGGTTTCTCATATGATATGTGACAATACTGCATCCTAGCAGCTGCGCTCAGTGCAAGGGAATTTTCAAATAAATGCAATTCCCCTATTTTTGTAAAGAGTGTGAAAAACACCTTCTTAAATCCAGTTTTACTGCATATGTGTATCTATTTATTTATGCTATGTTGGAACTGTAGAGAAGAGTCTTGATTTTGTTTATCAAAGATCTATAAACTTACATTTATATTCAATATTTACAGTTTAGATATCCAGGAGAACACATCGTATAGAAATTATTCTCCTTATTCATCCCCATAGTTATACCTTACTGATACTTTACAGACAAAATATATATTAAGTGTACAGCTACAAACAGTGAGTTCAGAGGACTTTTCAGCTGATATAAATGATCCTTTTTTTTTTCTTTAATATGCAGGGTACTACACCTCAAAATTTTTTTTCTAATTATTTTGGGCTTTATTTGTTCTTTGAATATTTTTCTTTGAGCAGAACTCTATCTTAGTCTTAGAAGAAAGAGTGTTCTGTGGCAGTGTTGTTAGTTCTCTGGAAAAGAAAAGCCACTGAAGGCAGAAATGTCAAAAGAAGCGCAAAGGCCCGCAAAGAAGGGCAAGGCATTACAAACTCGACAAGTTATGCAGTTTAGGCACACAATACAAATTACTGCAAATGGACTCTTTTTGGACTCTGAATACAGGTTTTTTTGTCTCATAAGGCTGCATGTTAATCACAAAGCAGCTGTATGTATCACAGCAACTGTATGTATTTGTTTTTTTTTTTTTTTTTTTTTTTTTTTAAGGAAACGTGGCCTGTAGTCTAGCTCTGGAAGAGGATAAGGGGACTTAAATCCAGTAAAGACTGAAGAGTTCCCCATCTAAAGCACATAAAGTAGGGAGCACCTACTGCCAAACAGTATTAACAGAGCATAAAAAACCTATTGCTCAAAATACTTACTTGCTTCAAATATGATAGCTGTAATTATTTCAGCTGCTTATTTACATTAATAGAAAGTCTTTTCCACATTCTCCAGCTCACACATCTGCCCCACAGAAATCCCTTGCTTAACCATGTATGCTGCAGTCCAAGGCAGGACTTGAGCTACCACAGTTCACCTTTCAGGCATCTAAACTTTCCATCTTTTTGGATGACTGAAACTCAAATCAGTACAGCTCCCTCTCTCATTTCTTCTTTGCATTGCTATGGTTTGCTCATGCTAAATAACTGCTTTTCTTTGTAATGGTTTTTTTTACATCAGTGGACAAAAATGCCTTTTAAATTTTATTTTTACTTTTTTTGAAGCATGGAAAAATTTGCGTCTAGAACACTCCATGCAGACATCTCCCTGAAATCTGGCACAGTCATTAAAAAAGCACACAATGCACAATTCAGTAAATGTGGGAAATACAAGTTTTGGTGAGTCTTGAGTCATAACTTGCGACATTAATGAATGAGATGTCCAAAACCCACCACTTCCAAATTCAAGACATATGAGAAAATCTTTCCCTTAAATGGTTCTGAATGGTTGCCAGTGGCCAATTCTCCATGTCCTAGACAACAGACAAAACTTCAAGATCCACTCAACTCTCTTGGTAGGAGTGGCATGCATACTTCTTGTGGTAGTAAAATTACCACTCAGAAATTAATTTGTTCCCTTCATAAAAATGAATAGTTTTGTTTTTGAAAACAAAATCATTGCTATCTAAACCCCACTTGCCCTCCAATTTCAATCCATTATTTTTGACAAACACATGCTGCTAAGAAGCAAGAGAAGATAAAGGAACAATTCAAGAGCTAATGAAAATTAAGCCCTTTGGTTATACTCGTAGAAGAACGATAGCGATCTTCTCCCCTACCCAGACTTAATAGCAGTCTTTCATAAACTTTCCATTAAGATCAAATGAAACATTGAGCATTGCTATGTTAATGAAATTCTTCACAGCTCCATTTCTCTCAGCCCAGTGTTAGTACTAAGCATCTAGAAAGCTTATTTTAAAAGTAAATTCAATGGTACTTGCCATTATATATCTACTATCTCATTTTCATTTAACCACTAAGGCATAACGATTGTCTAAAATGAGCCTGTTTCAGAAGCCATAAAGATTATTTGCTAAAGTTTGATAATACTCACATGGCCATGAGCATTAATTTCAATGAATATTCAATACTATCTACATGGCAATATCCTGTCATTAAATAGCCAGCTATTCATTTGCAAGACACCGTAATCTTTTTATTAAGCATCTTTTGCTATCTTATACTCTCCTTTCAACTAACATAATTTATGAGCATCTAAATATGATCTATTCATAGCATTTAAAATAGAACATGTTTCAAAATTGGTCAGATCATTCTTGAATTGCCTCTCTTTATATCCTGGATTTTGAGATATTTCTTTTGTATCACATAAGTTAACGGTATATATAAAAATATTAGTTGTAAAAATATTTTTGTTGTAATTCTTTTTTGTAAACCAATTTCACTGCTCCCTCAATATCATATTAGACTGTCATTTGGACAAATGCAGCCCTCACAGAAGCGAATAAATCACATCTCAGTGATGTGACATTGTTCTTGCCCTTATTTCATATCTTCTCTATGTTGAGAGCCTCATTGCTGAAATGGAAGAGAGTCATAGATTAGCGCATGATTGCATGGGCCTCTGGAGCTTATCTGGCCATACTTCCAGACTGCAAAGGTCCTGCTACCTTTGCTGCTACCTAGCATTGACTTGCAGCCTTTAAATCACAGTTCTGTGCCATCTGTAAACTTTGTAAACTTTAAGTCCCATTGTCCAAGTCATTCATGAGGATTCTAAATATTATTTGTCCCACATACAACCTTTAGGAAAGTCATCAGTACTCAGTAACCAGCTGAATTTAGAATAACTAATCACAACACTTCAAGAGCAAAAAGCAAGCCAGTTTTCACCCACCTTGTACTCTACACACAGTCCATATTTCCATATTTTTTGTTTATTTGTGACTCCATTTTCAGTCAAAGTACATTAGTTGCAAATTTTCAAAGGGTATGTATAGACTTCCAATGCAAAATTTGATCATGACTTTTTACTGGATTTTTATATTTCCCAGAGAGAAATACCTCTCACTTCATAATCTGCCTTATTCATGTCGTTTTTGGCAGCACACAAATTTGTGAACAACTGTTTTCAAGTTTCAGGAAGCATCAAATTTCATCAAAAATCTCTGATGAGCTCCTTGACAGCTCATTAGACTTGCAGCTACTCCCATCAAACAAGCCTGATACATTAGTTTCACAAAGACATGGTCAAATATCCCACTAGTTTTATGGTTCTGTCACTCTCTTTTTTATATGTTTTAATTTAAAAAATAATAATTTGTTTTGTTATTTATGTACATTCACTATATTATATATTTTATGAGGGCTGCTCTGAAAGTAATGCTTCCTATTTTATTATTGTTGGCCCACAAAGTCTAGGGTGGATGCTGATGGTATGGCAGTAGAAGTTGATCCTTCCCATCAATATTCCATTATGTTTTGTTGTCATGCAACAGATGACAGCAGAAGGGCAGTCTGACAAAACGGCATCTGACATGGAAGTGCGAGTGGAGCAAAGGTGTGGAAGTGAGTTCCTCCACACAGGAAAAATTGCACCCACTGAAATTCATTAAAGCTTGCTGAACTTTTATGGAGACCAAACAGTGGATTTGAGGTAGAGGGAAGAGCATTTCAGCAGTGCTGACAGTGGCTGCAGGTAACTGTGAGCACAGTGTGCGGGCTCTTGTTCATCACTGGTGAAAATGCAGAGCTAATGGTGATGATTGTGTTGAAAAAGTTTTGTAGCCAAGAATTTGTCTTACCAGATAGTGTTTTTATGCTCTTTGTATTGGTTATATTTTCCATGGAAATAATTAGGAGCATTACTTTTGGGACAACCTTCATAGATGCAGCCCTCAATTCATCTTCACTCAGTGTGCCCCAGACAAGCCATAAGCTTGGACAGCTATACTTTGCTCTTCAGGACGGTGCCTCACATGATCTTACCAAGGATATTTCCTTGAACAAGCCCAAGCGCATTCCTTTTTTCCACCACAGAGTTCCACACGCTTGAGCTGCTCCTTTGCACAAAGAACATCTGCACACTTATCAACCCTCACATGCCACCCAGCTAGTCTGCATTCACCCACAGCAGCTCTGCCACCCTGTCATCTCTGCAATCTCTGCAAACTATCCCTCTGTAACTCTGTAATACCAGTAATATCACTGATCAGCGACTGCGCGCAATCTTCCACCTCCTCCTGTTTGTTCTCCAAGCTGAGTGTGCTTATGTTCAGGTGAATGCAAAAGGCCCACAGCAGCCTGTGTTTGAGCCTTTTTACAAAAAGGAAGCACAATTATGCCTGCCTGTTAAAGCACAACAGGACAACCTTGGGGTATTTTTTTTGTTTGTTTTGTTTGTTTATATATTTTTTTAACTCTCAGATCTGTGCTTTTTTCTAACCAACAGCTCCACGACTAGCACACTCACACAAGAGTTGGGAACCCTGGGTCCTATGGTCTGCTCAGCCAAAAGGAGTTCAGCTCTCCTCCCTCTGTCTGGGAGAATGCTCTAGCGAGCAGATGTACAGACTATGTGAGGCAGAAGAAATTGCGGTGCTTTTAGTACTTTCTACTGGAGCTGTTCCACCTTCATAAAGGAATTCAAGATTTAGTAGGCCAAGAATGTTACTTTCCAGCCAAACCATTAAGGGCACTCTCTGGGAAATAGGAAAACCTGGGTTCCAAACCCTGCTCCAAGAGACTGTGTTTTGCTGTTTTTTTTTTTTTAAATTAAGCAGTCATTTGATAAAACTCATGAAGTCTCCAAGGGAAAGCACAAAGTATGTGTCTCTGCTGGAAAACACACTGCACTCAAACATCAGCCTTCAGGAACAATGGCCCCAGTGAGAGTCACCCCAGTGCTTTCTTCAGCAGATTTTGCTATTTTTTAATCTAATTTGAATAGCAAACTCCTAGCCAAAAAGTCAGATTCCCCTGCACAGCCAACCACGCATTCACTTACTGAGTCGTGCTGTTCATCCTGTGCCTTCCAGCAGTGACACTGACTAGGTAATCAATAGATTTTCTGTCTGGAGATGTGGAATATACCTGTTCCCTTCAAATCACAGTATGTCCAGACTAATGTCCAAACAAACTCATTGCTGCCAAAACAGGAAGGCAAAGCATTTTTGGAAAAATATTAAAAAAAAAAAAAGGAGAGAGAGAGAGAGAGAAAGAGAAGGCTAAATTTCTTTTTAGAGTTGTGAATTACATAGGATGTGGTAAATTGTCTAGTCAGTGTTTGTCTACATGTGGTCTGAACATTTTTTATGAAGATCCTGTGTTTAAATACATATATTTTTTGAATAAAGATTAAATTCCCAGGAGTTGTGATGCCAGTAGCAAATTACAGGGCGTTTTCTTCATCTACAAGATCACTAGCTTTTGCCATTGGTCTTGGGTACTGATTTACCCAGAAATGTGAAATGGAATAGTTGCCCTACCAGAAGCATATATTGTGCTTTCAGTACAGTTGAGGGCATAGTTCAAAGAAAAATACATATAGGAACACTTTCTCTGTTCCCACCGCCGCGAGTGTACTTAACTTTAAAAGTATAGGGTACCTTTTCCAAGGGTATTTCAGGAATTAAACACTTTTCCATAGTACAGGAACTTCAGAACCATTCAGCATTTTTTCATTTTTACTTTTAATTTTATACCTCAATATATTTTGGGGTGTTTTTTGTTGCTGCTGTTGTTAGAAATGGCATGCTGAACTTTACTATTTCACTCCTGTTTTTTCAAAAACAAACAAACAAATAAACAAAACCAAACCCAAAACTGTTTGTAGGCAAGATGTCTTTCTTCATGTAATATTAATCTCCTAAAAACAGACACCTCTTAAGTTGCATAGGTACTCTTGATGCCCATTATCTTAAGCTGAGAAAGGTCATTTTGTCTGCTTAACGAAGTGCAGTGTTTGCAGTGAACAGTGGAAAACCTGGAGTGTCTTCCTAGCATGTATGAGACTGTTTGGGTAGATTTTGGCAGATGCACACAGTTCACAACAGTCTTAAAGAATTCCTACACTATGAGACTTCACTCTTAGAATGAATCTATCTTAAAACTAATCTTATTATGATATCTTGCTTTACTGTTCTGTGAACTTTTCAATTTTTACAGATACATAGGTAGTACAGGATAGGAATGTCAAGATCAAAACAAGTCAACTCAGTAATATTATATAGAAGCAGCAGAGCCATTTTCATGAGCAGACAAATTTTCCCTGGCTTCAAACAATTGGAATTAACCATAATACACTGATACCTCCTGCCTTTTCCAACTGCACTCGTCAAATCTCTTAGAAAAAAATTATTCAAACTTGGAAGTGGGAATAACGCAGCTGTAGTAGATGTTGAAACTGTAAACACCATGTAGTACACTAGCTAACATGCCTTTTTTCCCCTAAATTTGGTTTGTATTAATCTCAGCACGACAGTCTGCATCAACAGTAGATCCTTCTCTGGCTTGAACCCTGCTGCTTTAGAACAGATTAACCTGACTGACTCGATTAGTCAAACTTCAACCTGCTGCCACCTCTGCTGCTCTCAGTCCCATTTACGTATGCGGTGCGTTCAGTTTCTAAGCATGATTTCTCTCTGGAATCAAAACAACTGAGTGAAGAAAATGCTCCAAGCTTGCTGAACAGTAGCCTTCTCAGGGATACAAACTCGCACTAATCCTAGCATTAATGGACTCCCACATTGCTCAGCAAGGTATTTCTGTGCATGGCCCAGACAGTTTTCCATGCTGTAAATACTTTTCACAGATAAACAACAAAAGAGAAGCTTCTTCTTACTTTATCCCAAACTTGTCAAGGACTGTTCCCACCAAAGCTTCTTTTGTAAAAGTTTTAGGATGTTCTTTTGGATCATTTTATGGCACGGATAAGAGTAGTTACATTCCCCAGCCAGAGTGAGTCAGAGGATCGAGCACTTCCACAACATGCAATATTCGACACCACCTAGACTGAGAATAGCCTACCACGATCAATCTAATTCTCTGCTGTACACATGCACCATTCTGTGCTTAGGAACAACATGACTGTAAGAGAACTGAATACACTCAGGTGCAAAAAGCAGCCACTCCAAATTCAGGCAAAAACACTGATCACAGGCAGTTTCTCAGAAGACATGTTAAAAGTACTCACAATTTCCAGGCATTTGGAAGTGCTGTTTCAAATGAAGGAGTTGTGGAGAACCCATTCCCACTTCAGAAGATTAGAGGCAAGTAGAGTCAGACAGGATATCCACAGTACCAGAAGAATTGAGAGGCAAACTGAAAGCCTTTCACTAAGAGAAGTGCAGTTCTGTGTTCTGAATGAAGAGATCCAAAATGGAGCTCTTTTACAGTCACTGTATCTCCTCCTCCAGACCTTGCTCCCATCTCTTTTGTAGGTTTACTTCTGTGTCCTAAATGTCTTCACACATTAGAACATAAATAATGGAAGTGAATGGATTATGAAATCATGTGATACATTCAGAGCAGATGTAGAAGTGAAGTGAAAGAAGAGTCCAAATAATCACAGTAGATAATGAGAAATTGTTTTCTGATTCCTACAAGACCCAAGTTTTGGCAAAGCAAATACTATGATACGTGAATAAGGCTGCAGAGTAAATTCCTGAAGATTACCTACAAGAATCTTTGAATATCTTGAATAACACCAGGCTATGTCACTAATCATCATTATCCTCGAGATCAGTTGCATAAAGTGGGAGGAGAAATATTGAACTAATGGTAGATTAGGGAAACTTTATCCTTGATAAACATATTAACATATTTCAGGGTCAATTAACCTACAGCAAAAACCTACCAGGCTCACTGCTATCAGCTGTGAGAAGGGTGTTATCACTTAGTGAGGTCAAGTATTTGTTCCTATTTACTCAGATTCATTCCTCTAAAAAATTGTTATTATTGACTATAGTGTCAGGATAGATGGGGTGCATGGAGGCAGGGCTGAACCCATTTAAGGGAGCCTTGCAGTAAGACGTGGTGATTTTCTTCAATCTGTTCAAGTATGTCTCTTTCTACTGTTATCATTCAGTTTCTCCTTTTTCAAAGAAAAAACAACAATGACAAAAAGATAACTAGCAAATGGAAATGAACAGATAGAGATACTTGAAATTTGTAAACTGCAAATACGAAGTAGAACAAGAAAGGGCATTGCAACCACTACTGAATGTACACTTATGTAAGTGGTGGAAGGAAAAAACAGACAGGTGAGGGAAATATGCTAATTAAACATACAGAGCAGAAAAAATTCAGTTTCATGTTGCTGCTTCTGCTGCATTGCTACCATGACTCACCTTGCAGTATTCTTGTTCTGCAAAAACCACAACTGAGAATGAGCTGTTATGTTCCACATCCTTGTGCTAAGCCCATGCAAAGCGAAACTAAGACATGGAGGAGAAAACCAGCTATCTCTAGACTTAATTGTGATGAGTTGTTGTTTTGTCTCAGCTGTTTTCTGTTGCTGAGTCATTTCACTATGACTTTAATTATTTTCGAATGAAAATAAAAATACTGTTTTATTGTGCAAGGAGGACACTACACATTATGGTTCTTGCAAGATATCAGAATTTTGCTGACAATTTTTAAGTTTTGCTGGACTTAGATATAAAATGAGCTCTTCTTTTTGTAGTCAACTGGACAAATAAGTACTTTTACAGATATTTTATGTAGGAATTGCTTAGGACTGGACCATAGATTCTTCTGAATCATCAGCATGTAAAACTTACCTACACTTTGCTTATCTGATTGCTAAAAGTGTTAACTACTGCCCTGCTACTATTAGATCCAGGTATACGTACTTTACTATTTAACCATTGCACTGAATACATAAGGCAAAATATGTGTGGCAACTAGATATCTGTGATCTGGTTGGTTTAAAAGAATGACATCATACTCATTGCCGTGAATCTAGGAAAAAAACTGCAGTTGATAACTGCAGTGCCTCACACTACCCTACACTGCAGGTCATGCCAGCTCCACTTGTAGTTACGCTACTGGACCAGGCAGTGGTGGGAAGCTCTTGAGGAATATTTTTTGAAACACAGTAAAGTCACAGAGCAACAAAGTCAAACAAAGTGCTCCAGGGCTTGATGAGCTATTTGTGGATTTGGGTAGAAAATGTTGCCCCAGCACAAACTGTCATATAAGAGGGTGAGATAACAGCTTTGCCTTGTGGTTAGAAAATCATGATTGGGCTTTGCTGGGAAGAATTACAGAAACAAAGAGGCATATCTTCATTAATTTTCTCTTGGCAGGGGTTATTGCTGGAGGAATAACAAGAGTAAGAAATGATAGAATGCATCTGAACCTTCCTTCCTGAACAGATTCAAAAGCCACTGAGAATGAATGGGAAAGGCAGGATTTTAGACCCATATTCCTACAAATCTGTTAAGACGGACACTTTGCAAAATCACTTTCCACTGAAGTTGAAAGATTACAAAAATATCTCAGTACATAATTGCCTGTACTTCATTCTCTAGACCTGTCTGTCATCATGCTGACAGTGGGACTAACAAAGCCAGATGCAGGCTGAAAGCAAGGTTTACTTCACTGAGAGCTGGAAGGTTGTACGTCAAGTCTGAAATTCCAGGTGACAGTAAAATTCATTCCCAATGGATATATGGATGTAACAGCTGCAAGGAAAAACAAAAATCACCTTTAATTATAGGTATTAATGGAACCATGACCATGGTACCAAAACCTGGCATAATTTAGGATGTTGCTCAGAACTGAGCATCAGACAGAAGGATTTCTGCATAGGAGAGAATGCTAAATATTAGTAGCAAGGCAAGGTATTTCTACATAATACACCCTTTCCCATGCTTATATCTGAGAGTGACTGAAGAAAACACAGACTTCAGCTATTTATTCTAATCCTGCCCAAACATAGGTACATGATCAATTTCACCTGGAAGAGGTTGAATATCAGTATAGGGATATTCACTCAATCTGATTCTCAGAAACCCTCTGAAATGGCAGTCCATCTCCATAACAGTTAAAAAGATGTAATTCCTACTATCCAGCTTAGACTTTTGCTGCGGATTAAATTATACATCTTCTCCAGAAGCTATGGAAAACAATCCATCATTGTTAATTTGCAACATAAATAGCTCCTTCCACAAACAGAAAGCCCATGCCAACACCTCACTCCTAAAACTGATTCATTCATTTTTCGTCATGTGTCATTCTTCAAGTTATGTTTTTCATTCTTTAAGTTATCCAAATTGTTCTTCCAATTCAAAGCAGTACTGTAGCCAAAAGTCTTCCAAATGAGGTTTTGGCAGTTACAAGCAGAAGAGAATAATACTCTCCTTGGGCTGACAGTTGACATCCCATCTAAAATTAATCCAGCCTAAAGTAAGGGTTGCCATAACTGAGTATCAGTTACTCAGCTCCAGACTTTTTATGAACAATTTTCTTGTTTTGTTGCCAGACTGTATTTTTGCATCAAATTTCTTTATGCAGAGCTTAGTACAATACATCTCACATTCAAACTTCATCTTGCCTGTCTCCCATAATAATCTCTGTAGGCAGAATCTTCCAGAAGATGTGTGGCATAACCTATGTGCTATCACTTACGACTGTAGAACTGTAGCAGTACTATTTTTTTTGTCTTTTTTTGGACATCAGTTTTAAAAACTACACTTTGCCTACCATTAAAATAGGGAGACCAGGCCAATAGCAAAAAAAAAAAAGAGCAAAGCAAAGGATAAAATATTAGATAACAAAGCCAGTAAAAAAAGTCTTCCTTATTAGAGCATAATTTTCTACACCTTTTCCTCAGTTTTTTACCCTTTTTCCTTAATTTTCTACTTCAGGCCTCAGCTGGAGTGCTGTGCTCCGATGTGGACTCCTCTGTATAGGAGAGACACAGAACTGTAGGAGAGGGTCCAGAGGAGGGCCAGAAAAATGATTTGTGGAATGGAACACATTTCCTACATGAACAGACTGAGAGAGCTGAGGCTGTTCAGCCTGGAGAAGAACAGGCTGTGAGGTGACCCGATAGCAGCAGTATTTAAAGGGGAGCTACAAGAAAGAAGAAAACAAACTCTTTAAAGAGCCATGAGAAACGGCTTCAAGCTCAAAGAGGGTAAGTTTAGATAAGGGATAAGGAAAAAATCTTTTACAGTGAGGGTGGTGAGGTACTGGAACATACTGGCCAGAGATATGGTGGACGCCCCATCCCTGGTATTTTCAAGGCAAGCCTGGATCAGGCCCTGGGCAACCTGATCTAGCTGTGGTGTCCCTGTTCATTGCAGGGGAATTGGACTAGATGGCCTTCAGAGCTCCCAACTCTAAGGATTCTATGACTTTTACAGAACTATACCACTGAACTAATTTGACAAGGAATAATTAATTCATGGCATGTTTAATAGATAAGAACATTAAATTCAGCATTTCATTAGAGAAATCCAATTTAAATATTAAATAATATTTTTCCTGTGCATGCTAAGTAGCTCCACGGCTAGACAGAGAACAAAGTGCAGTCCACAATATAAAGAGCTTACGTCACTTCTTGGCAGTAACATTTGCCATTAATAAGAGTCTACCAACTATTCCTTTTTTAGTATCAAGTATTGTTGAAAGCATGAGTGGTAAGAACTGTCTCTTAGATGAGAACTCTTCAAGAAGTTTGCCGCAGCCACAACATCCTTTCTTTGTTATGTTGAGGTAAGAGCAACTAAAGGTTGAGAAGTAAGGAACGAGCCTGACAGTATGAGCAGGAACAGATATTAAGTTAACAGAAAGTAATATAGCTTTACTGGTAGTAGTCAAACTGCCCTGAGTTGCTTTAGTTAAAAAGGTTTGGCCACAAAAGAGGCAGTAGACCAAACAGTAAAACTTTATCAGATTTGTTCCATTCTAATCACTGAGAAAGAAACAGCAAAAACAAAAACAAAAAACTCACACAAGTAAGACCATTAAAAGAAAAAGGAGAGGAGCTATTAGTACATGCCAATTTATAAATGGCAAGTGATTCATGCATTAAGAAATAGGGGTAGAGGAACACTACAGTGCTAATATGAGAGCCTGCATATTTACAAACCCCAGACATTTCATTTCAGTACAGTAGAACTGCTACCTTTAATTCCTTCTCACTGCCTAGAATGGGAAACTTTTAGCAGATATGATTACTGTTGTCTCTCAGGGACGTTCAAATCACTGTAATCTGCTTAATTTTATAATATATCAGTGTTCAAAGTTCACAGAAGTACAAAAAACATTGTTTCAGGGGGAGAAGGGAGCAATTCTTTATCATTAGCCTGAGGAGTTAAGGGAGATAATGTAATGCTGATTGAGACTTGTGTCAGAATTTAAAAAACAAACAAACAAACAAAAAAATCAAACCAACACTTATTTTCTAATGCTTTTAACAAATATTTTCTGTTTTTCCCACTGAAAGACCACAAGGCAAAATATGAAGAGAGAAAGAAGGAAAAAGCTTTCAGAGTTTTGGTTAAATCATATTAAAACAACATATAAATGTACCATCAGGAATAATGTTAGATTTATATCTGCATTTCAGGGAAATCAAACCCCCAGAGGTCAAAGAGTTTGCTAAGTGGGTGGGGGAGTGAGAGAACATTTTAAAAAATCATCCTCTAATTTGGAGCCAAGGTCAGTGATTTAAACTTTAATGCTCATCTTGAAACCGAACACACAATGAGCATAGGTGGAACCATCCCAACTAGCAATTACCCAGAGCCAGGCAAACAACAGCAGAAGTAACTATTGCTGTCAGTGAATTAATGTTTTCAAAACATAACATCAACCCTGCCAGTTTGCTAGCCTCTGTTCACTTCGGATGGTGATAACTCGCTAAGCCACAATACTCAGCCGCATGTCTAGCATCTAGCTATATCAGGAAACTGCAACTGTTACACATTTGATGCCACCAGGCAGTTTCATCTGCAGCCAAGGCATTAACATTTAGTTCCCCTTCACTTCAGGATTCAGTCTCGCAGTCCATGATAAAAATAAAAATTAAAAAAAATGCCAGAGGAGCTGGCTACCATTTATATCGGAAGTTCAGTACCTCTTTACCAGCGAACACTCATGACTTCATCCTTGCACATATGTGGGCAAGTATCTTTTTCTGCAGAATTAAGCAGTCTTGTAGGAAAGGGGAAGGGAGGAAGGGGAAGAAGCAGAGCATTCTAAATGACTGCATTTCAGGAGATCCGACTAAACCTTCCCCAGCATGCAGTGGACCTTGTTTCTATGCAATCATATGGTTCACTACTCATTTTTTAACCCAAATTTAGCTCTACCCACACAAACAGGTGCTGTCTTAATGCTTATTACTGTAAAATATTGACCTCAACATGATGAGTCATAAGTAAGAGTTTCTAGAAAAGTTTACTAACTATATTAAAGAATCCTATAACCTCTCAAGTTACCACAACAGACAACTATTCTGGGGTCTCTTTGCTTCATTTTTGTCTCACATTTTGTATTTGAAATTGCAGTACTAGCCTGTAACCTTCCACTTTGGTAACCTAGGCACTCTTTGTATGACACTTCTTAGGTACAGAGGAAAGTAGATAGACAATTGCAGTGCTGTGAGAACAACTTCAGCTCTGCAACAGCAGCAGAAGACTAATTTCCTTGAACATTTAAGAAAAATCAAAGCCACTTATGGAAAGGAAGAAACAATACATTTCATTTGTAGCTGTCAGCAAGTGAAAATGCTATGAGAATTTTACCACACTTCTTTTCAATAGGCTGCTTTAAAATAATGCCAATATCAATTATATATTTTAGTGAACCCAATCCAGCACTCAGTGAGTTGAGGCATGGGAGGTGAACTATAACATCTATCTGAAAGGAAGATTCATCTTGTGGTATACTTCTCCAACACAAGCTCAAAGGCATTGTTTCTCTGGCTGTTTAGCAGAGTGTGATTCAAGGAGGAACAAATGCTCAGTGAGAAATAAGCAAGCAAGGAACTGGGGCATCTCTCAGTACAGTCAGATCACAAACATGGATCTGAGGATTTAACAGTCCAATATATTATTTGAGAAAATAAGTTCATGCTTGAGCAATTAAAGTTATTAATATTCCAAAAACAGCAGAGAGGGAACCTATACTCGTTTTTCAAAAACACTTTCTAAAATACAGAGAAAAAGCCTATTACTTTTTACACAACCTCAGTCCATTAACTACACTGGAGTTCCTTTTCTGATATGCAGTGTTATCAGAAGTTAGCAAATATTTCTCTAATGCCTAAGGGTGAATATTTTTGTTAAATAAACGGACAGTTTACAATACAAAACTTGGTTTATCTAAATCAAATGAAGACTATTTTCTCACTAATTGGAATGTATGAAGCAGTTGATATTCCTCTAAAAAATCATATCAGACTGTAACCCTTATCACTGATTGAGGAAGAGTGTTTTGTTGGCTTTTTTTTTTTATTATTATTATCTAGATTATTCATTAATTCAGAGTTAATATATACAAGGGACTATGAGCACTTGCTAAACCTCTGAGTTCCACCAACTTCCAATTTTGAGTTCATCTGTTTTCAAAGCGGCATTGATGTCTTAAGTTGATCCAAAAAAATCAAAGTGATACAGTAACTATTATGGAAGATTTGTTGCTTTTGTATTTATGAATCTAACAACTGTAACAGTGTTCCATGGGTAAAAAGTATAGCCTTCTGTCCACTGGAAGATCTAGAGGTACTGAACTGAAAGATATTTAGCAGGTATTGCACATTGACCCAGGCGACCTTGACTGCAACAAGGAAATCAATCGGGAATGGAGGAGGCCAAAGTTGAAGGTTTCTTGGTTATCAGTAAAGCAAGTAAATGGCAGTCATCACATACAAAAGAGCAGCAGATATTCAAACCTCAATGTAGGTGTACTGAAGTATATTACTTAGCTGTAAATTCTTTTCTCTGGTTGAGGGTCATGCAACTGATTGAGAAAATGTCACTTGCTTCAAAAGGCCAGCGAAGGTAGAATAAAATGAGAGTAGTTTGACAAATTTGGAACACCAGTGGAATCAGTAGGTGTCCATTCCCCAAGGTTTTGTCTTTGTAGCAGGGGCTCACCATATCTCCTTTCCAAAGGATGACCCAGCTGTTAGAGGAACTCAAAATGCTAAAATTGTGTGATGGTACAGGAGGGAGCCATCAACACTTTTCTGGTGGTGTCCGCATCACAAAGATTATTTAATATCAGGTGCTTGTCATATTAATTAAAACAGGATGATGAAAATGGTCTGTGCTACATCTCCTTTGAACTACAATAGCTGCATTCTCCTAGAAACCCACAGCCACTGAAGTTGGTAAAGGGCTTTGGGGAAAAGGCAGAAGGCCTCATACAGTGTTCAAAATTGTTGAGCTTGTGCCCAAAGGATAATAGGCACTCACTCCTCTCTCACTCCTTCATCAGCCCTGCCTGTCCCTTACCAACTCTTCCATGACTCCCAGTACCTCACATCACCCCTAGGGCCACCAGCCCTTACCCAGCAGTGCTGTAGCAGGGCAAGTCTCTAGCTCCCATGAGTATCCATGCTCTTAAGACTGTTAGCACAAACCCTAGCACGGTTTCAGTATGCCTCTAGACAATATCTGGCATTGCTCAGAACAAGAACAGGTAAGAGTTCTTTCCCAGACAGCATTTGGGGTGCAACCATCCAGCTTAGGGAAATGAAAGGAGCAGTTAAGCAGCTTGGTGTCACATATGCTGCACTGCCTCAGGGTCATAAAATAACTCCAGGCTCATTTTATCTATTTTCATAGGCTGCTTTTGAGTCTATGGTTGGATGCTAAGGTTACCTTTGTGCTAGGAAACAAAACAGATCACAAATTATTCTTTGAACCTGAAGATCACAAGCTACAACACAGATGTTGTCCATATAACTCAATGTTCTCTCTGTATAAAACATGGTGGTGGCATGCATATGCCACCCAGCTAGGAACAGACTCAAGCACTGTCTCAGAGAGCAATACGTCAAAAAACTGCCTGAGAGAGTATGGTAGCTTTAAACAACTTGGATGATCAGAATCAACTGCTTAAATGCTGGCCCTCTTTAATTTACTAGGTTAGGCAGAGCCTCAGAGGTCAACTATAGTCTCTGATTTTTTAATTGCTTCTAAACACTACGGTGTTTGGAATCATGCATACATTGCTAGGATTTTCTTGCTTTTTCTTCTTGTTACTCATTGTGACTCAATACAGGTTGGCATAATCCTTGTCTATAAATTGATTAATAATGGGATGCCCAGGCAACCACCAACCAACGTGTCAGCAAAGTATGGATTTATAAGGTGGCGTTATAAAATTTTATATTTTTATCTGTAACTCCCATTTTGAGGAAGCAAAACTTGTGCTTTGCTTTTTCTTTTTGATGGCTCCTGAGCAGAGAGCTGGTGTTTTCATGGAACTATTTATCACAATACCAAAATCTCACTTCTGAGTATTAATGGTCATCCCAAAGCCCATCATTCTACATGAGAAATTAGGATAATTTCTTCTGTAAATGTGCAGCATTTTTAATTTTTCTACATTGAGTTTTATGTCATTTTACTGCCTAGCCTCACAGGGTTTGTTTTCAGTTCTTCACAGTCAACTGTCCTCCATGCTACAATTAGTACTGTATTCTATTACAAAAAAAAACAAAACAAAAAAAAAAAAAACACAAAAAAACAACAACAACAAAAATTTCATCTGAGTGTTCACACCTTTTCTAGAACACTTAAATATAATTTTTTTTTTTACCGTTCAGGTCCCAGGAGAGACCCTCCCAGACTCCATGGGCAACACTCCAAGGCCAGGGATGTATACCAGCTTCCCTTGGGACAATGATCTTCACTCTCTATCCTTAGGCCTCGAGATTCAGCTAAGTTCAGGATCTGGCCCACAGTCCTATCATGAAGTATACTGTGAGTAATCCTGTAGGCAGCCCTGTTCCCTGCTACTCCTGACTGTCCCTCTGACATTGTCTTACCTTCTCTGACTGTGACCAGAGTGTTGATGAAAGATGCCACCTCCAACAGCTCCAGGTCATGGACCAGCATTGCACTTGCGACTACCTGACTGAAATAAGACAGGAATGTAAGTTAGGTTTGCTAACAAAAGTGATATCATAATGCTGTATGAATGCGAGAATGGAAGAAAATAAATGAGAATGCTAGGGTATAAATGTTAAATGATGAGAACACAGTAAACAGTTTAACTGCATCCAGAAAGAATATAGGAATTTGTGTATTTCTAATTGTCTTGCTTTAGTAGGAAATTTAGTACTGCTAATTCAGAGAGAAAACAGTGGGGCTTTAATCTGCTTTAGAATGAGATCAAAGTTGTCAGAGCAGAGCAGAAAATAAGAATGAGAAAATTCAATTATAACCATGTAGCCGGAAGAAATGTCATAGTGAGGAATGATATAGTTTTAAATATCATGAATGACTACTTGTTAAACTTCCTAGTCAGAAAACCCACAAGCGAAGGAGCAATTTGGCTCAAGCTTGAGTGGATGAGATGTGGTTTTCAAGGTTACTTTTGAAGACTTGCTCTGTAATTATGACTACTATATATTCAAATTTAGCATTCTTTGCAAGAATGAAGCAGATTTAATTTCAAAAAAGAGAACATAAAAACAAAGAAGCTTGTTAAAAACAAATTGAAAGGAACACAGAAGAATAAAATACTTGCAGACAATCTTGAGATTATTTAAAGAAACTAAAATTGAGTTTCACTCTAAAAAATAACTACAAAAAAAAAAAAGATGCAAAAAAGTCAGAACCAATAAAATAACAGAATAAAGAAAGGTGGTAAAAGTTAAAAAGTCTTCCTTTAAAAAGCAGAAATCTTATCTGAAAAGGGTTACAAAATAAAGACCAAACATTGACATAAATCAAATGTAAAACCGCAAATGGCAGATGGAAAAAAAAAAAAAAAAAAAAAAAAAAAGAAGAAGATTAACTTCGGCAAATAAAACCTTTCTTGCTCCCTTGTGGAAAATGTGTAGAGTCTGAGCATAGAAAAGTTAAAATCCATGGGGAAAAAAAAAAAAAAAAAAAAAGTTATTTGAATTATTTTTATCAATTTTCACTCAAGAAGAATCTAGATTTACAGCCACTTTCCTGATAAAAGGTTTTTTGCAACCATCAAATAGAACAAACTGATAAAATAAATTCAAAGGAATCACTTGAGCTCCACTACATTTAACATCAAGTGGTATAGTAGTGAAAGTGTGAAGCTACCTCATCATTACCGTAGTTGTAATCTACTTACTAACCCTGTCTCAGTGCCAAAGAAATAGACTAACAAGTGAAAAGAATCTTCTTAAAGGGGAAATGAGAGAGGTTGCAAGTAACTTACTACAGAAAATGTGAGTGCTATGCAGGTAATATAGATAGAAACTACAGAAAATAATAAATCTGCTCAACACAGGATGTCCTAGTTATACTGGAGCAGCTTTTGTAGCACAAAGTAAAGGCTCAGATGCGTAACTATTCAGATTCATTGAAAGTTCAACAGGTGTATTGATAAAGTTTCTTGAATTTTCCTGAAATCTTTTGACAAGTCATCTCTCCATCAAAACATAAGAAACTAACAAGTCCTGATATAAGAAAGAAAGATTTCTTTTTTATTTACAATTAAGTGATATAAAATAAAATACAAAATGTATTAAAATACTTTATTTATTACTCAGAAGTCCATCAATATTTTAGAAGTAAACTGTTCAATACATTCATATTAGAACTACTAGATGGTATCAATAGTGAATTTGGAGATGATATAAAATTACCCAGGATAGTGAAAATGAAAACTTTCTTTACATAAGAGTTATGTTGTATTTCATGATTGTGCAAGAAAATAGCAGATGAAAGTCAATATAAATAAGAGCAAAGTAATAAATATTTAATGACTAGGTCTAAATTAATTATTGCCCCTGAAAGAGATTATAGAATCATATAATTATTTATATTGGAAAAGACCTTTAAGATCACCTAGCCCGACCACCAACTTAATGCTATCAAATTCACTATTAAACCATGTCCCTTAGTATCACTTCTTCATGTCTTTAGAAGACTCCCAGTATGGGGACACTGCCACTGCCCTGGGCAGCCTCTTTCAATGCTCAGCCATCCTATATCCAAGGTAAACCTCTTCTGTCAGAGCTTGAAGCCACATCCTCTTGTCCTGTCATTTGTCACCTGAGGAAACAGACTGACACTCTCCTCATTATAACGTCTTTTCAGATAGTTGTAGAGAGCAGTGAGGTCTCCTCTCAACATTCCCTTCTCCAAATTTAGCAACTCCAGTTTCCTCAGACAATCTTCATGTGTGTTGACCCTCCACCAGCTTTGTAGCTCTTCTTTGAAAGGGTTTCAGCATCTCAATATATTTATCGCAGTGAAGGGTCCAAAAACACAGTACTCACCAGTGCTGAGTACTGAGGGATAATCACTTGCCTAGTTCTGCTAGCCAAACAATTTCTGATGTAGGCCAGGACCTTTGGTCTTCTTGGCCACCTGGGCACATTGCTGGCTTACATTCAGACAGCTACTGACCAGCACCCAGGGCCTTTTCTGCCATGCAGCCTTCCAGCTACTCTTCACTAAGCCCACACTGTTGCAATGGATTTCAATTTAGGTATCAACTCAGTGTTCAGGGATGAAAACGATAAATGGAGGCTCCACTCTTGCAGAGGGAACAGAGAATATAGCAGAAATCTTCCATCTTACTACTGTAAAAATACAAATGCCACATGCAGATCTGGTCTTCCACCTTCTCCAGCCTGACAACACAATATTGGAAAAGACATGGTAGAGTGACAAGGCTGGCCATCCCACACATTCTGTGTGAGAAGACATGAAACATATTAGGACTTTCATCTAGGAAAGTGACTGCATCTTTTCTACAGAAAGATGAACAGGAAATTATGATTGTGTATTTCTTACGATGAAAGAACAGAGTGCAGAGTGAGATGAGTAGGTAGCAATTTCAAATCAACAAAAGGAATTTCACAGAGAGCTACAGTCTACTGAGCTTTTTTTTTGCAACATGAATATGTGGATATCGAAGGCCTAAATGGGCAAAAAAAGTGACTAAACCAACTAATGGAAAAAGAAAGAAAATGTCAAAGGTTATACACTTGTGCTCTGACATCCAGTATAAGATGTCCTCTTTTTTACTGGACAGAATGAATGTGTACCCTGGGGAATGTACTGATATCCTCTTATTGTACGCCTTCTAATCATCCATTCCTATCCCCCAAAACAGAAATCTGGAATAAACATACCATTGTTCTTCTTGTATAATGACTGCACTGCTGCCCCCAAAATACAGGCACAAAGACATTTAAGAAAATGAAGACAGGTGAGTTGAAATGTATGACAGCACTTTTTTTAAGATCTGCTATACTGAACACTGACATGATTGCTATAGAGCAGTTCTACAGTTTGACCTTTTGTGACTAATCTCAGTTTATAAATATTGTTAAATTACTGAAATGTAATACATTCAATTTCTATTTTCCAGCCTTCAGATTACTAACAATTACCAAGCTTAGACACAAGGACAAGATTTTGAGATACTCAGCCTTCCCAAACCCTTCACCCCAAAAGAGCTCTAAAAGCCCCTTATGAAATAATGATTTTATGATTAAAAGATCACGTTGTATTATCTAAAAAACTGTTAGCTTAATACTACTGAAGATACAGAATTTCCCTGGATGGTCTAACAGACTGAAGAAGGTTAAAAATTTTGGTTATTGGAAAGATACTTGCTTTTTTTTTTTTTTTTTTTTTTTGGAAGGGGCATTGGGGGGAAGTTTTGAGGCTGTGAACTCAGTGGAAAGTGACAGATGCTCACAATTTCTCACTAAAAGGGAGAACAGGATTCAAGAGTTAAGTCAGTGTTCTATAAATACTGCAGAAAATGACATTTCCATTTTTATGGTATGCAAATCAAAAGGTCAAGGCTGAATGCTTGTTTTCATTTCTCTGAAGTGTCTGTTCTGTCTATGCTATTTCACAGCAGCTGTGTTTCCGTCTATAATGTGTATTGCTGTAAAACAATAGTTACATGGTGGGACGTAGGTGGAACCCTGCTTTGAGGCTTTGCAGGGTGATTGTGTTTCAAATCAGCCTTGCTGTCACATCATGGAAACAAACTTTAGAAGGAAGACAAAGGAAATGTGAAAAAAGTGCAGATGCAGGGTTGTAGTTGAAAACATTTATATAAATGCTAAATAGAATAACCTAATGGAGATGTGCTACTGTTAGTGCTAACAGCATCTTCAGTCTATTATATTTAGAAGGATCATAACCAAGTGGTCCCCAGTTTCAGCAGGGACTTGTCAGTGCTTTCTCTTATCCTCACAGAAGGAGAAAGAAGCAAGGAAGCAAAATAAATGTCTAAATAAACTGCCTAAGGATGTTGTCTTTGCAATATTTATAGTCTTCAAAACTGCAGTGAGAGCAGCATCATTCAGGTTATGAGCACAGTAAATAAAGTATTTAGTGGTATGATCAATTCTGGGAAGAGCAACAACTTTATGAAGAAGTAACTATAATCAAATCTTCTGAATAGACAAAGCGTCCTGAAAACACTTTTAGGCCCATCTTTCAATTCTAATTAAACACAGTAGGGCTGTCATTGATACCAAGAAAGAGTTGCTGCTGGCTTAAATTTACTTCCACTCACATTTAAGAAGATATCTTTATCCTGTGGCCTGCATCCAAATACTGAGTATTAAATCCCCTGGTGTCACTTTTAACTGATAGCCTGCAATTAGTGTTTGATGGCCCATTGATGCATTATGCAGTTCCTCCTTCTGAGAGAGTTTTCTCTTTCTTTAATTTGCCAAGATTGGTAGAATTATGTTCTAATCTCCTGACTTCATCCAATTCATTTTGAAACATAATGTTTTTCAATTAAATCTCCCATTGGGAACTCATTCAGTGCCATCACACCAGCAAAGTCAGGTTGCCTTGATTAATTACTAGCACTCTCCCTTCTTCAGAAATGGTCAGTAAGAGTTCAAGTAGCTGAAAAGCTTTAGTAAAGTTACTAAGTAAATCAGTGTTTTATGTCATTCCAAACCTGAAGCTTCAAAGAAATCTACAAACTGAAGAAAGAAGGCAGAAGATTACGGAGGACCAGGATTTAAAAATGAAAGTATGCAATGTTTAGAGCTAATTCAATTCCCATGCTAATAAAGCCAGTTCACTCAGGTAATAGAATTCATCAGAGGATGAGTTTAGGAATCAAATTACACTTCCAGTGCTGGAGATGCAAAACAGCTGCCAGATTTACAGTTCCTAGAAAAAGGAGCTGTACCTTAAATACTCATAAGTTATCACAGAAGAAACTCACACTCATGGTAGAGATTAAACTCAGTGTTTTTCAGTCTCATGAGACCTACAGCAGGGACTGTGGTAGGAGAGCACCTATTCTAGTTCCATATTTGGAAACAGAACTTCACACATAGACCAAAGTTTGCAAATTTTTTTCCCAACTGAAATTCAGCTTGATATCATTTACCTACAGCATTATCAGTGTGAAAAGCTTAGGGTTAATGATTAATGAAGGAAATAATCTTAAAACCACAATTCTCATGAGAAAAAAGGAAAGTAATTGAAGGTAATTTTTCCCAAACTTTGTCTCTTTTTTTTTTTTTTTTTTGGTATGCAATTTGCAACCAAACTGGTTATGACTTGGAATAATTATTTTCATTTATCTTAAAATATAAACTAAGATACAAACATAAACATTGATATATTTATTTTTAATAATTCTTTAATTATTTATATATATTCCACCACAACCATTAGCTTAAGAAGACTGCGGTGCCTTAAGACTGATTCCTGCTCAGTAGATTACAGGACCAACAGGCATTTTACTGCTAGAGATAGTAATTAAGATGTCAAGAATGTTAACTTGCTGCAATAAATATTGCTTTTATTACTACATCTATTGTACCTATTTTAAATTAATTCTTAACTTGGCCTATTTTCTAAACCATTTAACTGTAACAGAGTAGACAAAGGCCTCTTGCCAGGAATTAGTTGAAATCTTCTTTCCAACCCGCGGTAGGCATGGAGAAGGGCAGAGTGAATTCCACATAGGCCTTGGAACATTATTTCTGTTCTTATCAGTTAAGGCAGTGAATATTTATTGAGGTATGAAGATTTATTTCAGTGTACAATCCAAGAATGAGCCACATTTTATAAAACTGACCTTCAGTAGCTTCGGAAGATGAACTGACACACCAAATGAACTTTTACCTCCAGCCATCTCACTGTTGACACATCTTTGTTAGCTGCCCTATCTCAAACATAAATCTTTTCTTTGACAGGATATGAGCAGAAATACAATCAGGAATAAAAAATAGCCATTAACTGGGAGTCACTGGAAGATTCAAAAAAGAGAACAAGTATGTTTGAAGCAGCCCATCCACAGGCAGTTTTACTTTCCAGTTCAGTCTCTCTTACAGCACACTGGAGCTCAGACAAATGACCATAATGCAGTTTACCTCAACTAAGCCAGTAGTCAATGTCTACCTAAGAATACACCTTTTACCAGCAGCAACATAAGTTAATTAAAATTCTTAGGGCTTCAGTGAAATCAGATAAACCCAAATAAAATTACATTCCATTTAACACAATTGCATGCATCACATTTTGCCATCACTAAATCATGAGCATAAAAAAGAATATTTACTCCTCAGAAGACAGCTGTACAACTTTGCTGAAAGTTTGGGTCTTCAGAGACTTCAGACAAACCCAAGTCTCCACTATGTACCCTGCAAACCTCACCAGCATTCTTTCTCTTTTTCCTAGATGCCCCACATCCATCTTATAACCAACTGTTATTCATCCCGATATACTAACTTGCATCTTCCTGGCTTGTTGGGACTGAGAAATAATGTATCATAGAATCACAGAATTATGGAATACTTTGAATTGGAAGGAACCTTCAGATGTCTCCAAGTTCCACCCCTCTGCAATTAACAGGGACATGCACAGCTAGATCACGTTGCTCAGAGCCCTGTCCAGCCTGGCCTTGAATGTCTCCAGAAACAGGGCATCTATCACATCTCTAGGCAACTTGTTCCAGAGCAATGGCTCTTGATCATTAGGAGTAAACGGGAGAGATGCAAGGAATGCGAAGGTCTGGCTCAGCACAGCATAACAAGACTCCTGGACATCCATAGAGAACCTTCTGTTTGTGCAGCAGGCAGCAAGCAAATCTCTGACATTGCCTCAAATATTCTTAGCAATGGGAGCAAACACTGCCTCTGGGCTCCAGCAGGTCCCATACACAACCCAGCCAGTTTAAAGACAGGCTTGCTCTAATTTATCTCCTCTTGAGGTGTAAAGTATACAAGTAATTACAATCAGACTTTGATAAAAAGTTTTGTGTATGTCCATTATTGTTGTACTGTTGTATTGTTGACCCAAAACTCTAGGCTCTGATACTTCCTGAAATGAACTCTTCTTTGATGGCAGAGATGAAATTTGCAGTCTAATTTGGTAAATGCTTATTTAAATTTGTGCAGTTACAGAGATGTACCTAGTACAATAAAATTAAATACTTGAAAAAAGAAAAACCTAATCCATTTGTTTTTCTTAAGTGTCCTTGCTATTTAGACATGATGGTATATTTCACTAAAAACAACCTTTTCAAAAAAAGCTGTAATTATCTTGAAATACTTTTTCTGATGTATGATAAGGAGTGGATTATTTTGAAAATGGGATATTGGCTTCATTTGTGTAACAAATCCAACTCACTATTCAACTGTCTTTGGTTTTGCTTATTGTATGCCTAGTAAAAGAGAGCATTGCCCTCTTTAGAAGAACTTGATTTTATGATTTATCAGGAGCATTTAACTCCCACTGAGGTCAAAACTATCACACCAGCAATATCTTAAAGGGTAATGGAACAGTTCTGTGAAGGCCTTGCTGCATTAATGGCTTGTAAAACAGGAAAACTTTCATCAAATTATAAGTCTCTTTGGTCAGCTTTTTCAGCTGCATTCTGCCATTCTATCTCTGGGGAGTTAGGTTCACCTCTATCATAGGCAAAGTACAGATAGATTTATTCTGCTGATTTTTTCTGCTAGCCTGAAGAGCAAAGAATGGTTTTCACCTTTCTTAGAAACCACAAAAGAGCTGGTGGTGATTCTAATACAGCAAAATCACATGCTGATATGCCATCACAAAAGCCTGGTAGATCACTGGTTCTGAACTACATAAGCATAAGGAACAGAGGAGTGATAATGCAAACTGCCCAGATACTCCTTGTTCCACATTATTCACCACTTACACTGCTTTCAGAAGATGTAATTCTTCTATTCCTCTCTGACAGACTGATAACCAGGCTTGGTTTTGAACAGCCTGGGAATGAGGTGGTAGTGTTGGACCACCAAACTGAGCTCCCACAGAGATCATGAAAAGTGTTGAGCCATGATTCTTCATGTAGGAACAGAACAAACAAAACCCACTGACATTAGTTCCAGCATTTGCTAATTTGATACCTCTGCTTTCTGCCATAACAAATCCAGGCCCTATGGGTTTTTGCTGCACTTTCCTCATCCCAGTGACATTTTTCACTTACTGCCAGGCAACTATTCACAGCATCTTTATTGTTTCTGCTCCAAGGGCAAGTTGCAGTGGGGTCATTGTCAGACTAGTATCCTCATTCCCAATTTAAATACAGAAGATTGTTTAGAACAAGCTAACTCAGCTTTATTAACAGAAATTTATTTTCATTAAGATCTTTCTAATTTTGATCTTCAAACTGACAGCCAAGTAAATGACGAGTATTTAGAGACTGTGGAATTGGTTACAAGCACTGTGTCACCTCTCTTGTGAAAAAACATATATAAAAAGAGCACAAATTACCAGGGCCTAAATATCTGCCACTGAAAAAGCATCTCACACTGATAAAGGATAATACTGTAATAGACACAGTCCCAGAAAGGTGAGGAAGGTGAACTTAATAGGTGTGAGCTCAGCAGAGTGATGTATTTTATGTCCACTGCTGAGGTGTAAGGACATTCCTGAAGCACTCCTTCCTCCCACGCCTGCAGCTCTGTGCTGTGTCAGTGCTCACGCAACTAAGGGTGACATTTTTCTCCTGTATAATTCAGCTGTTATGTTTCAAATCCCATCATTTGGAAAGAAAGGGGAAAACAAACAAACAAACAAAAACACATGATATAAATATCAAATAATTTGGGATAAAGAACATAGAATGGAGATAGGATATAACCAACACAGAGGCTGTTCAAGCTATCTTATCACTGTGATCAGATCATTTTCAGGTCTGAAGATTCTCTCCTTGCTGTGGAAAGGCTTGCACATGCCAATGCACATAAGAGAGGCAGAACCCAACAAGCCTCAACCCTTCTGAAGGAAACTGCAGCTAGTTCTGTACCTTGTGCTAATGTGACAGGCAGCGGGACCTGGGTTGCTTCACAGCAACATATGATGAAAATACCATAACCCTTAAAGCTCAGAGGTTAGCCACAGGTTGTGCAGGGCTGCAAGAAAAATGTTACAGGGAACTGTCATGCTTTGCTTGCTTGATGGGAGGCCCCTTATCTGTAAGTGAAGGGCAAGTCACATGCAGCTCTCTCTCCAGATGTGAGTGAAAGAAGACCAGTTGTGTCTAACTCTCTGCTTCTCACCTTTCTGTACTGCTCTGGAGGTCTATATGGATGTCAGATGCTGTCAACCTATTTTAAACCTGTGTAAAAAGGTGCAAGCAACTGGAAATCAAGCACTGCGTTCAAGGCGAGGCATTGCCATAACGTCAACATCCTTTCTGCTTACAAGGCCCCACACACTCGTCTTGGTGGGGTTTTTAACTGTAGAAAAATCCTTCCTGTCTGAATGGGAAAATGTGGATAATAGCTCATGCAGGCATTGCACTCCCACATTCCCCTTTTCTCCATCACACAGTGACAGAAAACAACACAGATTTTGTACCAGTTGTACAGAGCTATACAAGTCCTAAAGCATAAGCACCGAATACTAAGACAGAAGTGCAGACCTCTTAAATTTCTATTTTCAAGGACCTTTTTCTCAAATGCTTCATTATTAGTCAGGAGTTTGGTGATGCTTATTATCCTCATCACAACACCTGTCTTTTGACAGTTCTAGCTCCTAATTTGTCCTTCAAGACAAGAGGGGGAGGAAGCTGTAGCAGATATATATATATTTACATACATATACAATTTAGGTAGCACTCTAGAGAACATATTGTAATGGCTGGAGCTAGCAGTATCTTGAGGAGGAGGAAGGCAAGTGCCCCTCATTAGAGATGCCAGTCAAGCAATAAAAACAGAAAAAGATAGGATACAGACTGAGGCACTAAGAGAATACAGTATATCAAAATAGCCTGCAGAAGTGATAGGCCAAGCTCACAACCATCTGATACTGACAGTTTATGAAAATATACCTGTCTGAAGTACATTTATCTTTCTCCCTTTATTTTTCTACTCCTCCATTTTAGTCATCTACTTAAGCTTCCTTCAGACCTTATACCTAGACTTTTGTAGTAAGAGTTTTATGATTACCAATCTCTTGATTACCCTACCACCTAACAAATAGGAACCCTTAAGAGCACTGCTATGTCCACCCCTCTACCAACACCTTTTCCCCACTTGCTTACAGAGAAGTCAAGCTCTTTACCCAGTTTTGCGGTCAAAAACAAAAACAAAAAAAACAGTGCTAATTTTAACTCTTCAGGAGAAGAGGGGAAACAAGGTCAGAGAATAGCAGTGTCTACTTAGTGGCTGAAATGTTTTGTCTTACCGTCTTACCATTATGTATACCTGGTTGTATATTACCAAATAGCTTTCGCCTGTATCAATGCAGCACTGGATACTGCCTTAGCTATGGCCGGCATTTTAAAGTGGAATTGTCAAATATCAGGAGTTCATACGAACACTTTTTTTTTTCTCCTTATTTTTATTCACAAAAACACCTAAGCTGACAGCCCACTGACTATGACATTTCACACTGGTTGTCATGGTTGGTGGTTTTACAGGAGATCCAGGAAGAGGGGCTTAGTGTCCGTGACTGTCAAACAGCTAAAAACAATAGGGTGCATGAACCTCAACATAGTCATCATAAGCAAGCACAACAAGTTTACGGAAAGAGGCTGCAGTCAGAAATGTCATCTTTCACACTTTCTGTAAATAACTACAGAATCATAGAGGAGAGCTTCTTTTTATCATTTTTTCCTGTTTGTAACTATAATGAATGAAGAGGGGCTACATTAGAAATACCTGCTCTTTTTTTTTCCCTGTTATCTGCCATTTTATTAGTCTCATAATCCAAATTTATTATATTTTTCAGAGAGAAAAAAAAAAGGGTCATCTTGGAAAAACAAAGAAAAAAAGCATTTAAATAAAACGAGGTAGCAAAGTTTCAGAAGTTGAATGCAGAAAGACTGAAAATATCATGAAAAATAAATTCAAATTTGAAGTAGAAGCGTAATCATACCACTTAAAATACACGCCTCATCATTTGGTTGAAACATTGCAAATACAAGCTGTAATAAGTGTAACAGTTAGGCTGTTCTTTCACAAGAGTACTGCAGTATGCCCTAACATAAAAACTGAGACAGTCCGCAAAGCTTAACCACTTGATTTCCTAAGTAACTGCCTTTTCTTTTAAAGACTTCAATTTGTTGGACCAGAAGGAAGTGGTAAGCCATAGGGCGATTGAAACCCACGAGCTGTCACCACAGTGGGAGCTGATGTCTGGTCAATAAAAAAAACATAGAGAGTAAAACAGAAAATGGGATAAACCAGGCAGATTGAGCACAGTCTTGCTCTTATTTGCCTGTGAATCATGTAAAGAGGTGATTTCATTGCATGTGAAAAGAAAAAAAGCGATGCTTAGGTGTAGCTTTTCACATATCCAAAGGACTGTGCAGGGTGTGCACATGTAATTGCCTCTTCATGTTCTTGGGAAATAACGTGATTACATCTCAACTGCTCAGATGGGGCAGTTATTTCTGGTGACCATGGATTGCAGGCATTTAGAGGGTAAAAAAGGCATCTGAAATGATACCCGTGCCATGCTCACTGGGGAAAGTTGGTGCCTTCTCTTCCTACAGAAGTGCTTACTGCCGCTTCTTATCCAAGGAGTTACCACAGAGCACACAAGCAAATTCTTCTGTATGCCTGCAGTGTACCAATATCCACTATAAATTTATTCTGTGAAAACAGCAATAAGCCCTCTGGAGTGGATGGCAAAGTCTACTTTTCTCTTTGTCTGATACAGTAAGAAAAAAATTGGTTTGTAAGGAGGAGACTTGACAGGTTAGATATATTAGGTCATAAAGCTAATTCCTTTGCCCAGTAGCTCTAGAAATGACTGCACTTTTATGAACGCCTATAACTATGAAAAAACAGTGAAAGATAATAAATGCAGTGTTGTCCTGGTCAGTGACAGAAACTTATAACAGACATTTCCAGGGCATTTACAAGCACAGCTAGCACTTCTGCAGCACTGATGGAAAGTGATGGAAATTTGGCAAATGCTTTGTATGACATGGAAAAGCTGTGCAGTTTTTCCTGTGCTAAATAGTTGCCTTGAAATTAAGTAAACTTTCTTCAGTTAATAAATATGGATGAGGACAGCAATTTTTTCATTTCCAGTGTGTCCAGGACTGTAGAACTGCCTCTGAACTGAATAGCCATTTTTTCAAAGGTAGCCAGCACTTTTCTGCTTTACTAAAAAAAAAAAAAAATACCCATTTCTTTGAACTTCTGGCTTTACTCTTCACAATCTCTCTGTCTATGAAGCAAGATTAAACTGCATAGCAGAGAGAAGCCAAACTGAAAAGCTTGACAATAACACCACCTTGTTATCAGGGGAGGTACAAATTTTATTTGTTTGTTGACAGCAAAAGACCCTCAAACGAGCCCTGGGCATTTATATCAGTACATCTCTTTCTGTCATAACCAAGAATGATGTTTCTCCCCTTGGCCAGGTCTGACCTGAGAACATCCTCAGGCCTCACCATCTGTTTCATCAGCCTTGTAGCACTGAATAAAACCCAGATGCCTGAAGAAGTTACTGTTCCAGCCACTTCTTTTTTCCCAGGCGCAAGTATCTACCTCAGAAAGCAGCTCCTGCACTAGTGCTAAATTGGCATATTAAGACAAACCAAAATCATCAGATTGAAAATTGTCACAGCAAAGGATTTTCCCATTTCCAGTGACATCTCTGGTATGGAAATACACTGCTTAATGTGCAATACAGTAATGCATGCCAGCAGCTTCTTTATAATTAACAGGCTTCTCTCATTTACACATGCTTTAGCTCAGTCAGTGTTTCATGTCCATCCCATAAAAATTTTATATTCTGCACAATGACTGTTTAAAATTAAAGAGTAGAGTAAAGGGGAAAATGGAGAGGGAAAAGGGAAAAGGGAAAGAAGAAAAGAAAAATAATTCATTTTGGCTCTACAGCCTGGTAACAGCAACCCCATAGACACTGCATCTTCAAACATACGCTACATCCTAAAGCAAACAACATTTATACAGCCCCTGTATTATTTCATGCACTCTAAAGTGTTAAGAAACATAACTATGTCTTCAAATCAGAGGAGTCCCACAAAATTTTAAAGCCAATTTCTACTTAACGTTCATCTGAACCAGTGCCTTTGATCCAAGGACTAGGGTTTGATCCATGGCTCTGATTTATTCATCAACACAGGCACTGTATAATGTCTACCTTAATTTTATGGATGCCATGAAGTTCCATTTGGAAGCTGCCCTCTATAAAATCTCCAGTCCTTCAGCTTGTTAAACATGAAGACACTCACGTACACATAATGCTAAGATATCATTTTCCAGTACAGAAGATCATCTACTCTAGCACATGGCATTGGCACTCAGCCTATGTTTATTCCCTCTTGTTTTGAGGCCACCTGGCACTAGTGAGGTCTATTATCATCCAAAAAAGGGTGCCCACATCCAAATGACATGTTGGGCATGGTGCCTGGCCCATGCTAATTCTCAAAGCACGTTCAAGAATTGTTTGGAAGAGGCCTGGGCAGAATGCCCAGGCAAAAACCATTCCAGGGACAGCTCTAGCAATTTAACAGTGTAGGCAATGAAGCTAGTGCTTTGGCCTGTCTTCTGGCACTGGTTAATTTCTAATACAAGCAGAGCCTGCAATTGGAAGAAAGGCTGTTCCTTTCATGAAGCGTATTTATCTGTCAAAGTGACATAAAGTATTTCATGTATTTCTTCACGCTAAGAATGTCTTCAGAGAAGTAAAAGCTTCTGGAAGTCAAATCACAAACAATTTACTATATTCCAGGAACAGTGTGCACGGGACATTTGAAAGTATGCTAAAGGAAAGATCTATCATATTGTTCACAAATAGTCGAAATGCATTCTTACATGAGTGTGTAAAATCTCTCACTGTATATTAAATACACTGAGATCTGTGCAGCAGGCAGAGCTCTAGAGGGTCTCAGACAAGCCCAGGTATGAGGGGTGTGCAGAGGATCAGGCATGCACCAAACACACCATGGAAAGCACTAAGCTGAGTAATCCAAAACCAAATAACTTCCGGGATTCTGGGCCATCCCATCCATGGTGGTGAGCACAGTTTTCACTCCTTGATTTTCTCTTATTTTTGATGAAACCATTTACAAAGGGAAAAAAAAAAAAAAAAAAAAAAAAACCTCAATGTGGAAATTTAAAGGCTCCTGTTGCAAACTGCGCACTCTGTGGTCATTTTAAGCAAAGTAAGGAGAGTAAAAACAAGTCATTTTCTCCCATTTATCCAAGCTTAAATGTTAAGAAATTAGAATAAAAGTTTCTATAAACAAAAATTGTTTTTTCGGATTCCTGCAGGCAACACAACACAAGATGCATTTTAAACTCTGTTTCTTTAAATCCTCTTAAAAAAAAAAAAAAAAAAAAAAAAAAAAAAAAAAAAAAAAAAAAAAACACTGTGCAAGGAAACTGCACAATAGCCACTTTAATAGCCACACACGTATGTGCCCACAGAACAGTCCTACATGGCAACAGTAAATAGAAGCTTGAGAGTAGAAGGGACATGCTGGTCCTGACACTGGCCTCCACTATCTACAGCTGTTGCCAATCATGCCATATGGTTCTGGCTGTTTATCAAGCTCCATCTTTGTAACTAAATTATTTATTAAGCAAATTTCTCTCTCTGACAATCAGAGACTTTCTTCTAACTTTCCAGCTGAAGCCATTCATGCTGAAGGCACAACACTGTTCCTCATACCATCACTATGGTTGCTGAAATCCCTCTGCTGCTTCCCTTTCTGCTATTTACAGAGCCATGGCCACTCTCAGCCTTGGAACAAACCAAATTCCTTTACAGTATGACAAAGTTATTTGCACTATTAACGACAAATCTTGAATGATAGGTACATACCTTTTGACGTAAAGTTGTCTCATCAATATGTCAGATTAGCTTGCCATGGTCTTCCTTTGGTAAATAGATTGCATTTATTGTTTGTCTTTTATTGTGATATCTTCAATGACTTTTCTTTCACTATTTATTCTAATATTTTTTTTTATTCTGAAAACCACTCAGGTCATACTAACAAATATGAAATTGCTATGTTTCCTTTCATAGATACAGATATTACAGCAAAGGTTAATAAAACTTCATGAGTTCACAAAAATAATCAGAGAATCAGAGAATTGTAGAGTCAGAAGGAATCTTTAAATGTCCTCTGGTCCAACACCCCTGCAATGAGCAGGGACACCTGCAGGTAGATCAGGTTGCTGAAAACCCTGTCCAGCCTGACCTTGAATGTCTCCAATGACAGGGCATCCACCATCTCTCTGGGCAACTTGTTCCAGTGCCTAACCACCCTCACTGTTTTCCTTATATCCAACTTTAATCTACCCTCGCTTAGCTTGAAACCATTTCCCCTTGTCCAATCCGAGTCTGTCCCCTTCTTTCTTATCTTTTTCAAAAATGAAAATCATGAAAGTCCTTCATCATCTCTTTCCTTGTTTTATTTCGGGTATTTGTTTTAATGCATATTATATTATGTTAATATATTAATATTTATATATATTACATATATTAATGTATAATATAATATCTGCATATTACAATATATACTATTATATGCATAAAATGAAAGTCAGCAAAGAAGCTAGTCCAATATTGAAGAAAAATACAGAAAAATTGGGTTTTTTATACTTCAGTTTTGCACTAAGTTAAATTATAGAATAAAGAGCTTTTAATTATAAGAACATTCCGTGTCAGTGAAGTTTCTGTAAGGAAAAACATACAAAATCCAATATATTCTTTTTAATTGATAAGCTTATTAACACAGAAGAATTTCAATGAGTATTATGTTACAACCCTATATTTGTATGCAAGTAGGCAGCAGTAAATACCACTGAATGAAAATGTTCAGGTGTCACAGAATACTACAGCAGTACAGGCGTTTGTCAACAGCTTAAATAAATTGACTTTCTAAGGTTCTATTCATCTTCAAGTCTTAATGGGCATGTGTTCCTCTGCCCCTAACGCAGAAGTGGTCTTAGCAGATCATAAAAGAAAAGGCATTTTTTCCTGTAATTGAAAACCATGTAAGTAGATCCACGGATTTAATTTAAAGGACCTAACAAAATGAATATTCAGTAGAGAAAGCTTCAGCTGAAAACTATCTACTTGACAATGCTGTAAAGAATAAAAAGAAAAATAGAAAGAAAAAAACAGACAGGAAGTTAGACTCTATACAATTTAGCAGCCATGCATCCGCCCAGACTGGCTTGGAAATTTGCAAAGTAGCACAGCAAGTATGCCTGGTATGGTTCAGCTCACTGTTACGTTGCATATCACGTGTGTGTATCGCATGAAACGCATCATGGGTCAGTCATCTGAGTCCATGACTGCAAATGCTGCTTTCTAGTAAAACCGCAGGCAGAAATGCTGTTATAATTATGCCAGCTTTAAGAGAACTTTTTTTTTTTTTTTTCTTTTTTTTTTTTTTTTTTTTTGTTCTTTTAGATTTGCTGTCCTTGAAGAACTGTGCATCTAGTATGACAGCTTCTGCGTTTGGGCTGTTCCAGCGTTCTTTCCGAATTTGCATAAATACAAGCCATGGTTGCCTGGCGTTCGAGTTCATTTTTTCTCATAAGCAGCCCCCATCAATCCCACCAAAAGAAGGCCCTTTCTTACTTCTGCCACATCTCTGCAAATGATTCCTCCTCTTGATACATGAACTCTTCTGATTTTCACAGAATTCTCATTAACATGTATGTCTTCGTACCATTTGCCTTCCTGCAAGCATCTACTTTTTGAGACTGCCAGAAACAGTCCTCACACTTTCCTTTCTTCGAATCTCTCCTCTTAGTGTGTCTAGTCTCTTATATTTTTATTATAAAAGACTACAAACTAATAATTAAAAAAAAAAGACAAAACTACCACAAGCTGCACATAACCCTAGGTGTTTGCACTGATTGACAGTGTAACAACATTATCTGTCTTTACCATCTTTTTGGCAATTTCTTGCTTACAGTTAGTTCCCTTTAGTTCTCTGCCCTCTAACTCTTTAGTGAGAGCTCAGATTTAAGCACAAATATGTTCAGCAGCCTGTGAAACTTCAACAGTAAACTCGTCCGGCTATGAACTATTTGCTTCTCTCACATTTGTCTATATTTGTTTTTGTAGAGTGGTAGGCAAGTCTAAGTTTGAAATACTAAGTACAAGGGCCAATGCCATTAACTCCTTGGACTCCAAAGTTATGTGCAAGTTTAATGTTCAAGCTTCATATTTTCTACACTGTGTGTTTCCTACTGTGCAAGGAGAATGGTGGAGCCAGGGACTAGACTCATACCTCTCAATATAGGCATAATAAGATTTTAAATGTCTGAGGGAATATGGCATATTGTAGGCATAAATTCTTACTGTTTAAGCTACTTGAGAGATGCCAAACAAGAGCAATGTTTTGAACTGTTTTCAGATTCATTGCTGTGGATACACAGTGTCCAAGCTCACATTCTCCACACGCCCAGAACTTTGACTTGTGCTGCTGCATGGACACAAGGACAGTCTGAAGAGAAAACTGCTATAGGAAAGCTAACTTAGGAGCTGAATTGGTCCCTAGCAAAATCACGGATGTTTTCTTGAACGTTCATAGTAATTCCTTAATAGTTCACCACACATAAAAAATATTTGCGCTACCAATACTACAATAATGCTTGGCAATTTAAAAGTAAAAATATGTCACAACAGCATAAAATCTACAGTTGCATATGTTATATGCATTATTAATCCCTCATCCTGTGAGTTAATGTGAGGCACAGTACTCATTAGGAAGAGCTCTCAGTAGGAGCCTCTGAAGTCTGCAGCATGCCAAGATTTCCCAGCCAAACCTGGCTTTGTGGAAGCACTGGCATCTCTTGATCTCATCAGCTGTGGGCTGAGACACCCTTCTCTGCAGAACCTTCCTAGCTCCAGTATTTCTCTTCTCCTCGGATCTACATTGCACAAAGCTTCACCCACTCATCACTGACAAAACTCTGTATCAAATACTCCTTTCTTTCCCAGTTCCTCTCTCCCAAGTCCCTTATTCATTTGCACATCATCCCTTTCTCCTTTCATTGTTACTCTTTTTCACTTATAAATAGATGACTTTCTATATCTAACCTTTGGTTTGCACAGTTTTCTCCACCCTATGGCTCAGGGGAGAACATTTTGGTCTTTCTGGTTTTGCAGTTCTCCCAAGAATGTAATTTCCTTGGGGAAAGGAAAAAGAAACAAGAAAAAAAAAAAAAAAAAAAAGAAACAAAATCTTCCCCTTTCATATCAAAATCCATTCGCCCACTTCTAAGTTTAGTTTCCCTTAGCAAAAGCTACCCTGTAATTAAAACATTGGCAGATGAGAATATTACAGAGTTTTCCAGGTCAAGTGAACGTTATTGTTTAACGTGATAATCTTGTGTCTGACAGTCTAGTAAACTGACTGGTTGAAAAACACATAGTACCTTCCAGACTAAAGCTCACAGAGAGTACTTTACACCCTTCCACAGGTAGCATTTGCAACTCAGCCAGAACAACTGATAGATTACAATAGACCCATGTTGATGAGGACCAATGCTGATTTCTACCAGCAGATTATTTAACTTTCACCGCACAGAGCTACCCTCCAATAGTGGTTCTGTACACTTTCTTGGAAACTCTTCATTCACACTTACACCGAATGTCAAGCAGCAGCATCTTTGCAGAACCAAGACATCAGAACTTCCTAACTACACTTACTACATAAACCTCTCAGTTTTCCTAATCTGGGAAAAAGGGTTCATAGTGTTATATAGTATGTTCAATATAACCAGTTCCAGCATCCGCAGACATAATTATGCATGCATTTTTGCTTGTAGTTCCACTTGTGTGAGACATCTTATGACCCATCTTATCCCAGCCCTTACTCACTTCCATTTCATGAGCATGGCCTTCCAGCCCTAACTCCAGCCTTAAATACAGCACCAGCAAAACTGAGAGAGCCATGAACAGCACTAGGACTTGGGGAAAAATATCACCTTTTAGACAGGCTTTATGCCATCTCAGATGCAAAAAGAAACTATACCCGGATGTAGAAAAATCCAAATTTTTTGCACATGATACATCTCTGACAGAACTAAAGAGGGTTTTTGCTTTTTTTTGCTCTTTTTCCACATACAGCATGCAAGGGAATAAGCTATGTTTAGTTTTCAGCTACCTATTCTAGAGATTTTATGATTCTAAGATTCTATTTTAGCCTGACAATTGAAATCAAACAGCTGATCTTTCTGCCAAATAGAGTGAAGAGAACAACCTCATGAATATGAACTAACTTCACAGCACAGAGCCCAGGCAGCTATTAACAGGTTTATTGGCAGGTGCAAACTGCTTATTTTTCATCTTCCTTACAATGCAGGACCTTGTCTGTTTTAGCTGGGTGCCTCATCTCCCACCTTTAAGTTTTCTCTTTCTTCAGCATGACTTTGACTCTCTCATCCTTGGGCTGAACATTGAGTCTTAGGAGAGGTGGTGGGAGAAGTAGTTCATATATCTTCATATACAGCTTCTGGAGATAGGAGTGCAGGGGTGTGCATTCCTCTAGCATAAGGAGGGCAATTGTAAAACACTGGCTGTTTTTTGTTTGGATTTGTGCCAATCAATTTTGTGCTTTGCTTTCTGTGCAGGTGAAACATTTTTAGCTAATCAGGGTATGACTTACAGTCACCCAGTATTGCATGAGTCTGTCTGATGCGCAGAGCAGAACTTCAGTGGGAGCTCCCAAAAAGTAAGCTAGCTCTTTACCCTAAGAGTACTTCTCCCTTGCTCCTTCTCAGGAAGGAAGCATGCTCTCACATTCACTCCTTCTGTATCTATGCATAGCCTGCCTTAAGAGCCATCAGAACCTTCTACAAACTCTTGTCACAGGGATAAAGGAGTGGTATCTTAGATTCAAGAAGCAATAACACAGTGCTCGGATTTTGAAATCCAGCATCTTCTGCATATTCTCTTCTCCCGAAAATAAGTTAATTATCAGATTCCAAAAAAAATTTTATGCATAAATAGCATATCAGAAGAGGACATTAATGCTCAGCCAACATGCACAGGAAACATGCACAGTGAATCCACCAACTGGTGTGCTTCCACTTCACATAAACTTGCTGCTGCTTGCCAGTATAGGATTATTTTCAGTGAAGGTATCCAAGGTCAGTTTGCACAGAAAAGATGTATTACACATGCTTGCACAATTACTCCTTGAACCACAACTAATTCTAAAGAAAGTTAAGCTAAATATTGGGTAATACCTCCAGGTCCTCTTCATCTGTATGCCATGAATGGCTGCAGCCAGTGGGAAGGGACTGGTTCAACAAAACTTTTTACCTGTTCTCCAGGGAGCTGCATGCACACTGTGAAATCACGTCAGTCTACAACCCAGCCTAAAACGAGGGCAGCTCCTGGGCAGCTGCCTGTGAAGACTACAGAGGAGCCAATCAGTTTGCTGGGTATTCAAGGAAAATTTCAGGTGAAGCCAATGAGAATAGGAGAAAGTGCCTGGAGATGCAGGGTGGTCAGGCTGTACTGTTATGGGTGCATTCAGTGACTCAAACTATGCACTGTAATGCAGTTTTATCACCAAACAGAAGAAATAAACCTCTGTGGTTTTTTTTATATTAATATAAATTGTAGTCTCTTTCAGCACAGCACAGAATAATATTCTGTAAGTCCAGGTTTACTTGCCTGGACTCTTCCCTTGCCTTCATCTTCCCTATATTTTCTCCATATTGCCCTTCTGGTATTGACTCCAGTCTCTCCCCCCACACAAGTACTATACAACTCAGTTATTCACAAAATAGCATGACAGCTGTTTTTCCTCACACATGGTGTTAATGGTAAGTCTTTAAGGGGGGAGGAAGAGGGAGCAGTGCATTATGCAAGCTAAGGACAGCAGCTTTGAATCAGAAAATCAATTCCATGCATGGTAGGGCAATATGAGAGAGATTTTTGTGTAGCATCTTGGTCTGTCACACAATTATTAGCTCAGGAAAACTAGATCAAAGGCAAACAGCAAAAGCAAAGCAAAGAAGAAACTTCTGGAAACTGCAAAAACTAATTCTGGAGAGGCTCTAGAAAGAGTTAACATAGTCCTGCCTGCAAGCTTGATGATCCTTACTACTTCTAAAAGGACAAATAATATAAAAAAAAAAAAAAAAAAAAAAAAAAAAAAAAACAGGAAGACTGTAGTGTCATATGAGGTAAGTATGAGCTGGAGTATTCTTGATTAAAAGGTAAGCACTGTTAAAGGCTTGTGGTCTGCATGGATGTGCCACAGTTTTCTTAAACTGTAGAGTTTGTAATTATGAGTTTAAACTCTTGAACAAAGAATTCAGATTTACCAGAATGCTAAAAAGCACTGTAGAAACCATTATAGCTTTTCACTGGCTGTACACTGGATTCTGAAATGTAGTCAATTCAAGGCCAGGCTGGATGAGGCCCTAGGCAGCCTAGGGCAGTGTGTTTGAACTAGGTGGTCTTTGAGGTCCCTTCCAACCCAAGCCATTCTATGACTACAGGTGAGTGGATTCCAGGCATTCCTTTTCCTAGCTCTGAAGTGCAGAAAGAAGGCTGTTGGGGAGTGATCAGTGCTTGATGTGACAGTGCTCAAAGACAAAATATGAGCTATTCTGCAAAACTCTGTCTATGTGGACAACTGAACTATGCAAAATTAACACACTGCACTCCCATAAGAATTAAAATTACTGTCAACTGTATATGTTTCACTGTAAAGTATTTCAGATGTTTTTTTTTTGTTGTTGTTGTTTTGTTTTTTTTTTTAAGGCTGCCTAAAGCTAGAACTGCTTCCTACAGAGGAACAACAGAAGAACCACTGCACAAAGCAATTAAGATAAGACAGGACATTTCCTGTCAAAGATAGCAAAGATGTTGCAGTTGGGAGCAGACATACAAGATCTTTCTGTAGCTAGTTTCTGTACTTTACCACAAAGAGATTTTCTTTGGTTTCACTACTTTCTTAAGTTTGGGCTCCTTTGTTTGCATGTCTGATGTAAATTCAGAGATTCCTACATGTCTCTACACATACAATTCTATTCTTTATAGTCCTTTTTCACAGTGTTAGTTTTTAAAGCTTTTTTAAAGGACTACAGGCTCAGCTGAATCCATCAGACGATATCTCATAGGTACAGACAAAGAAAAGAGAGCAGAACTTCCTATCTGAAGTGCAATTCTTCTCCATGCAAAGGGTACCATCTCAGTTTCAGCAACATCCAGTTTTATTAAAAGAATCTGATTCATTTTCAGGTACAGGTTATTCTTCTTGTTGCAACAAACAGAGAAAAACGTGTTAATACCTGTTTCATATTGTCTCAGTTCTGACAACAGATCATTAGACAGCCCACTAGACTGGATGAGTGCCTTACTGTGGTTGATAGAATATTTACTTTCTTCTCTGTCAGTTTCTACTTTGAAATGGATTTTCCTCAATAACAGCTTATACAGAAGTTTTGTGCATTCTGTATGGGTCTATCGTCTTGTTTTTCATTGTTGCTTTTCACTTGTCTGTACTGCAACAAAATTTGGTGTCAGATGCCCTGTCCTTGGAGACACTCAAGGCCAGGCTGGGGAGGGCTCTGGGCAAGCTGTTCTAGCTGCAGGTGTCCCTGTTCATTGCAGAGGACTAGACTAGATCATCTGTAAAGGTCCATTCCAGCTCAAATATTTTGTCTAATTTTACAAAATTTCCTCACAGCAGTTTTTGGAAAAGAGCAGGGAAAAAATTTCATAATCTAATTCAAAGCATTTCTGGGGCACGAAGTGCTGCATGCCCAGAACAGGAGAGGCCACACTTGAAGGAAAGAGGAAAGATGTATTCCTCCCAGACCTAACCAGGTTGCTACAGACAACCTGAAGGTGGCCCAGGAATGGATGTAAGCAGGAGCAAAAGTCCCACAGCCAGCCACAGGCCTCTCAGAAAATCAGCAGGAGTCCTTCTGGGTGAGTCTCCATCCCGGATAGAACAGCAGTCGCAATACAAACCATTAAAATTAATCACCTGGGGGCCTAACAGTCCGAATCCAGTTTGCAGGATGATTCAATTAGACATTTTTGCCTTTTCTTCATGGTCTCAACATTTCTTAGCAGGTCTTCTTCCATGAAGGAAGCCTGTCTTTGCCTTGCTGAGAGGAAACAGCAAATGGTGCATGACTCAACACGAGTTGAAGAAGGACCCAAAACTTGGATCCAGTCTGCTGGCTCTTGGACCCAAGTATGTGGACAGCTCCATTTTCACACAGCAATCTTCCCAGCTGTGTGTTCACCTTTCCCCAGGAGGTGACAAAAATGAAGATGAACAATATGAATTCCAAAATGATTCACAATTAAGTGTTTCATTCATTCTGAAAAAAAAAAAAAAGAGTTTTTGGAGCTTCTTTTCTCATGGCAAGAAGGAGAAGAGGTATTTCAACTTTCTATTCCAATTCAGGGTGGAATTAAGCACTGGAATATTTCCCCAGAAACAGAATGTGTGGAATTTTTATTTTCAACTCTGTTTCTCTATTTGCAAGTTAGAAAGAAGGTGAGAATGGGGCAGAAGGCAGAGATGGTGATGGAAACTGGAAAATAACTGAAAAGGATGAGGTTAGCATGGGGCAGCCAGTCTGAACTATGGAAATTGACATGAACTCTTAGAGACTAAAATGTTACAGATGTGTAAAACACATGCAATTACAGAAGAAGAAAAGACCTTTTGCTAGATTTTTCCCTTTTTTTCCTATCAGCATAAAAAAATGTGAGCTTTTCCTCTTGTCAGAGGCCTGAACTCCTGTTGTGATGAGTGTTCTGCAGAGCAGTTCTGAAAATGTTCCTTTTTTTCACTGGCCCCATTACCTAATATTTTGCAGCCCTGCCCAATAAAGATTTATTCATCTCATATGTTCCTGGTTGTGACCTTATGTTCGGCAGTTGTTGGATCGTTTTGAGCTCCACAGCTCTCATCTTGGCCTTCCCAATCCGGGAAGCACTGTTCCTGGGAAGACCAGCCTGGGAGCCGGGCTGAGCAGTAAATCCAGCCTCGAAAGCCCAACCTTCCTAAATAAAACACTCAGCCTCATATGTTTTGTTACTGCACTAATACTGCCCTTAGGAAAACCACAAATAATCATCCAATATATTTCCAATATGTCACTTAGCTGACGCATGTTTTGCTTAGGGTCAGTTTGAATATTGCTTAACTTTCTTTTTAATCCCCTTTCCCTATGTTTAGGATGAATGTCTCCGAGTTAACTTTTGTACTGCAAATAGGAGCCCACCATGAGGGCTTGCATGACTGAAGTCAGCTCTGCGTTGACCTCACCAGCCCCCTGGAAATAAGTCCAGACTTATTTCACACATCAGTTTTCCACAGTTAAATCCTATCCTTCCATAAGCAGCTGTGTAATTCAGAAAAGCAAATGCAAAGTTTTCTTTCAGACTATTACCCTCCTTTGCTACTGCTTGCTGGCCAGAAATTGATGGTTTCTAGAACAGACCCAAGAAAAAGTGAGAATCCCCACTCCCAAAACATGCTTCTCCTACTGCCTTCAGTATTCACTCCCTTACTTCTACTCCTCGTACCCAGTAATACACTTCCCTCCGATGAAACCCCATGGCAGTTCCTGTGCTGAGAAATAATAGCAGTGTCACTTTCTCTGCTCATAGGAACTCTGAATAACAGAGGAGGGGAACCCGTAAATAGTGGGGAAAAAAGTTAAAAAAAATAACAACTGCTAAGGTAATTTTTCAGAGCTATGCACCTTCTAATAGTTATTTAACAATAGGAGAACTCTGACCTTAATTACAGCTAAATTTCTCCCACACATCCTTTTGAAAGAGAAACTCAAATTCTGCCAGAATAACAGTTCTTTGCTACTCCTGCAGTTAATTATATCTGATTTATCACTAGCTATCAAGCTCTGTTATGCACTTAGTCAACAAAATGACCTGGGTTTTAACCAGGAAAGGTGAGATACTTAGTTGATTAAAAATAATGAAGGATATTTTTTGAGACATCCTGGTGAACTCGACTCTTGAACATTTTATCTTGTATATGTTAAGAAAGCATTTGATGGGACCTACTCATCTTCATTAATCAGTTTGATCACTGTGTTATTTCTTCATATATTTCCATATATATCATCCATATTGAGAACTAAGATATCAGTCAGTTACTAAAGCAGTGGCTTTGATGGTGATGACGGCTAATAAGTTTTGGGGTTTTTTTGTTGGTACTTTGGTTGTTCTGAACTTTTCAAGGGATCTTTCTCTTGCTCTCGGCTTAAATAACAGAAAGTTGTGGCAGATGTGCTGCTGGCATGTGAAAAATACTTTTCATTGCTCTGAGGATTGCACTTGAAAATAGAATCACTGTGTGTTTCTTCAAGAAGGAAAAGTTCACTATAACACTGATCTTTTCCTTTAGTTTTTCCCAGTGAGAGAGAAATCAGCTTTGTCTGACCAAGAAACCTCAGGCCTCATTTTGAAAAAGAGCAGAAAAACAGTTTTTAACAGGATTGCATTTCCCTGTTCCAGACAAATGTGAATTCCTTTCTCTTTGCATGGATTTCTCTAAACAGGGAAATCCAGTTCCCTTTGGATTCTTCCCCTCTGAGTAAAGGATGAGACTGAGTCATCCATTTGTTTGTCTTTGATGATGAATATTACTCTCCACTTCCAAACAATGTCGGCAACAAAAACAGGGCATGTGGGGCTCAGACCAGTTATGCTTACACCCTTCCAAAACATTACATAGAAAATATGCCTATGCCTAACTTTAAACAATTGAATAACTCCACTGGCCTTAGCTTGAATATTTCTAACATGAACATTTTCTGGATTAAGATCATCACACTTATTAAAGCTGCGCCCCATTTGCAACACTAATTTGGCGCTCACTAGTGCAGCTCTGCCACTCCCGCCAGTGAAACAAGCTTAATAATTTGTTAGTTTGGACATTCTCTTCTTGGAGTACTGTGGCACTCCTGATCTAAGTCAACCACCCAGGTTTCAGGTGCTACTTGCATGCAGGTGGTTGTCTTTGGCCGAGCCGTGTGTCACAATCCCTCTGCAGAGAGCACTGCTATACTGCTTCCCTGTCAGACTTGCCTTTGGCAGCTGATTTGTTTGTCTGTGAGTGCAAAATGCACCGTGTGATAGAAACTGAAAGCAAAGGCCACACTGCAGCAAGCAACAGCCCAGTCTGGAATCCTATGTCTTCTTTATTCATTGCTAAATGTAGTTTCTAGTCTGAAGCAGAGATGTATGCACAATGCTGCAACTCTTGTTCACCTATCCAAACTGAAGACAAACAATTCTGCAACAGCCTGCAAAAATCTGCACGCAGAAAATATGAATATTCATGTACTGCAGTTACGGTTATCGAATTCTCCTTGCCATCTTTTGTTCTGCTCTGCAGTGATATAGGAGTTCTGTTGAGCCAGGCTTCTCTTACAATAGGCAGGATGAAATTGTTTCCTTGGTTAGACAGCTCACCCTTGAGGTATGCTCAAAAATATCCTTTTTTTTGCACATCTATACTGCAGTTTCCAATTAGAGAGGCAATATAAGCAGCAAGAAGCAGCAGGGGAGAGAATAAGATGTTCTTTCTCTTCAGACAGAAAATCCTACACGGACAAAAAAAGAGTTAGGATTCGGCAACTCATAAAGTTTCTTTGCTTTTATTATGCATTCATGTGAGAGAATTCACATATACGTGCACTCTTTTCCTGGAGGGCTGGAACTGCTGCCCTCAGAACTTGAACTATTCAGAGAGCTGGAAACGTTTGTCTAGTTCTCTGCAGTAACACTTTTATGGGGAAAAGCTCTTTTTTCCCAAGAATATTCTCATTTGGAAATGCAAGGCAGCCTCCTCTCCATCTGATAGTGGTTTTCCATTAAATTCTGTCTGGGCAAAATAACTAAGCAAATCCCACTGCTATTTCTACTTGCTGCTGAATGTTTATTTTTTGAAGTCATTGCTAATGCAATATGAGATGAGAAAAAAAATATTTTTATAATAGGGAACAACATAAATATAAGAAATTATTTCCAAAGGGCGGCAAAGTCTGTGGTAATCTGACAGCGATGAGGCATCACCAAGCAATGCACAACTCAAGTTAGATAATCTAGAAAAGCTCCATCTCAGCTGGGATCCTGAACAAAGATTTGGGGCAAATCTTTGGGAAAGTCCCCAGAAATATTCCCTTCCACATGGCTTTTTTTTCTTTGAGAATACAGTGCTGACTTGATTATTTTCAGGTGTGACATTGTTCTACCACATGTGCTTATGTTTGCTATCGATTGCAACATTTCAATAAAATATTGTTGTTTACCTGTCTACCTAGAGAGGCTGGGCAGTATCTGGCTCAGTCTATACTGAAGGCTGAAGCAGGTTTGTGGTAAGTTGGAGCTCTTTGTGCCACCTATGAGTTTTTCTTTCATTTTTGGCTTTGCAGCCTCAAAATAACTTCAGTCAAAATAGCTGAGCCTTGCCAGGTTTCAGGTCAAAAGTATGTCAAAGTACAGTTTTACATGATTTCCACTCAACAATAAATCCCTCCCTGCATCTGATACTCAGCCTAAGCTCACTTGAAAAGTATTAGGTTTTTCAGTGAATATTTCTCACAACTGTGCTGAAGAAAGTTGAAATATCATGGTCCTCTCAGAGGGCTTTATCCAAATCCCAGCTAATTTGAGTACCAGGAGCAGTGGATCAAGAAAAGATTTGTTGATCTGCAGAATCAGATTCTGAAACAGTACACACAGGATGGGCCAGACAGAACAATAGAACAAGATAGTGATTTCTTTTTTTCATTCAGTTATTGAGGGCAAAGTTCCTGGCAGATATCTCATGAATCACATTTCTTCTTTTACACTCCTTACTACAATGGGCACCATTTTAGAGTCACAGCAACAAGCACTGTATTGAGACTGTTTAAAATAGTCAATTCTGCACATTTAAAGTGCAATCCCAAAAGAGGGCTGACACTGCCAGGTGCTATCTGCTCATCTGCAACTGTGCATTTTGGCAGTGTCTGGACAGATAGCAGTGTATAGCTTACCTCGTCATTATATATATGTAATTCTCAAAACTCAAGCTACCAATTCTGCCCTAGCTATGAGGGATACAAGCAAGGGTATTTCTGAACTGTCTTGATTTACTCACAACAGAGATTTAGACACTTTTAGAGTCTCAGCACCACAGCTCAGCTGCCACTACCTCCAGATATGTCCAAAGCCCCTTCTTTTACATCATGTTTCATGAAGAGAAGAAGACATTAGATTATTTCTTTTCATTTTCCCTTCATTTCCTTACCTTTTTCCTTCATATCTATTATTCAAAGGCCATGAAAAATAGCTCAGTACTAGCAGCTATGATTTTCCCTCTATTTGCTAAGATACCTATACAACACTGATTTTATATATCATGCACAACAGATTTAAAAATCTGAAGAAATTGAAAACATTGCAAAACAGAAAAACTTTGCAGCAGTCCATGTAAAATAACACCTCATGCTGCAAGCTCTTTTAAAACCTATCTGTGCGCTTAATCACTGGAAACAAGAATGTCCTTCAAGGAAGAGGAAATTCAAAGTTTCCTATCACCCATTGTGTCCTACAGGAAGAAGGACACACCTGATGGCAACCAGATGGGAATTTCTGAGTAGGCATGTGTTCTGTTCAGCTGCAAAGGCCAATTTCCTGATTCTTACAGGCTTAACAAACAAGAAAGCCTGTTACACCAGTTGAGAATGAGGCCCTATGGGTCAATTCTGCAAAACCATAAACATGCCACCAAGCAGAAAGTGTTATTAACCTCCATTAGGAGTGGGCTATCCTGGCAGGTTTTGTTACTCAATTTTTCCAAAAGTATGTTAAAAATGGGCAGACTTTGAGAAATACCATCCAACTCCTTTTCTCTCTCTTTCTCTTTTTTTCTTTAATAGTCAGTCAGTTTGGTGTCCTGGAGAGAGAAAAAAATGTTCCATGAAGAAATCACTTTGAAGCTTAATTTTTCACTGCTGAAGTACTTGGGACACTCATTTTTTTCCAGCCTTTCTCTAACTCTTGTTATCACTGCTGCTGACTCATCTCCTGATGCTGAAGGAAAAACAGTTTTATGGGAACATGAAGAGGTCACCACTGAATTATCTTTGGCTGTTATAAATGGCTCTACAAATCATTCTCCACACTGCTATGAGACAGATTTTCATAATTTCTAGGTCAAAGCTCATGCTACAGGGCAAGAGGATGCTCAGAGTAGTGGAGAAGAGTGCAGGCTTACTTCTTGGGTGCAAAGACCATTTCTCACACAGCAGAAGCTGATTCCACAGCAGTCTCAATCAGCTTTCCCCGGGGAGAAAAAAAATGTCTCTCTAACATCCCCTATAAATGCTGATGAGGTGCCATAAATCAGGACTGATTCCTCAAAAAGATTCTGGAGAATATAAACGCTCTACTCTTTCATTTCCCTACCTCTGAGATTTACACTGGGGTATTTGGTGGTGGTCGTTTTTTGTAAAGAGACAAATAAAACATTGAAATATTTTTTTCCTTCTCCATAAAATCCTTTGTGCTTTTCACACATCTATGTTCACAGTATACCTGAGAGCAAGTTAAGCAACCCAAACAAATAACAATTTCAATGAATTTCACCTTCATTTGATGACAACAAATCTTTCATGTAGAGGATAGGAAATGAACAGTTCTGGCAGAAGGAATCTGTAAATACCTCTTAAAAAAAAAAGAAAAAAGACACCTTAGATATTATTGCTGTCTACAAATACTTCACTCTACATATTTATAATGGCATTGTGTGCAAATACATCCCATTAATCAATCAGCTTTTTGCCTGTTCCATTTTCAGAGGCAGAGCATTGCGTGATGAGAATTTAAAGAGCCTATGCAGATGAATGTAATACTGACCAATGACAAATCTTTAAAAGTTTCTGCTTTACTTGAGAATTTGCAAGATTATTAAAATATGCATCTGTGTTAAGATGGAAGAGATAGGTCAGCAAAAGACATAAAACTGAAAAATCACTTCTGGCTTTTAGGAACTACTCCCAAATATTTTTTCACTAAAATCTACACTGTACAATCCACAAGGCATGTGTGAGCTAGCAGACTGCTTAGTTATTGCTTTTCCAGTGAAATTAAGGAGCATCTCGTTGCCTGCTTGTTAAAATGAATCTTAAATTATTTCCAGGCAAAATATCATAGTCTCAGTAAAAGAATGTATGCTTGCTCCTGTCCTGAAACAGGTTTTCCTTGCAGTTCTCACACTCATCAGGCAAGATACCCAATAACCAGGCTGAGAAATGCATTCATTGTACTGTTGCATTAAAAGTGCATGGCACCAACATGAAGACAAAGGCCATTGCTGCTGCACATTGTACATGATTGTACATCTTGTGGCAAATGTACCAATTTCACATCACCCATAACATTAATACCTTCAAGCAAGTCAGGCTGAGGCAGGCTGCTCATGTTTGTTCTCCTCATGAACACCAGGCTCACAGGTTTCAGGCAGGAGATAGTTGCTAACCACTTACCATTACCACAAAGAAGGTTGTCATGGACAGAGAAGCAGCCAACTTTGGTTGCTAATAGAGCGGTGATAAAATACAGCTGATATCCAATAATCCCTATGTCAACAGCAGATTTCACAGTTGAATAAACACACTTCTAAGTACTGCAGTTTGATTTGATTTGTTTTGTAAGCACGTACCTTCTTTATCCCTCCACATGGAAATGGCTTTCATAGGAAATTTAAGATAAACAGAAGAGAAAGTTCAGTATGGACATGTGGTGTTCATCAAGGAGATCTTTCAAACCAGCAGGAGTTTTCCTTCACAGAACTGGGAATCATCGCCATTACTATCTACTCATTTGGATCACTCCAGCACCCATGGCTGAAAGCCAGCAACTCCCTTGCCTGACAATTAGACCAACAAAATTTTTAGGACTTGAGTTTCCAGAGAATGATAAAATCAAGGGACAAAATAGACAAGTTATGAGTGCTTGCTTATTTGTATTACCAGGCCTGAGTCGTAAGCTTGTTACTCATTGCTATTAATGTGAAAAATCATCATAGCAATCACAGCCAAAAAGTTTCCTTGTAATGCCAATAAGAGTTGTTGTTGGCCACTCGTACACAAGCACAGTTTACACTCACCCTCTTCCATGAGCGGGCACACACTTGCCTATTTACATTTTCTAGTGATAAACAGCCTCTTCTTTAAGCTTGGATGGCTTGTTTAGAATCTAGTCAGCATAGCATTAGATAGCATCTCTGCAAGAGATCACTGTCTCTTGCATCTTATTTTATGAAAATACAAAGAAAAATGGCTGCTGTTTCTCATAGGTAATGTTACATGGGATTAACATATATTCTGGAAAGAATAAAAAGTGTCACTGGCTCATAGCTTTACTTCAGAGCATGTTTATTTTTAATGGAGAAGAATAAGTTTCTTTCTGATAAATGAATCTATCCCGGTTGATTTCTTCTGAAGTCAGTTTCTGCCTTGCCTGATGTCTTGGCTTAATTTTCTTCTTTCTTTTTTTCTGACTGTGCTAGCTCCTGCCAGTGTTTTCTAGTAGCTACTGTAAGTGCTCATACTCCTCAAAAGCTACACCTGTTCTGTTTCTACTTCATAGAAACAGAATTTGCACACAGTGTCTATATACATAAATCTGGAAGAAGTTTTATAAGGTGCAGTCATCCACGGAATGCAGTTTGCAATATGGGATATCTCAGAGGCCACTACAGAAATGGGGGACATAATCTAGACAGCAATTTCACTTGTCAGCAAGAGAGAAGCCTCCCATGGTTCTTCTGTATGAAACAGCTCTGGATGTGCCAGATGAAATCCTGGCTCTGCCAGGAGGGCATTTGTTGCAGAGCTACAATTTCTCCACTTATCTCCTCTCACAAAAGCTCTGCCCCTGAACTTACATAATGAAATCTTCCATTCCACCTTGTGTAATTTCAGAACGTGGTGAACCCCTTTTTCCCAAGCCCAGGGAACAACTTCTCTTCTTACAGTACCAAGCCAATCCTTACTCTTGGAACGCTTTTCCTTTGTAGCACAACGGTAAGCCTCTATCCAAAGCTCTTTCCAAAGACAGCTACTCTATATGTATCCTGCGCAGTATCCTGACCTCTAATCCAGAGGTCCCTGCCATAGAAGTATCTCTAAAGGTCATTTGCTAAGAAAATTGCCAAGAGACAGCTCTGTCCAACTATCAACAAACGTAAGATTTTTTTTCCACCTCTGAGGGCTTTTCCTAGGCAACATGCTGAAGTTTGTTCTCAGCGCAGTTAAACTTTGACCTAAAGCAGATTCAAGAAGTCCAAAGAAAGTGAATTTGAAAATATAATAAAAGCTCCATACCTGCCTGGGGATTTCACAAAATATCCACAGAAGATACTGCAAAAGCTTTCTAGTCTGATTTCTACCATATCATTTTCTCAATTTCCATTTATCTCACTCTGCTGCACTTATCATCCCATAGGAATTCTCTTTGTGGTATTATGTTAACATTAATTTTACAAGTTAATTTGGTAATGTGTGAGCATAGGAAAAATCCAAAAATCTGCACAGCTTTTGCTGCTTTTGGCAACAAAATGGTATTCTATTATCCTTATATCATACAGTTATACTAGATTCGTGTAGGAATTAGACTTTAAAGAAGCTTTGATATCAATACATTTCCATTACAGATTTTCTCAGTATTTCAAAGCCCATGGACATTGCACTAATAACTTATGCTATCTTGTCATGAAGATTTTAACCCAAAATGTCAGTACCATAGAAGCTCATTAGGATTAATAGCACCACGCATAATACCAGACAGTCTCTTCTCTCTTTAAAGTTTTGATAGCTAAAAGATACAAGCAAAGTGACTGTGGCGTGTCCCCAGGCACACAGGTCCCCTCATCTAGCTACTTTGTTAATGAATTGGATGAAAAAATGGCAAAATAATCAGTCTGAACTTACGTTTTTATTCAAGCAATATTCACTCCCACAGAGACAAGTTATTCCCTGTGTCAGTAGTTGCTAGCCTCTTTGGAAGAAAATTCAAAACCTTCTTTCAGCATCTGAAATGAATTAACCCTGTGACTGAGCTGCTGTGGGATGTGTAATCTCTCTGTAGTTGTTCAGCAGTGCTCTCAACAACCTTCACAACATGTGTGTGCTTCTATGTCAGCGGGAAACTGAAACACTGATCATAGAAAAGTAATTGCCATTTACAATCCAGTAGAGCAACAGATACACTTTCATCAGTTCGTGTTTATATGGAACCCTCTTCATTCTTTCTGTCGAATTACAAGGCAGAAGAATCAAACCTGGATATTCTGGGGATGTCAACTTAGCAGCTTGGGGCTATTTTGAAAATCCAGCAAACCTTTTATGCCACTATTCTCTAAGAGAGTATAGTGGAGCCATGGTGCAGTCTGTCAACAGAAACTGGGGATTGATCTCAGATTGCACCAGTGTTTATGATTCTAGACATGACACTTAAATTTCCCATGTTTTTGCTCCCTTGCTCCATGGTGGGTATTCAGATTGCCTACTTCAGAATGTTTTTCAAGATTAATTGATTATGATTTCTACCACGTGCAGCTACTGCAATGGTAAGGCATCAGTGAAGATTATTATTAAAAAAAAAGAGAGAAAAAGTATTTTGTTGTATTTCAGCTGCAAGTATATTAAATAGCATCAAACTTTTAATAAAGAGGTGATCAGAGCATCTATACTTAAAAGACAATAATATATTCATGAAAAACAAATTGACCTTGTTAGAATGTCAGCCACTGCTAGCCCTTTCACTTTTATTAAGGATTTTAATGTTCTGCTCTAGAAGGAACAGCATCCTATGGTGAAGGATTTGCCCACATGTAGCTCTATGAAAAATTCTGATACCAATACACAGCATGTCATCAAAAACACATGTCAAAAGAGAAATTATTGGATTATCCCTTTCAGATAAGTAGTAATGCCACAGTTTATTGAAAAAGGCCTATGTTTAGCCAGTCTCATATTCCCCTTTTCAAGGCTAGACATGTTATTTCTCCAGATTCTGTAAGGATTTTTTTTTTCTTTCCTAAATGTCATGAGAAATGTTGCTAAACCTTTCATTCTCTTTCCTTTTTACACCATTTATTATTTCTAGAACAATGGCTGACTGAAACTTGGACTTATCAAGTACTATAATTCAGCTTCTTTCTATGAGACATCACAGAAAGGTAAATTATGGACTTTGGATTGTCTCATGCACTTAATTTGGTTGATGCAATGCCAGATTTTGAACATCTTTTTTATAAACATCTCTTACATGTTTTGCTTGAACTTCTACTGTAAAAAAAATTGATAAAATAAAATGTCTGAAATAAATTACCTTCATTTGTTTCTAATGAAAAAGAAAAATGGAAAAGTATCAAAGGGAAGGGAGGACAGATTTTTGACTAAATGACACAACTAGTGTTTAGAAGAAGTGAGATGCTGATTCTGACAGATCCTCGGAAACAAACAGTGAAAGTCAATACTTTCCTACTGATTTAATTGAACATTATCCACTCCTGTAAGTGGAAAATTTGGCTCCGATTTTGCATGTGCATTTGGCTAGGACAGCTTCAGATTAAACTGCCTTCTCATAAATTGTAGCACATGCTGACTTGTTGCACGAGAAAAAAAAATAAGGGTGATGCTCTTTTAGGTGCACATATATACATGAAGATAAAAACTATCCTTTCCAAAGGGTATTAAACTGATAGAGCAGGCCTGGAAATTGCATTCATTTGCAGTTTTCCAGGACATTCACAAAAGCTGTGACAGTATAAAAAAAACCAAGAAGTTACGATGGTACCAAATGCATTTAGAGACCTTACTAGCCAAACTGTACACAACTGTATTTGAAGGACTAAGCTGGGAACAAAGGACACATGGGGAGCTCATGGGAACTTGGGTGGTTATTTTTTGGTAGAGTAGGTGAAAGAAGAGGAGGATGGTTTTTCCAGCCACATTTGGAAAAAAAAAAAAAAAGACAGGAGAAGTTACCAAACAGAAACCAAATAGAGAAAGAAAATCCTGGTTTTCTAAGCCTTCCTGAAAAGATAACTTTCACTGTGGGATATAGGAAGAACAAATGGTGTCTGGAGTATGAGGACAGTTTCTACAGCATGTAGAAAGTACAGTTTATAAATAAGATTTAAAAGGTAGAGTGATACACCAGATTTTTCAGTAAGGAAACATCAGAAATATCTCTTTTTTCCTACTGAGCCACTGTCTTTAAATACAATGTTTGCTCCAGGTAATATATGCTACACTGAGATCTCACCTGCAATCCGTCACGTGACAGTGAGGAAACAAAAACCTCCCAGCACATTCTCAGATATCAAACTGAAGTCATTAAGGATGTTATTCAGAACTTCAAATACAGAGGAGCCACCATTTGTTTGCATATATTAGTCTGGATTCAGTTTTAGCAGGATATGTTCAGAATATCTCCTTTGCTATCTTAATGGAGAAACAGCCTTTGAAAGATTTAGAGAAGTGAGCTGGGTCATTGGAAAGTTCAGGTCAGCACTGATGCATTTTCCTGGGGCTCTTCTCTCCACACCAGGAATCCAATTTCAGTTCAAGGACCAGGTGCTAACTTGCAAAGCACTTCCAAGAGGTTGGCTTGTGTCACCTGCTCAAGAAATTGCCTGTGTTCAAACCTAATCAAACTTTCCTAGCAAGTACTTGGCTGCTATCTGGGGCCAAACCACCATGGGAGGTAATTTGATTTAGTAATCATGATAATTTTTGAAAGTAGTAACTATGCATCCAACTCATTTACTCTATGCGCTTCAATTAGCGAAGCCAAACAGCCATTGCCAGATATCCACAAATATGATTTCTGTCTAACTGAGCATTACTTGAAATTCATTCTTGATTATAAATCTGAACTGAGGCTCCCAGACCTCTTTCCATTCAAATTCATGTGAAAAGCAGTCTCTAATGAGCATCAAATTATACAGTTCTGATTTGCACCTGTCAATTTACATTTCTTTTAATTTAGGTATAATACTGCCTGGGAGTTTGTTCCCACATCCAAAATGGAAAGAGGAAATGCAAAAGCAATTGTTCGTCTTTCGTGCCAGATGCAATATTTACAGAGCAAACAGTTCTTATTTGCTTTAGACAGCATGTAAAAAGCAAGAGAATTCTCTAAAAGTAATGTCATGCCTTTTTTTGGCCTCCCAGCGGTAACTAGATAATAGGTGAGTTTTCAAGCACAAGAGCACTTCTTCAGACGTGCCTGAAAAGTTTATCCCTTTTTCACCAAACCTAGTGGCCGCTGGATGTACAAAGCCTGAAGAGTGAGCTCCAAAGTCACAGAACTATCAATTGCAGGTTTCTCGGGAGGAAGCTGGAGCAGACACTGAGGTGATAAAAAGCTCTTATCAGATGGCTCCCACAAACAATGCAACTTCTTCAGGCCTCACAATCCAGGCACAATCCAATGCCTCAACTGTAAAACGTAATAGATCCCTTGAGTGAGAAGGCTGCCCCAGCAGAAGCTATGATTTTTCCAACTTGTGCTGAAAAATAAATTTAAACACGCTCTTGCCTTTGCAGGAACCAAGCCGGTTTCCAAAGCAATTTGACCTGTCTGTGTTGCAGTGGCTTAAAAAAAGACACCATATCTGGGTTCCAGTAACCCTGCAGTCAGACCTCATCCACTAATCTAAATGCTGAGATTTAAATGCTGCCATTTAAATACATTTGTACGTGTTAACTGGGGCTTTTATTAAAAGGAAAACAGGAAAAGTGTCAGTAGGACACTGAGGAAACGTGCTGTTTGAAGTACTTCATGCTGAGAAGGCATACACGTACAGGAACCATTTCAATTCAGGTAAACCTAGTGTGTTTCTACTCCAAATCCACAATATTCATTAACTGCAGTCAAACATAAGTCATGACTGGGCAAAGAAAATAATTCAACCTTGGACAATTTGCAAAGTACTTCAAAAGACCAAGAATTTAGCATCTAGAAGGAATTTGCTTACACCAGATGTCCATAGATGAATTTCAGTCTTCCTAGCAAAAAAAAAAAAAAACAAAAAAAACAAAAAAACAAAAAAAAAACAACCCACAATCATCTACTGCACATCTTCTTCTGGACTTCTAAATCATAACTGTGAAAAACTCTTTTACATTTAGAAGTGTCTTGTAAATGAAAATAGCAAGCTGAAGCCAAGAACTTAAATGTTAACCATTTTTATCATGTTAAGAAATATTGTATTAGCACTGTATCTACAGCATTATATCTATCTGTATCTGTAAGCATTGCATACGTGGGCATGGTATGCAATAAATATATGAGACATCTCAGAACCCCATGGTTCTGAGACACCTTGTAATTACTAACCACAGGAAGAACTCCGCGTCTTACATTAGCTTGCCACAAAAATCATTAGTCCAAAACATTTTAAAACAGAAGAAAAGCTTTGGCACAATAAAAGCTCTGCTCAAGATGAGCATCTCTTAGCTGATAGCACCGGTGCCCAGATCCTTTATCAAGAAGATCTGCTCTGCTAAAATTAAGGCTACAAATAATAAAACGTAATGCAAAGATGATGGAAAACATCTCTTTTCCTGATCCTTTTTGTCTCTTCCTTTAGCTATCTGGAAAGAAACTAGATTGTCTCAAAGGGTGAAATCCTCTCTATCTTGTTTATCAAAGAAAACGAATGGAACCACCTGTAGCCAGTGCACCGTGTTCTCCCTTGACAGTCCTGAACTAGAAACAGTTCACAGCTTCACTTAGTAGCTGCTGAGAGCATACTTCTTCCTTCCTCCTTTGTAAGCAGATGCAAACTGTAACTTTATACTCTGCCTTGTAAACCATATGATCTGTATGTTTAACAAAACATACAGAGCCTGATTCAGTTCTAATAGGCCCCATGGAAATTTTTCAATTTGCTTTAACAGGAATTGGACAGTAGAAACATCATTGGACGTCAGGCCTAACAATCACTTTTCTAATTGGCTAGCCAAGACTTTTGCATACACACCCCTCAAATATAAATCTCTAGAGAACTTTAAGAATACACTGGATAAGAAAGAACAAGTCCCTGAAGGGGTATTTACAGTCAAATTATGTTAGCTCCAGTGCGTGCTCACTTAGCTGTTGTTCTGAAGGAGTCGAAATACAAAACCAGCAAAGAGATTTACGGGACTTATGTGTGTGGAGAGAAGGCAAAAATCAAACTAATAAATCAGAAGAGAGAGAGAAAAAAAAAAAAAATAACAGAAGGTCTTTATTTACCATTAAGATGAGCACAAGATGGTGAAACTGGACCATGTCTTAACTTACAACTGCAGTTTGTTATACGGTCGCTAGGCTAGCCTCAGCAAACTGCTGACTGCTCATAAAAATGTTCTATTTAGTAACTGTTGCTGACACTCTATAACAGACATTTTCTGCCTTTTCTCTTCCTTTTACTTTATTGCTAAGGATATTTTTGCAGCAACTGAAAGCTTGCTTCTTATATGTTCATCTGCTCTCCCTGGGACTTCTGCCTCATTACCACAAGCAGATGATAAAGACCTGGAGTGGAATATCAGCTGAGGGAGCTAACGAACCCTGCTGCAGGAAAAGACTTTGCAGCAAAAGGCATGTTCAGAACAGAATATTTCCTCAGAAAGACTCATGCTCTGTGTATATATGTGAACATACACACAAATTCTCTATCCTGTATATGCCCTACTTATAATTATTTCTTCTTATTATCTTATAGTGCTAAGAACAAGGAATGTTACCATTATCATTAATACCGCCACAGTGTAGTAAAGCAAGGAATCCTACTCTGACCTGGCTCAGATTAGTTGTTTAGTAGATTTTCCCTTTGTCAGTTTCGTGGATCACCTACCTCAACACCACCATCTTCAACTGAAACACATTCGGCAGCCACATCCATTTATATTCTTTTGGTTTTACCCACTACTTCTAGCCAGAGGCTTGACAATAAAAGCCTTTTGTAATCATTTTTTTGATTACAAAAACATGTCAGTAACAATCTCCATAGGATACCTCACCATCGCCTTCTTAGTGTTGTGAAAATCATAGGAGCTTTAAGATCTTAAATGATTAATACATTGCCATGAATTGTCATCTTACAGAAATGCTCATCTAATTTTAAAAGCTACTTAATTTACTACCAAAATACAGGGGCACATAATAAACAACTTAAAATGCATATTTTAAAACAAAGAAATCTATCTGACTTTGTTTGCCATTGGAAAATTGAAATAAGAAAACACAGCAATCCAACGTAAAGCATTCACAGATGAAAGCCTGCTATTACACTATTTTCAATTGTAACTGCATAATTACCTCATGACATAGGCCCTTGGAAGAGTTTCAGCTATAAATACTCAGACCTAGGTTTTCAGATAGCAGGGACTGCTTCACAGAACATCCTGGGGCAGTTAGGTTATGAGTAACATCTGTGTTACTGATGAAAATACACCTAATTTTACAAATAAGCCAAAAGAGAATCACAAAATCATAGGATTTGGAAGGGACCTTTGTAGATCATCTAGTCCAAGCTCCGACTGATGTCTCATTTTTTAAAGTGCATTGTGATTCATCACAGATACTTGACCTGCAAATTTTGTTCTTTTAAGCTTGAAAACCGCATGCTGCAGCCACTGGTTTAGTACAACAGCCTAGTTGCCTGAAGGGAACAATAAAGTTCCAGAAATACAGAATCCAGCAGTGAAAAAGCACTATTAAAACCAAGAAAAGCAGATTGGTAAAGGCCAGACTAAATCTTATTGCTTTATATCTGTGCTTGGCATTATTTTCTGTTAAAATCGGCTGCATTTTTACCAATGACAGAAGTTGATAAAAGTACGCAGACAACCACTGGAACTCCCCACACATTCAGTGCCCCAAAGGGTAGTTGCCACTTTGGACAATGCGATGATAAAGAAGCCTTGAGCAAAGGAGGTTCCTCAAGCCTGACTTCTTTTTTCAAAGAGAAGATTTAGGAAGCAACCTATTTTTTGTGACAAGTTCTGCAGATTCCATTTGTTATTCCACATCATTCAAAGGAGCTGAAGCCTACTGATGACCTCTGCAAGCTGAGGCCCAGTACAGATCAGAAACAGCCCCAGTTAGCTGTTATGCCTAGGAAACAGAGCCATGGAAGTAAGAGCATCACAGAATCACAGAATCACAGAATTGTAGGGGTTGGAAGGGACCTCCAGAGATCATCGAGTCCAACCCCCCTGCCAAAGCAGGTTCCCTACAGCAGGTCACACAGGTAGGCATCCAGGCAGGTCTTGAACATCTCCAGAGAAGGAGACTCCACCACCTCCCTGGGCAGCCTGTTCCAGTGCTCCGTCACCTCACTGTAAAGAAGTTCTTGCGCACATTTGTGCGGAACTTCCTATGCTGCAGTTTCCAGCCGTTTACCCTTGTCCTGTCTCCACTCACCACTGAAAACAGTCTGGCCTCGCCATTCTGCCCCCCACACCTTAGATATTTATAGACCTGGATCAGGTCCCCTCTCAGTCTTCTTTCCTCAAGGCTGAACAGACCGAGTTCACTCAGCCTTTCTTCATAGGAGAGATGCTCCAGGCCCTTCACCATTTTCGTGGCCCTCCGCTGGACTCTTTCCACCTCCTATTCATCTGCAGCTCAGCAGTACCTCATGGGGACCTTCGTCCCACAGTGGAGAGCAATGATTACTTCTGTCTGGAGGGAAACATAAAGGCTCCAGCAAGCCTCATCCTTTCTCACCTGTCATAATATTCTGAGGTGACAAACAGGCTCCAAGTATGGTTCATTTGTGCAGAAACAAATGACTACTCTAGCAGGGCCCCAGAGCCCGAGGATAAGTCAGCCAGTACACTCTAGGTGAGGAGAAAGATAAATGAATTTAAAAAAAAAAAAAAAAAAATTGTTCTTCAGACAAACTGTACAAAAGTCTTTCTGCTTTCTTCTTCCATCAGTATAATCAGCTTAGTTATGGTCTTTTATTCAGCTTAGCGCTGGCAAAGGGGAAAATGCTGCTCCTGGGAAGACTTATCTGTCTGGTTTTATAGCACAGGCTTTGGGATGAAGTGAGTGAGCCCTGGTAGTTTATGTATTTTAATTAATCTGCCTGGAAAAGCAGAGCCATCCAGTGCTTGGGAGAGTTATATCTTGTCCTTATAGTTTCATTTTAACAGTTTTTACCAACTGGGCAATTGCCTCTGCAACATCTCTCAGTAAAATTGCTGGAAGTTCACAGAACTAAAGTAGAAAGCATTCCAATAACACTGTGCTTAGCATATCATTACTTACTCACAGGGTGTATGTGGGAAAATAATGGGAATCCAGCAAGAGATGTAAAGTTACACATATTTGGTGTGGAAGCCTGACCAGTGGGGTTCGAACAGGAATGTAACCCCTTGGGAGACCATCAGAAGCCTATTCTGAAAGGAATACTGTGGCGAGCTCTGCTACATGTGATGACAAATTTTAGAGTCACCAAAGGATCTGACTCAGTTCTCACCACAGCTGTCATGCTGGGTGGGATGCAGCAAAACAGATTAGCACTTGAAAATGGGTTGCTAGAAATGTAAGTGGTCAGCAGATTAGAGTTACCACCTTAGTTTCATCTTTGAAAGAGGATTTTTGTCCCAAAAATTACATCTGCATAATGCCCAAAATAAAAACTGTACTGGGCTTGCCGTATAAAAATTGTGCAACTGCATTGCTAGTACTCTCCCATGGATGGATCACTATACTCTTGAATTAAGCAACAGCAATAAGCCAATGACAGATACACGAAACCGCCAATCACTAGGTCACACTGTCTTCTTCCATCATTTCAATATGTGGTCTTCTTTCAGAAGGTCTAATAGTTCAAATCTCCAAGGAAAACGTAAGAAGAGGTGTTGGTGAGTCAATGCATGACTTTTTTTTTCTGAGTAATGGCTCTGTTCAGCGGTTCTTTCAAAAGGAAGAGTTTTTCTGCTGATGTCAACAGAAGTTAACCATCATACTCTAAGGCAGAGATGGTGAAATTTCTTGGTCTTTGTGGCTATAATTGTTAACAGTCCAGTTCCCTTTCTGGTGGCTCCAGGCCAGCACTCTGCCACTGAGCATTTTGCCATGGCTACCTGAGGAGGAGAATGACCTGTACATGAAGTCCAGTGCCTCTTTGAAGGAAGGTCCTTGCAAATCTTATAAACTTACTTATAAAATCTTATAAACTTACTGCTATTTAGTGATGCACTAACAATCAGGGAATAGAAAGCAACTGCTGCACAGTAGTTCAAGGAAAGGAGGTAATGGAAAGTGCAGAAAACTTAGAACAAAAAAAAAATGGGGGGGGGGGAGGAGAGAGTTGTAAAGCATTGCTTCATGAAGCCTCTTTAAGCAAAAATGTACTAAAAGTCTGACCCTTATCTCGTGAAACTAACAAGATACAAATAAACCTACTGATAAAAGGCTACAATTACACAGCATTGTCTGGTTCTGAAACTAAATGTTTTACCATGTCACACATCACTCTCCCTTACTTTACACCCACAAAAGGCTATTTCAGTCCAAACTGATTATTAGGAATACTCCAGGCCCTTACTGTGCACGAACAAAACATGTCAATTCACTACCTGGACACACTGGCTGCCACTGACCAAAAAAATTGACTGAGGGCATGCTAGCAATTTAATACTCACAAGACAGTGCCCTAACCTGTGACCTGCCCCAGACCTCCCCTCACATGCTCATATGGATAGAAGCAGGACAAAAAGAATAATATCCTTGAGAAGTTTAGGCATGGTATTCCTCACTTCTCATTGTTAAATGAGAAAGCGTACTGCTGTCTGATCCTCAGGAGCCTCCAAGTCCATTCATTCAGAAGCTATGTTAATGTGGAATAAGAGTAGTAAAATTAAATGACATCTTCATACTTTCAGTATTTCAATAACAAATAAAATTCTACTCAACACATATGCCATGAAGAAAAAAAAAAAGTCAACAAGGTGCCCTTGGCCAAAAGATCAATTAGGGACAAAGATGAAGCATAGCCTCCTGTTTCCACCAAACTGCATAGCCAGGAACCAACAGCGTGGTTACATCCACTGAGCTCGGCTTACAGATCAGCATCTTCAACCAGCTGCTTGAGTGACTTGAGAAACAAAAAAAAAAAACACAGGAGTACTTCTTAAAGTGATATACACTATCTCACAGTGATAAGCTCTGTTTTGAATTTTCAATTTTTTATATTTTTATGGGAATAGAAAGGAAAGACAAATAGTACTGTGAAGACAAAAAAACAGAAATGGAATTTTCATTTCTATGGCACTTTGTAAATGCTGCTGTTCCATACAGTGACTTTTCATAAACTGCTTTGAAAGGAAAGCTTTTAAAACAAATGCAGTGGCCATATTCTAAATAGAGTAAGCAAGAAGCTTTCAAGGTGTATTTTAGGTTTACAGCTCTACACTAAACTTTGGCACAACTCATAGGTTTTTTTTCCTGTTTGTTTTCTTTTTTGCTGACTTTTTTTGCTGACAGTAATTTTACTTTTCTATTCCTTTGAAAAAGGAGGCTTTGAAAAGCTTGATTGTTACAGAAAATGACAGACATTAAACTTGACAATTTTGGAAAAAGAATTAAAGACTTTTGTCAAGATTGAGTAGATTTTCAGGACAGATGGAGTCTCTGCTACTGTACATAATTTACCATAACCTGCTGCTTTGGCACTGTTTTGATGTTTGCATTTGCTCAGCTGTGTTTGATCTCTTATCACAGCTGGCTATCAGCCTGCTACAGCTGCTCCTTCTTGACCTTTCACTTGAAATATGACTTCCTCCCAAAGCCCTCAAGAACACATAGGGCTGGGCTGAACGCTGAACTTCCCTGAGGATGACAAATTATGAGAGCTGCTCCAAAAGTAATACTTCCTATTTTATTGTATTGGCCCACAACATCAGAGAGGGATATTGGTGGTATGGCAGTACAGACTGAGCTTCCCACCAATATTCTGTTACATTTTCTTGCCACGTGACAGATGGCAGCGGAAGGGCAGCCTGAAAAAAATGGCATGTGACATGGAAGTGTTTATGAAGAAAAAGTATGAAAGTGACTTCCTCCACGCAGAAAAAAAAAAAAAAAAATGGCACCCATTGACAATTACTGACACTTTCTGAACATTTATGGAGACCAAACAGTGGATGGGAGCACAGTGAGGTGGTGGGTGGTGTGTGTCAGTAGTGGTGACAGCATGAAAGACTCCTGTTGTTATACTAGCACTATGGGGATTCATTTCCTATTCTGCAAATGAGACTTTCCAATTTCCTAATTTTCTACTTGCTGATTCTACACAACAGCCAAGGCAGGAGGAAATGAAGCTTACCCATTACCCATCATCTCTAGCTTTCTTCTACCCAAACTGGTGGGAATGTGAGGGTTGCTTGAAGAGCAGTAGAGCAGATGACAGAGCTGACTGGGACAAAGCAGAGCTCCACTTCTGGCAGAATTACAACTTTTTTCTCTTCAGCTTCTCCCAAGCCTCTTCAGGTTCTGTGGGTGGAATTCATCAGCACACTCACTGTATCCCTGATCTCTATCAGATGCAGCAAAAAAAAAAATTTAAAAAGTAGTTCAATACCTTATATTTTGGTTGTTCTGTTTTGTTTTTGTTTTGTGTGTGTGTGTTTTTCATGATTCTGTTTTGTTTTATTTTTTAAATGAGATTAAATGTACAATTTAGGTTCTTAGTTCCTGCCCATGCAAATATTCTCATATAGCTAGGATCAAGCTAGGCAGTTCCTCTAGTTAAACAGACCTGCAAATCTGAACCTCTCAGTTTTTCCAAGTTAGTCAGGGAATTCAAAAGGCCTGAATTCAACAAGTTTGCAGATCTGTACTAACAATTACAAAGCAAGTTCATCTTATAACATTTTAGCTCATGACCTGAATGCCTACGTGTGTATTTATGGGGTAGGAAGCAGGCAAGGAATGAACATCTTTCCACCCCAGTGTTGAAGAGCAGTAGAAGTACCAACTACTGTTTATGTGTTTACTAAAAGGGCTTGTTTCCACACTCAGAACTTTCTCCAGAGCTGTAAGTAGTGTTGAAGATGGATTTTCTACAGAGACATACTGGAAAGAGACCTGCGCTTCCTATGTAGCACATCTCATCCCTCAGCATTGTCTGAGCAGCCACAGTATAGTGATTCCCTGACCAGCCACAGTGATGAGGGCACTGGTGGAAACTTACCTCTGCCATTCTCCCTGTAGCATACATTTTGCCAGTTTCATCTAGGGTGAGACAACATTTCACAGTGTACTGGTCATTAGATGTTCAGACTGCAATTTTTCTGTCTTTGAAACTGAGAAGCAAGCAGTGACTGTCTGGAGAAACCCAGGATACTGGGAAACAACAAGGGATAAGGATGATATTGACACAGGGCTTATGAGATGTGGTATTTCTGCCCACATGATTCATTAGCAACAGCTTGATAGGATGAAGGAAGAGGAATTTGGACTGCAGTGCTGCTGGGAACATTTCCCTCTTCCTTCTCCTCATACTGGCTCTCTCTTCCCTTTCTGCCTGCCAAGGAAGCTCATTCCTCCATAGTGACCTGAAGGGCAGCTCACAGCTGATGCCTTCAGAATTGTGCTTTTATTTTTTACTCATCAAGCTTAAATCAGCTCTGCTCTTTTAATTATACCTGAAAGTTCACCTCAAAAAAAACAAAGGAAACATGCATTTCTTTCTTGGGGAGAGTGGAAGGAGCAGTAGTCTGCTCAAAAAAAAAAAAAAAAAAAAAAAAAAGCAAAACACAGCAATTGCTACTCTGAGCCTTACCAACAGCTAGAATCAAAAGTCAATCAGATGCTATGGTATTTCCAGTTTTGTACTTCAGAAATAATTACAGCAGACCAGTAGAGTCCTGCCAGTACCAGATTCTTTGGTGTAGAAGGCTCCTAAGGTGAGTCAATGGCTAGTCTAGCCACAAGCCAGCAACTCATAAACCACACCAGGAATTTTGGCATAAGCACCAGAGAACACGCACATGTGCACATTCCTATTTTGTAACCTGGCCACCGTTAATTAAGAAACAGATGTTAGAGGTTAAACATCCCCCTTGATTTCAAAAGCAGAAATTGCTCTGACTCGTAGTAGCCTCTGCCATCAGAACAACCATACTGAAGAGTCCCCGTTAACTTACCCCAAGTGACACAAGACCACTCACACGAGGAACAAGGTGCAGATCCCAGTAACTTTCCATTAGGAAGCCCAAGACTTGCTATACACTTGTAGAGGCAGGCTGAGGCAACAGCAGCATCTTTGTCACCAGAACTTTTTGCCACCAGCCCAGTCCATGGGCAAAGGAGCTATCCTCAGTCACACAAGGAAGCATCACCAGCAGTCCAGGGTTAGCAAGAGACTATGGGGGATATTTGGCTCCAATTCATAGCTGGCAAGACATTGGCACACACATCTGTACAGTCCTCTTCTGCAGAAAACTGAAATGCAAATATCACAGTTTGTACTTTCTCCTTGACTCCATTTTTCCAGCAATATCCAGCTACCAAACTAGGAGAAGAAAATTACTGCATTCCAGCTTTGAGGAACTGTAACTTTAGGGACTGCAGCAGAGGGACCACTGAATCCAAGCACCCATATATATATATATATATATAATATATATATATTGTTTATAATTTTAACAATATATATATAATATATATATATTGTTTCTAGTGACCAGACTGACAGTAAGCTGGTCTTGCTATTTAAGATTTTAACTGAATATTAGACGGATAATGAACTTGTGCCTTTTCAATGACTGCACTGATGACTGTGAGATCACAAGTCACTGTCATTCCACATTTCCCACAGTTTCCAAATATTTTTCATGATCACAACAGAAATTTGTGCTAAGAATGGAAGAAAAATTCAAATTCTCATGCTATCAGTCTTGCAGAGTAGATACTGAAGTATGCAGAGAGAAATGGGCCAAGTTTGGGGGTAGGGGAGACAAGTTGCAGGAATAAGTTATTCGAGCATTTAATTTCTGAGTGTTTTAAATGTAATTCAGCAAGATAGTTGAGCATATTACAACACAACAATATGAGATTACATAGATACTCAAAATTAAATGCACCTATAAAGTGCTTCCGAAACTATAACCACTAAAAATGAAATGTGGGAAATGAAAATGCAGTTCATGATCTAGTCTTTTTCCTGTCAGGATCCCAGAAGTGAGAGGAAAAACCTAAGTACCATCGGTAAGATTAAGTGCTAAAAGCCTCTTTAGAATGAGTGACTTTAAAAAAAAGTCCATCTTAAAATAAAAAAAAGCGTAATCACTCCAACATTATACTATAGATATTTCTCGATTATTTTGATAAGTGTAATCTTCTGAGAAGCACAAAGTTTCGTGTGGCTGGGAGACTGGGAGATGTTTATATGTAATTTCTGATTATACAAAAGAACCACAATTTATTTTATAGGTTGGGACCACATAGTTGGCTATATCCCATCCCAAGACCTCAAGTTCTCTTATTGACTTGATGGTAGCACAGCATATAGAGCAATGACAGATACTGTTTATGAAAAATCATATTTTCACAGCCTGGATGTAAGTCTTCAAATTTTTAAAGGAGAACCATTTTTCTGAGTAAAGTAGAGAGCTGGAAAGATGTCAAATTAGTCAATTTATCCAGTATTTGTAGTTATATAGGAGTTTAATAAAAAAGTAACTCTACTTAAGAAAGAGTAAAACTTTAATAATTTACTTGGTTTGTTGTTCTTTTGTTTTGTTTTGTTTTAATACTACAGGAAAGTGAATGTAAAAACCATACGCTGCTAAGAACATTACGAATTTCCTGGCATTAATTTGGCTGGTGCCAAAAAAACAATCTTAGAAATGCCGCTATTGCAAGAGTCTTGGATTGAAAGCAATTCATTTCTGCAAGACAATAACAACTCTCCAGCATAATAGATAAGAGAAAGGTTGTTTGCTTTACATGCAGACCTGTAGGTTCTTGTCCAAGTGGTGGGCTGAAAATTGGAAGCCATCAGTTTTCTTCAGTGAAAGAGACCATAAAATTCCAAAGATGTCTCACTAGAGTTTTGCCTCAGAAAGAGAATCTTCCAGCAGAATAGAGAGGATAATCAGGAATTCCCTTTGCCAGCATACACAACATCATTTTATTCTAGAGCTAAAGTGTTCTGCTTTCCTATTGCCAGTATGTACAGTCAGTCTGTATTACATGAAGTAATACAGATAAGATGGTTTTTTTAATTAAAAATGCATAAAACACATTTCTCTGAAGCAAAAAAAAAAAAAAAAAAAAAAAAAAAAGAGTAGCCAGGCCCATGTCTGAGCCCTGTTGAACCCCTCTTCATTTAGTTTTTAGAAGATATTGATTGCACAAGAGAACGACATCACAAAAATTCAAAGCCAAACAAAACAACCAAAATAATGGCTGCTTTAATTCTTTCCACACATAAGCATTTCCCTATTATTTATTCTTCAAATTTACTATTCTAATTCAGATTTTTACACAAATCATCAGCAATAACAGGTTCATAGATATTTTGTTCTTCTTAAAGAAAGATACACAAGTTTCCAAACAAAAACGTCCTTGAACTTTGGGCAGAGGCTCAGATTCTCTACATCCCACCATTATGTCTGAGCAATTCATCCCTCATGGCCTGACTTGTGAATGGAGAAAAGACTTTGACTGTGAGAGCGCACAAGAGTAAGAGGTGAATTGCAGCTGCTTAGAGAAAAATACTGGGCAGTTTTTTCTCTGAAAGAGATAGCTGGGAAGAAGAGCAATGCTGAACATAGTCCATTAGGCCTTCATAATAACTACAGATTTCTCATAGTTCTTACCGTTACATTGTAGCTTGGTCCATTGGAGAAAAATACATCAATTTCAATCTCTTCAAAACTAACATGATAGTTTCTTATGAAATAATACCTGCGCTATGCACCCTGCATATCTCCTTGGTTATAAGCTATGAATTAAGCAATGCTGCTATGTTATTAATAAAAAAATAATAATTAAAAAAAAAAATGGCACAAGCACCATTGACAATGAATGGAGTTTGCTCCTAGTTCCAGTGTAGACATAGCATCACCGACTTCAGCTTGGCAAAAATTAAATGGTCATAGAATCATAGAATCACAAAGTTGGAAAGGACCTACAAGAACATCTAGTCCAACTGTCCTCTCATTGCCATTGCTACCACAAGCTACTAAACCATATCTCATAGCTCCTCAACCAGACATCATGTCTAAAGCACACTTCAAACTCCTGTAGGAAGCCTGAGAATTAAATTCAGTGCATAGAAAAACTCTACAGCCATCAGACTTTCCTGCTTCCTTGAGTTTAAAAGCTGGTTTATTTGTACTACAAAATCTACTATGAGATCCCTCTATTTTGTTTTCAATATCCACACAGGAGATGGTATACATTTGACTAAATCAACTTTCTCAATTGATTTTAACTGGGATAACTCCTTCAAAAGCAAAAGACTATCTTCAGAGTCCATCCCAATAAACTTAACTCCAAACAGAGTAGGTTGAGAGATCTGTCATATTATTGACAGTAACAGCTTGTTTTAGCTGCAGATGAAGTTTCAATTCTTTTTCAATTAAGGGTGTTTCAACAACTTTGTAATTTAGGTTATTGCTTGTAGCTGAGGTGAAGGAACTGTCAAGGGTTTTTTGTAGCCCTACAGCAAATAGTGTCAGTTATATAAAAACCTCTTCTATAAGGTATGCTGCATTTCCTGGTTTGCCACATGCTTGCAGTATGCGCACGAACAGTCTCAGTAGCTCAGATGCTCACTGCCAGCTTATGATGCCAGTGCGCTGGCAGAGGGTAGATCTCCCACAATGTATGTAATGATACCACCTGTCACCCTGTCAGTCACCTACCTACTAATAACTGACAAATATATTAGGTGCTATGCTCATTTTACAGGTAGAGAGTAGAGAATTTTTTAAAGTGTCACTCAGAATGACAGGAACTGCCAGGGAGCACATCAAGTCCCATACAGACTCTTCAGCATGTCTCTCCTCAGTGACCACTTGTATTCTTTTCTTATTCTCTGCAGTTAATCGTTAGTGTCACAAATCCACTTTCAGAATCCAGTAAGGCTCCAAAATTTCTGTCTGCTGGGCAAGGTGCCCTTCCTGCTGAAAAAAAAAAAAAAAACCAAACAAACAAACTAACAAAAAACCTAATAAACAAGTAATTATGCATTTGCTAATTAACCACAATTCTCCAAGCCAGCTAGCCATTAGTATGCAAATAGTATGCAGCTGGCTTGTTCACAGCCTTATGAACAGATACAATAACAAGGGCTCACACTTTAGTTGTCCTTATTTTGTCTTCAGGAACATATCTATAGATATTTAGCTCAAAACAAATTTCAGACACAGGCTGAGTACCATAAGACAGCACAGCTTCACAGAGCTGATTGCTCACTTAAATTATTTTAAAACAAATACATACATACAAAAAAAATCAGCAGATGATAGATAGCTCCAGCCACATACCTGTTCATCCACAGTCAAGCAAAAAAATGATAAGATCCCTACAGTGCTGAATACATAGATTTAAGTATCACATTAAATTTGTCCAGTGTAGCAATACTCATTTTATCTCCATGAGCAACGGATCCACTCAAAATGGTCAAAAACAGATGTAATTCCAAACAGCACAATGCTGCATAAATAATGATTTCCTAATATTAGTTCTTTTTTCTTATTAGAAAGAATGTATTTACCATCATGAGATTCACTCATTTTCCTTGAAAGAGAATAATTGACTAGTAATGAGAATAATCATCAGCAATTAATGCTTAAAAAATAAACTAACCAATCTAAAATCTAAAATTCTGTTTTCCAATGCTTGTAACTTTCCATCAATTCCAACTTTGGAATAGTAATTAAAAAAAAAAAAAAAAGTATTTTTCATAGTGTGCAGGGTACCCAGAGCATCAAGCCCCGGATACATACATCTCACACATGTTCCTGCCACATGGCTTGGTTAAACTTTTTGCAATCATTTGATCTCTAATACATTCCCTTCCAGAAAGCAATGGTGGTTCTTGGAGAAGCACAGGCAACCTCATGCTTCAGTAGCACTACGAGATGTATGCAATAGTAACCACAGGATGATTTAGAATGAACAGCGATACCAGTGACAGATACATTAAGCAAAGCACCTGTAATTTTTGTGAAAATGTGCCACAAAGTGCTGAGTTGTCCTATCCACTTCCATTTCTCCCCAGTGGGACTAGCATCTCAGGGAATACACAGTCACTCCAAGCTATGACTGCACTGCTCGATCCATTTCTGTTCTCCAGATTTAATTGGTTGATTCTTTTCAGACCACATCTCTGTACTTTAGAGTCACCACAGCATGGTGGTATATCAACATAATCAGCAGAGACTAGCCTGTAGTTGTTAAGAGGTACAGCCAGCCTCTGAACTCACAGTAATCCAACAATTCACCACAAACAACTGCAACGTTTTCTACTTTTATGTTTTCTTAAGTTAATGAAGAGAGAGAAATTTCCCCAAGAAGTACTGGAGCTCCACAAAACATTATTTGCCCTTCTTTTAATAGCACCATTTTTGCCAATGGAAATTACTCAGAATGCATTAAAACATGTTTTTCTAACAAAGCAAAGTCCAAATCTTGTTTTCTGTACCAATGTGGATTTTCCAATGGTAGAAAACAAAACTTCCCCTTAGACTAGAGAAAATGCTATTTATGCCTTTCTTTTAATCATACAACACTGGTACATAAATACATAGATAGGCCATCACTATGCTTTATTTTGTGGGTATCATAAAGATTCCTCAATGATCTCAGTTTGACCTTGTTTAAAGCCTGGTACACACTGAAAAGTGTCTCAGGCTCACTAACCCTAGCTACCAGGCATGCACCTACCTCCAAAATAGAGAAGAATTCACAAAAATACACCCAGAACTTTTCTGGGGCTGCTATCTTCAAGTTGACCCCTCTATTGCAGAGGCTATAAGACTTAAAAGATTGCCTGGGTGCAAGCAGGGGTAGGCAGTGATTTATTTCTAAAACAGAGAATAACTGTAGGGTACTCACCCTCTAGTTTCCAGAGGCTGCTATCCAGAATTACTGTTCTCCCCAGAGGAAGCCAAAAGCTTACAAATGATGTCCAGGAACAGGTAAGGTTAGTTACTTACTGGGCATGGAGCTTCCTTGGCAGGAGAGGAAATTCTTTTGGCACCTACAGTCCCAGAAACAGTCTGGGGTTGCTATAGAGAATCTCTCTGGAGGAACACAGAAGCCTACAAATCATCCCCTGGAGGTTGTAAGGATAGAAACTGTCTCCAAAATAGACAAAAATTCTAGGCATCAACCCTGCAGGAGCTTGGTACTTCTACCTCAATTTCAGCTCTCTCAGGAGGAGGGCACAATACTCTCAGCAATGTAGAATTCTAAGCCAGAACTACAGCAGACCTCCCTACAACACAAGCAAAGCTTCTTAAGTATCTACCCTGGAGAAGTGTCATGCTGCTACCTCTGTATTTCAATTGTTCTAAAGCATACGTAACTTCTGGCCACTGTTTTCAGATACTCATGCAGAGAGCGTGCTCCATACTCACACACACAGAGAACAAACAAACAAACAAAAAAACGAAACAAAACAAAAAAACAATTACTGTTTTGTGTGACAGAAGAGAAGCTGTTTTCAGACTATGATTATGTTCCCTAGGCTTGGAGCTTGAGCAAAAATTAGGTTTGCTGGTTATTTCTAATCTTGTGGAAGAAAATCACTGAGAAAATCTGTATGGCTCATACATAACAGTGTTTCTCACCTCAGACTTAACTTCCAGGGTCTTTGACCAGCTATACTTCTGGCAGTTTATCATTTGTTTCAAATATAACTAAATTAGAATAATCCCATCCTTGCCAGTCCTTTCAAAGAGTCAGCTACAGCTAAAACTAGCTTAAATGTAGCTAAGATTAATAAATACATAAATTAAATAATGCATAAGAATCCCATTTTCTGGCAAATACATTTCAAAAATTGTTAAAGAGTTCTTTGCAACTCATAAAGTGATAGGAATATTTCTATTAACTGTATATCTGCCTCTATTCTGTTTTCTTTTAACTGTATTGTCCCAGGATTGCATTATTATTATTATTATTTTAACCACTTCGTACTGCAGGGTGTTGGGTAATATATTTCTTTTTTTTAAGCAACAAAATAGTAATGACTTTTCAGTTATATCATGAGAGGGAAAATCATTCAGTTATCCATTGCTTAGTTTATACTTGCAATACTGTGAAATTCTTCTGGCAAACTGTTCTGCTGTCAGCATAAACTATGTTTACATTAGACACGTTCAGCATTCTAGTTACAGACAGCTGATGTAATGAGACTACAAAGCCATTACATTTTTTCTTAAAAGTGAATGGCTGCACTGCTTTTAAACAGAAATTTCTGTTCTAATAGGTTCTTCATAGTTCGTTTTCTCGTATTATAAGACTAAATATTTCATCCTAACAAGGGAAAAATACCAAATATATTATGTACATTTTGTGCAGCTTTACAAATAAAGGCACATTAGGTTATGTTATTCAAAGTAAAAAGTACTAAGAGACAAGCAAAGTAATAGAGAGCTTCTTGCAATAGTAAGGACCAGCACAGAGGTTCACTGCATGAATATTACCTTTCTTGATTGGAAGGCAAAGAAAGCTATCACAGAATGATAGAATTGCAAGGGTTGGAAGGGACCTCAAGAGATCATCAAGTCCAACTCCCCTGCTACAGCAGGTTCCCTACAGTAAGTACGTTACAGGCATCCAGACAGGTCTTGAGTAACATCTCCATAGAAGGAGACTCTGAAACCTCTCTGGGCAACCTGTTTCAAGTGTTCTGTCACTCTTACTGTAAATAAGTTCTTCCGTGTGTTTGTATGGAACTTCCTACGTTCAGGTTTTAGGCCACTGCTCCTTTTCCTATCACTACCCATCACCATGAAGAGCCTGGCCTCATCCATTTGCCTCCCTGTAGATATTTATAAACATTAATCAGATCCCCCCTTAGTCTTCTTTTCCCCAGGCTACTCGACCTTTCCTCAGACAGGAGATGCTCCAGGCCCTTTATCATCTTTGTTACCCTCTACTGGACTCCTAGGAAATCCCTCTTTTTTGAACTGAAAAGACCAGAACCAAATACAGTATTCTAAATGTGGCCTTAACGGCCTGAATGGGGCAGAGTAGAGGGGGAGGAAAACTTCTCTCAACCTGCTGGCCATGCTCTTTTTAATGCACCTCAGGATACCATTGTCCTTCTTGGCCATGAGGGCATACTTCTTGCTCATGGCCAGCCCTTCTGTCCACCAGAACATCCACATCTTTCTTCACAGAGCTGTGAAGAAAGGGACTCCATCCCTTCTTTGAGATCATTGATGAAGATTTTGAATGGTCCAGACTCAGCTCTGACCCTTGACCCCCATCACTAGTTACAGTTGTTGAAACTTAGTATACAGTTTCTACTATTCCTTAGAAAAAAATAAGTAAATAAACAAATGAATCTCAATAGTGTGTCTTTTTAACAAAATTGCCTGATGTCCCAGACTTCATTGCCACCAAATCACAGTGATACCAGTGGAACCAGGAAAAACAGGACAAGCACAGCTTGTGCATCACCATAAGAATTGATGATTGAACCAAAACAGGGTGTGATCTTCCACAGGAAAAAATGATGCCTTCTACATAGATGCCAACTCTGACCTGAATTCCTAGCCTCTGAGTTGTTTGACCTGTTTTAAAAATACATAGATTGCCACAACAATGCAAACAATTCTACCTAAATAAACACCCACAAGCACCTCTGAAACGAAAAACTTTTGAAACATCCAGAAATATTCTGATTATCCAGTTATGATTGTGATCTCAATGGCACTCTGTTATGTTAAGTCAGTTCAGTCAGTAATCGTGGTGACAAACCAAGTCTTAGCCCTTGCAGGATTTGCAATGACTCCTGATGTTCTTCTTGTTACCTCCAGGCTTTTTAAGAGAACGGGTAAAATTCTCCAAGCATCATCACCTTGGCTTCTGCAAGCCTTTGGAGAAACTAGTGCTGAATTTTTGCTGAGATGGATGTCCACATGGTACACAATGTGGTACTGTATATACTGTTGCCATAGGGTGAAATCATGGCCCTGACAGAATCTCACCTATATTTCATAGATTCATTGCACAATCAGCCCTGAGCATTTTCATAAGCAACTCAGCTGCTCTTTTCTCACCATGGCACCATTTTGGAGTTTAAAACTTTGCATGAGAAAGAAGAAAAGTGGCCAAAGGGGAAGAGAAAGGAGAAATACAAAAGAACAATTCCTTACCTTACAGCAATTCTGTAACTTCAAGGTGCGTTGTTAACTAGGATTCTGCCTTTTGGGCTCATTCAGCTCAGTTAAGAACAGACTGCTTTGGCAAGTGTCCTGCCCCATATAAATACCTTATCTACCTTTGTTTCTTTATCAACGAGTCCTGAAGCATAGTGGTTTAATACCAGGAGAAATAATTACTAAACAACATAGACAAAGCTTCTCAAAAATCATGGTTGTCTTAGGTTAAGTAGCCCTTCTGTACTCTTTCGGAGATTACTCACACAGATCCCACTTACCAGTTATTATAACACACAGTTCCAAGCACACTAAGGTTTCCTCAGACATTATATTCTGAGATAGGCATTCAATCTAGAAAGACAGGCCACATGAGTAGTACTGAGAATATGAGCCAAGTCACATACTGTTATTTTTGTTAATTTTCAGGAATGTAGTAGTTTTTCAAAGCGGGCACAAGATGTTCTGCAAACACATATCCATTTCTGAGCATGTTTGTCCTGTCTGACAAGTTTGATTTGACCAATTGTTCTACAGACCAAGAAGCCACAAATTTCAGACCAGCTCCGCCTCTAAAAATGGAGTTCCTCCTCATCTTTGATGCAGTGTGCTGTTGCCTGTCAGTGCTACTGTATCTTAGACATAAGGAACTTATGTCTTACTGTATTTTAGACATAAGGAAGAACTATTAGACATAAGGAAGAACTTTTTCTCTTAGAGAGTGGTCAGGCACTGGAATGGCTGCCCAGGGAGGTGGTGGAGTCGCCATCCCTGGCAGTGTTCAAGAGGCGTCTGGACGACGTGCTGTGTGATATGGTTTAGTACTAGTGGTGGCAGTGGTGATGAGGAGATGGTTGGACTGGATGATCTTGTAGGTTGTTTCCAACCTTGTGATTCTATGATTCTATGATCTCCAGATAAAGGGACATTCACCAATTAGGCAGACAGGTTTCATGCCTTGGATGCTGCTGGAAAAATTACATGGTTGAAGGAAGTCTATCAACAGTACTGAAAACATCTTAGCAAACTTCTCATTTATGACAGATATTTTTAAATAGAATCAGATCTAGATTTTGCTGCAAAGAATTTCTGAGCATGGTAGAAGAATACAGAGGTATTCAAATCTATATGGGAACAAATTCAAAATAATAGGAGTGGATAAATAGGATCTACTGATTGAAAAAAATAATTCAAGTGATAGAGATAGTCCAATAAATCAAATCGTTTACTGCTTGAATGAGAATTTTGCAGTCTTATTGGCACTAACTCTTTCAATGCCCAGTTAACCATTACTTCATCAAAATTATGAGCAGAGGAATTACTGGTATGCTCAAGTAGTTTGAAAATTTCCCAGAACTCTTTTTATTAATGTTAATGTGCAGTTGGAACATTCTATACTTGAGTTAGTGACTCACAATATTAGATATAGCCCTACAGCAATCAAAAGTGTCACAAATATCTCATAGTACACTTTAGTAGCAATGTCCTGTAAAATATCCTTTGCATCTGAAATTCATCATTTCCTAAGCAAGCTAATAAAAATGATAAGTTTAGAGATGCCTGCAGCAACGCAGGCTGTACACAAGCCTGTTCTTCCACACGTCACTTCACAGAGCTGCTATTAACATTCATGAGCAGTAAATCTGGCTGGTGGGAGCTAAGCATTGGCTGTCAGCTCATCATGTTCAATCAGTCACTGCTGGTATGAGCTTGTGAATAATGCAGCATAGAGCAAGCACTTCTGCAGATAATGACAAAACATCAAAACAACAGTAAGGTCATTACTGAGTGTAAAGCATGAGACTCATTCCACAGTATGTTTTATTTAATAATACTGACAGCAAACCCAATAAAAATAACTGTGATGTGGTGCCATCTAGACATGAGGCATTAAAGAAGTCCAGCCTTGCAGCTGAGAGAGAAAGGGAGAGAAGTTCCATTCACTAACCATTCACAGAGAGGCAGATCCCCAGGGCTCTCCTGGGGACACCAGATCTCCAATGTCCCTGGGATCACCAGACATTCCATCACCAGGGACACCACTGAGGCAGACTGCTGTCCCCAAGACAAACCCTCACAAGCTGCTCTTGCTGGTGAGCATGTAGGGTTCTAGTTCACAGCCATTGCTTGTGAACAATACTACCAGAACGGAGATATTTTTGATGAGGAAAAAAGAACACAATATCACCAGTTCCATGCCACATTACCAGCTCTTGAACACTCATCTATCTAGAAGTGTGATTAGAAGACCATAGAAAGGCTTGAGTTCAGAGTACCTTCAGTATCTAGTTCTAACTCTCCTGTTATAGGCACGGGCACCTCCCACTAGACCAGGTTGCTCAAAGTCCCATACAGTCTTGGCCCTGAACAATCTAAGGGATGGGGCATCTACAACTTCCCTTAGCAATCTGCCCCAGTGACTTCACAGGAAAGAACTCATTCTGAATATATAATTTAAATCCACTCACTTAGGACAAGATGCTATCTATACATCTGCTAATCACATAGCTTTCCCCAGGCTCTACTGATTTTTATTTATGTGGGAATATTATTTTTCCTTCGGCACACGTTTCATAATTATTGTCAAAGTAATGATGACCTGCAAAGTAATTTATCATTGCATGCATTCACCCACCTGCAGAGCACATGTTCTGTGTACACACACACTTTCCTACATAGTGCCAAATCTGATATAAAAAAAAGATTCTCAAATTATGTAACAGAATAAAGGAAGAAAGTTTAAAGTAATCTAAGAACTATATGCTATGCAGGAAAAGTGTAAGAACAGATTAACATCTCCAGCTGCAAAATGGTGATTATCCTTAAATGTTTGAATTTCGGATGGGTAATTAACTGAGATAATGATTATATGTACATGGCCTGAAGTTTTCTTTTACTTTAACATGAAAGGTAATATCCATAAGGAAGAAATGTTCTCAAAGAAAACTAATGGCATTAATCAAGTCTTTCCACGTGGGAGGACAAATTCTCTCCCATAAATTATGAAGTTGTTCTTAGAGCTTTTTTCTTCAAGCAGAAGAAATCCTACAGTGATTTCATATAGAGATTTTGATGGCTTGGTGCGGTATGAGTTTCCTCAAAATTAATCTGACCCCAATCCAAGCAATGTTGTTTCTGTACTTATTTACATATAGTAGAATATAATAGCAAGAAAAAAAAGTTACATTGCATAGCTTCATTGAACATCATTCTTCCATCAGTCATGGCACTTAAAAAAACCCTACGGTTATTAAATACAAAAATGTAGTTTATGAAAATAAACGTTGTAGTTGGGCATGACTCAGTATTTTCACTTTTTCAGAAATGCAAACTCCTATCATACAAATGACAGACAGGATATTACCTTCTTTATAGAAATAGAATAGCTCCAAAAGTTTGGTTTTACTGCCAGATCCAAATTTGGCTACTCATGCCAAGAGCTACTGATGAAAGTGCTAGGTTCATCATTCCATGGGGTATGCCCTATACTCCTCTTCTGGAACTGTCCCTGTTCACTCCACGTTTCTTAGAAATACAGCCAATAGAGAATGTTTGCTTGAGATCACAGTTGGGGATGAACAAACATGATCAAAAGATGATATCAATCCATGCAGCAATAAAAGCTTAGAAGGAACATTCCTCCAGCAGACATTCAAACTGCTTCATATGCTCTTCAAGGTAAGTGGCTGCAGACCCCCACCTATTCCCCAGTCAGAGAACAGGGAAATAGCTATGACACACTACAGCTTCCAGCTGCTACTCTAGAGCTTCTACTCTATGCCCTGATGCTTCTATAGCAGGTACACATTTTATGAAATAGTAATTCCAGGCACCACACAGAGAGTGAGGCTGTTTTCAAAAGCAACCACCATCAGTCTCTGCACATACCACAAAAAATACTTTAATCCCTACTCTACATGACTGCTTCAGACTTCATAAAAAATGTTTTGGTTATATTTTGGTTATACTGAATGAACACAAGGATCTTCAGCACTCCTGCTGAGAGACGAGAGGTGAGAGATGTGAGATGCAGCAAGCAGAAAAGCAGCAAAGAGGGAGAAATGAGGGTCCTTCAAAACATGCATGATATTTTCTATCTCCAAAACAAATTTCTGGAAAAAAAAAAAAAAAAAACAAGGAAGAAGCATGTAATGCAACATGACAGGAAACTGTAAGAGAAAAGACATTGCACAGGAAACAGAGGAAAAATGAGGCAGGAAGAAGAAGGAAGGAATGCAGCAGAATTTTGCAAAAACCTGCAAGGAGTTGAGATTCCAGAGATGATGTTCAGAGTCAGGTTAAAACAAAAATAGATGTAAAATGTATTCATATTCTGTTCATCTACAGTGATCAAAATTATGCTAGCTTTCTTCCTGTAGTTATTAACACCAGTATACAGAGTCTTACTGCTGCACAAGGCTCAAGCATTTACTCACACCTTGACCACTAGACCATATACATCTGTCCTCTGCTGACTTATACAGTTACGAAAAACATCTGGAAGAATTAAACTAGTACCAGCGGTTTAAAGCTTTTTGGCTCTCTTCCTAATTTCCACTTGCTAAATTGCCTCATAAAATAGTTATGTGATGGCAAGCATTTTTGCTTGTGGCATTTCATAAGTGATTATCCTTAGCCTTCTTGTTTTTCACATCACTTCCATGTGTCAGCAAGTGGCATCTTAAAAAACATCTCGTGTAGTCATGATTAGCAGAGAAAAAGTCTCACAGCACTGTGAACTGGGAAGGTAGGGGGCAGATGTGATCCACCTGCTGGCATGATAAAATCCCAGCTGAAACATTATGCCTTGGAAGCAACCCTGGGGTCTCTGAAAAAAAATTCTGCTTTCTCAGTCTTGTTGGTATGCATCAGTACTGCTGGCACAGAGGGACTCAGACTCTTCACAAGATCCATTAATACTCCAGCTCCAGATTGTCTGTATACAGTGTATACAGTGGCTTACCTTCAAGTTCACAGCCAAGACTTGGTAGGCCCTGATGAATCACGTCTACCAAATCTCCTCACAAGAGTAAAGAGTACAAATGATATGATTTGGCACAAAGAGGAACTATGTCTTGTAACTACTCCTCACAGACATCTTGACTGGATAAATCAGGCAACAAATAAATATTAAGAAAATATTAATAAATATTATAATTAATAAATATAAACAATAAAAATTATAAACAGATAATTATAGATAAATTATAAATAATAAATATAATAAATACTAAATATAAATATTACTTTCATAATGGTGGAAAAAAGAGCAAGGATGAAAAGTACAGACACAGGAGATGCTCTTAATGGAAAGATGCAAGTTCAAACATAGTAGAATGAGATACCTGGATACCCGGAATGAGAGGGCAAAGTATCTGAAAGCAGAAAGGAAATTTTCTTCAGTCCAAGGTGGAGAAGTTCCTTTCACATTTTAATCAAAATTATTATGTTCTATGCATGTTGTTAAGCTGCTCCTATTACTCAAAAGCTTGCCTTGTTCATGCATCAAGGTAACATGCAGCTGTACAGTAAATGATCTAAATGTCCTCTCTTTGCTGCATCATGACTATTTTCTGATCTACTCTGAGACTGAATACAAGCTGACTGCATAATGTGTGGCTAATATAGTATACTGATGGTAAAAACCAAGACTAGGGCAAGAAATACAGGTGCTGCACACTGGCTGGCATTTGCCATAGACTCTAACCAGAGCAATCTCAAAATGAAACGTGTTTCTCCAGTACCTGCTCAGATATTTTCTCACTTTTCTAAAAAAAATATGCATATATATCCATTTATTTCCCTTGTTTAGATTTTTATTATTTTTCCATTTTCTTCACGATATTTAAAAGGAGAAAGTGAAGCAGGCTACAGTGACACTGACTGAGCTAACCACTAGGAAGAACAAAAACTTCAGGAAACCATCACCACAAGAAAGGAGGCTAGAATAAAAACATCACAATAAAGCTTGATTGGGACTAAATCACTGTGTTTAAAAAAAACTTTTCTTTTTCATTGCTTTTGTGAGAAGGTCACCAGAAAGTCATCTATTATATCCTGCAAGTCTAAACTTCGAAAGACTACAAACTTTCTTACCAAAACAGTATTATACGTTATGTTTTTCTTGGGGGAGATAAGTTTAATCTGAAATACAGTTACAAATCCAAATTTAGAGTTTTGGCAGTTCAGAGCTCTTTTCATAGCGTAGCTCATTTTCTGCTTCTGCAGATGATTTGATAGACAACAAGGTGATAAGGAAGTGTCTAGCAATCAATATTCTGCAATTAATTTTCTGTAACAGGGAGCTGTAAGCAGCACATGGAGAAGGTCAGGGCTAAAGAGATTGCACAGTTACTATTAACTACGTAAAATAGAGCAGATGCATTATACTATTTGCGTCAAACTGCTTTACTTTTCCATACGCACTTGCACATTCATACCGCTTTTGTACGTTTCCACTAAAAGCCAGGTACTTATGTTCTATACTCATGCATCAGATTTCCAAGATAAAAGCACCTGACTCTCTCTACACCCACCAGATTTTCCAAATCACAGTCGCTGTTTTTTAAGAACATAATGGGCTTTTAAAGTGAGTGTTTTACATAAATTCAGACAGGCATAGTAGTGTTAGTACATTATTTTCATTGAGATAACACCAAACTCTAGCTGCTTTGAATGGCACTTCAAGTGCATGGCTGCATATTAAAAGCACTCGCAGAAATAAAAAAAAAAAAAAAAAAGAAAGAAATTGAAACAATCAAATTAATTCTCGATTATGCTTAAAGAAAAGCAATTTCAGAGTAGTAGAAATTGGTAAAAATAGAAAAATAGAAATTTGACTGGTAGGCCAGTCAAATCTTGTTACTCAACCATGATACATTAGATTTATGCTTTGATGCCTATTAGTTCTCTAATCGTTTTCCCCTCAAGCATTGATTTATGGAGATTTGATAGATCTCTAGGGTTGTTATCAATTACTCTAAAATGATCTGCCCTTAAAAATTTTTCATTGTTCTTGATAAGTGGTGAGTCTAAATGCTTAGCTGCATGATTCATGCACATCAACTTTTATTAAAGCTCCTACAGATAAGCACTGAAAGTTCATTGCAGTAATAACAGCATTTAATGCAGAAGCTTTTCTCTTAATAGCTGTCTTTTTACAAAGGTGCCTGTTTCATACATATATCTGCACTGGCAGAAATTTCTTCCTTTTTAGGATGCTGGTTATGATTTCAGGCAAACCACTAAGCAGGAGGATATTTGCATGAGAAATGGAATAAACGATTTGGACTTGTACCCAGCTCACTTTTAAGTGGGCTTTACTATGCCTGCCTTAATCCAGCACATTTCCCAAGACTTTGGTGATTAAAACTGCCAAGCAAAGTCATGCTAAGACTTCATCGTTGCTGTTACAGTGGTTTTCTTACCATTTAACCTCAGTCCTTCATGCTCCAGTTCTCTTCCTTTTTCACCACGGACATCAGCAAAAGGTGTTTCTTTTCCCACAGTTCAGTATATTCCTGTTGCTTTAGAAAACCCTTCACTATCCTTTTCTTGATGTTAAACTATTTTAATATTTCCAATCTTTCTTCAGTTGTGAGATCTTCTACACCTGAAATGATTCTTGATAGCAAACTTGTCCATCTCAGTCAGAGAAACCGTGCAGGAAAGCAAGTCCAGACAATTTTCATAGATATCATTCTACTGTAAAGGCATAGCAGGAGGTGCTCCAAAGGCCCCGTGTGCTCTCTGAATGCAATAGGCATTCCTTGTGCAAGCACCTAATGCAAGATGCCATATGTTCATGAAAAATCATACATACAGAATTAAGAATGGAAGCCATACTTTCATTGGGAGAGTTCACTCAAGAAAAATAGTGTCAATGAAAGAAACAGTGATAACAAGCTGCACACTAGGAATTAGTATACAAACAGGTTAAAGGGTTACTGAGATTCTGTCCACGCCAACTAGTCAGCTATCAAGAGCAAGGAAACACTGCACCCCAATCACTTTGTTCTATGACTTCCAGTGGGGTGCTGCATCAACCTACTGTACCCAAATATACATATTTCAAAGATAACTAAAAATAAAACCTGCAATATTTTGAACGAACTGCTAAAATAACTAAAACAAGAGGAAATGGCCACACAGAGAAGAATTAAAGAAATCCAGCATATCTAGTTTAGAAAGTTACTCAGTTATTCTTTGGGATTCTAAACAAAACCAAATTTTGCAGAAAAAGCAATATTGAGACAAATGATGGAAGCTAAAACTAAGCAAATAAGATTCAAAGTCAATTCACTAGTGAAGGAGATAAGACTTTTCAGAGTATTTCACAAAACTTACAGATATTCAGCTGACTTTTGGAAAATAGACTGTGAGCAGCAAGTCACAAAGAGCTGCACTTATATCAAGATTTAATTAAGTTATTGTAGCAATTTTCAAACTTGCTGAGTTTTTTTTCTTAATTCATTGGGTTGTTGTCAATCTGTAGCTTTTAGTTACAGCATTTTGTTTATCCAGATCGAAAAAGGAAAGACATAATAAAATGAAGTCTTAGATTGGAGGAATCACTGATATTACCAGGTTGTAAGGTCAATTTGATTGTTTGTCAGTCTCAAGGAAAGTGGGGGAGGATGCAGCTGGGATGGGGAAGTATATATGTATAGACTGAGTTATCATAAAAAAGCTCAGGTTGGAAAAGACTTTAAAGACCATCGAGTCCAACCACAACCTAATCATACTAGCTTAACAACCCTCTGCTAAATCATGTCCCTGAGCAATGAGAGGCTGAGAGAGAAGCCCCTCTGAAAGGGATTTGGGGTTCTGGCGACTGCAAGTTGAACATGAGCCAGCAGTGTGCCCTGGCAGCCCAAAGTGACAACCATGCCCGGGTGCACCAGGGGAGGGGAGGGTCTGTCCTGATCTGTTCTGTGCAGCCTTATTTCAAGCACTGGTGTGCAGATCTGGACATCACAGTACAAAAAGCACATAAAACTATTATACAATGTCCAAATGAGGGCTACAGAAATGTTGAAGAGTCTGAGGATGAAGTGTAAGAGGAGCAGCTGAGGTCCCTGGGTTTGCTCAGCCCTGAGCAGAGGAGGGGAAGCTTCATGGTGACTACAGCTCCTCACAAGGAGTGGATGGGCAGCACTGAGCTCTGCAATCTGTGACAGTAACAAGGCCCAAGGGAATGGCATGGAGCTGTCAGGGGAGGGGCAGCTGGGGTTAGGGACAAGTTCTGCACCAGAGGGTAATGGGCATGGAACAGGCTGCCCAGGGCAGTGGGCACAGCTTTGAGCTGCCAGAGTTCAAGAAGCAATTGGACACCACTGTCAGACAAAGGGCTTGCATTTGGCTGGAGCAGTTTGGATCCAAAGTCAGACTTGGTGATCTCTGTGGGTCTCATCCAACTATGTATATTCTGTGCCTCTATTTCACATGCAAATACACTGAACAGATAGAGAATAATTAATAAAACATGGACAAAAGAATAATGGGATCCAACTCCAACCTTCATCTAAATCACAAACAAAACTTAAACGTGAGCCTTGCTGGCAGCAAATAAAACTTCACTTGCGCTCCTTTCATTCCCTCACTGCAATCTTCTGTGCTCAATTTCTTATTGGACCAGAACTACGTGCCACCACTAACAGCAGCATCTCTGACCTCCTGTATTCCACAGTATGTGAGAAAGCCCCTCCCTGTACCGCAGTCTTGCAGTCAGGCTCACAGGAAAATATAATCCAGCACAGACCTCCCCCTGAACTACTCCTTTCTGCACAAAGCATGGCCAGACACCATTTCCAAGACAGAAATATGCTGTTGTGCTTCCCACAACAATATTGACATATGCTCCCTAGTATCAGCTCATAAAAACCTGGATCTCCTTTCTCCAAAATTATGTCGGTTCACTCAAGAGTCAAGATGCAGGAATCAGACATTCTATTGATGGTTTGCTACTAGAGGTAGCTGATAGATTATTTCCCTAGGCTTGCAGGATTTCTCTATTGATTCACATTATCTCACTCAAATGCCATTTACATCTCTTAATTTGATTTCAGATATACTTAATTAAGTTATTTAAACCACTAGTTGCTGAAAACGTGTATGTGAGATAGTGTAGTAAAGAGTATCAGGAAAAGGGATGCCAGGTGGGTGTACTTCTGAAATGGCTGTGCCTGACCAATATCCTGGATAATCATTAGCACAATACCATTAGAACAGCAAATTGCTTCCCAGGATGAGTGCAACTGCATTTTTACAGACCTCTGCAGAAGTACAGAATAGATAGTAAACTTTAATCTACTTTCCAAATGGTGTAAAAACAAACACTTAATATGAGGAGAAAAAAAAAGAAAAAAAAAAGAAAAAAACAACTGCTTGCATTGAGAGCATAAAGATGCTACAACAAGAGAACTGAAGGGTGATGCTGGCTTCACAATGACTGCAAGCTAGAAACACATTAGATGCAACATTATAGAAGTCCCAAAGACAGACGTGAAATCAGGCATCATGAATGTTACAAAGCAGATGTAAATAAAACATAATCAATGAGAACCTGGTAACAGATCAGATTGTTGTTTACAAGCAGATGAACTTTACAGGGGAAATGTTTAATAAGTGAGTTTTCTACAGCTAATGTAGACACTGTGAAATTGCCAGAAGAGGAGATAAAGGGAGAGGGAGGTAAGCAGTGGAAGGAGGAGAAACATCTTAAACATGCTGCTGTGTAACAGCAGTATTTAAATCAACCATGAAGTAGCAGGGAGCCAAGGGAGTGGAATCTTGGGAATTCTCCAAAAGCCCTTTAAATCCACAGAAACACCCCATGTATAAAAGATGTTTTTGAACATTTAATCAAGAAGTTGAAGAAATCACACTGTAATATTTCATCAAGCCACACAAAATGGCTGACTCATGTAATGTCCTAATTTTTGGAGATAAACAGATGGCCTTAGTAACAGAAATGGAAAATGCAGTAGCTGAAATGAAAGCGCAGAAGTTTATGTGAACTCTTCCAAACACTGTAGACCCAAGCCAATGCGATAAACAGGCCTATATGCAAACACAAGTCACAAATTAAACAGGCAGAAACAATACAAGGAGGAAGAGGTGGCAGGCAAGCAAAAAAAAAAAAAAAAAAACCAAAACGAAACAGGCATGAAAAATAAACTGGCACTCAGTGCCAAAGGTACAAAAGACAAAGAAAACGCAAGGAGAAATCCAGTGATGTTGCGTAGAAACCTGAATGAAATAAGTCTTATACAGTCATTCTGTAAAGTGTTTCAGGAAACAAACAAACAAACAAACAAAACCAACACACATCAGTGACATAGAGATTTCCCATCAAAATATTTCAGAAATACAAAAACAAGAAGTAAACGTCAGCCGCCCCCCAAAAAGAGCAAGACAGCAGCAAATAAATTAAAAGACAAAGAGAGAAAAATGAAATTTGTAGTAGTGTAAATGAAAATTCTAAAAGATGGTACAGGGATCTTCATTATAAACAACTATCAGACACAGGATAAGGTAAAAAGATTGAAATTTCACAAAGAGTGGAGAAGTCACAGTTTCCAAGTAAAACAAAGTGCATGTATGAACTAACTAGCACAAAACAGTACGGTAAAATCAAGATGGTGTTGAGTCAGTCACTAATTCAGAGGTGAAATATTTGTTGATCATCGCCCTGAAGAAATACTGCAGGTTCTCATCCTGAGCACTATCAGTGCAGAATCATATGGGGGTTCTGGGCTAATACGTTCTCAAAGACCTCCAGGGATTCACCACCTGAGACAACAAATGGAGTAAGCTTCTACAGGATACTAACTCAGCTCCCTGCAAATTGTATGTAAGGAGATTGAAGCCAGCTACCACATCCTGAAAAATAAAGCAGTGAATGAAAAGGCAATCAGCATTCAGTATGAGGTCAGGCAGGCAGAGCAGGTGTACCACTCCAGCAAAAGGCAGTGAGCTGCTGGCTTGCACCTCCAGCTTCATCACCAACAGATGATCCTCCAGAAATACTTGAAAAGAACATATGAGGAGAAATGCCTGCTTTTACAGCTATTTTTTAAAAAATATATTAAAAAAAACAAACAAACAAACAAAAAAAAGGTACTTCACTAGGGGAACTGAGGGGCAGCTAATTGGTGAAATAGAGTGTCCAGGCTGTATGAAAATGTGTCAACTGAACAAGAATGTTAAACTCCTAAACAGAAAGTGCCAGCCATTCCACTTACATGAAAGTTTTAGGCTGGCACCAGAAGGAAACAGGAAAATAAAATAGACATATCCACGCATTCACATTTATACTTGTGACAGGCTGACCCAGCGGTGGAAGGAAGCATTGTCTGTCCTCATAATGGAGACAAACTGAGCCAACTTGAAAGCACTACGTAAAAGGTAGAGTGCATCACTGAGAACAGAAGTATTGTAAAAAGAGCCACTGTGAGAAAGAAGTCTATTCCTGAAAAGCTGGAATTTCAGCAACTGAAGTTAATTACAGTTACATTGCCAGCAAGAGAATCTAAAGAACTATTACTGAAAATTAGAAATATCTAGACAAAAGGAGTTAAAAAGCCAATTCTACAGTCTCCTGGATGTCAGCACGCTGCTTCAAAGACATCCAACCCTGACTTAGAGCTGATAGCACTTTTAATGAGTTAAAGAAATATTAATTACCTATTCATTCATTCATTCCAGAATGAGCTTCAATTACTTAGCTCTCAATAAATCCTTGATAAATCTTTAAGCTGCAATGAGTTTGCAATCCCTCCTGCTACCCGCTGCATCCACTCTAGCTGCTATAGGCTAACAGTAACGTTTGCAGAATGAGAAACATGGAATAGTTCCTTTCTGCTCCAGATGTCAGAACTGACAACTGATAAAATAGTGGCATCACCAATGGTTTATACCTCTTTCCATCACAGAATAGCCTGGGTTGAAAAGGACCTCAAAGATCATCTCGTTTCAACCCCTCCCACTGCTACAGGCAGGGTCACCAACCACAGTCTGCCCAGAGCCACATCCAGCCACATCCATTCACCACCTTTCAACCTTGAAAATATGAATACAAATAATAAAGCAAAGCATAACTCAACTGTGCTCCTACTTAAGGTAGTCAAATTCTTCCTTCATTTGAAGTGGAAAGAGACTCTTTCTAGGCAGCACTCAATCCTTAGCCAGAGAAGATGTGCCTCTCTATCATTTCTCATCTGTAATTTCATTTACAGTGAGAAGGACAACTAGCAGCTATCAGTGTGTCATAAATAAAGCAAGGTACCTGTAGCGGCTCTAAGGATGCTCATTACACACCAATAGCATCTCCAGTTGTTGCTCAGCTTACAGCAGGCAGAGATTTCAACTACAGATTTTATTGTAGATTTGTGTGTGCACACTACTGCATATGCTTGTGCACAAAAATAATGCAACTGAGATAGAGGAACACAGTACGGAGGCAGATTCCATTGCACCCAGGGTAGGAGTCTCTCAATAGACCAGTATGCCTTTTGATTTCCCTGCCTCAGTCCAGTAGGAATCAGCAAGCACCTCCTGTATTTCAGATAGAAAGCATCAGAGCTTTCAGAAGAACATTAACAGTCACAAACTGACAGAGCTAATTCGAAATACTCAACACTGCAGACACTTTACCAAGGCTATCAGCTCTGGAGTGACAGGCGGAAAGGCACCTTTGAAAGGTAGCTCACAGAGCCTGTGACACAGCAGGTTTTTGCTACTGAAGGCACAACCCCAAGAGAGATTAAATCCAGCTTCAGAACTGCAAGCACTTGGACATGACTCAAACTAAAGTCGTAATTTCAGTTTCTGAACAATGTAAAAGGTGCAGTTTAATGACAGTACGCAGGTAAGACTTCCACACTGAAACATTAGGAATTTCTGGGTGCTGTTTATGTCCACTCTTCAGGTAGAGAAAGTAAGTATATAACAATAAAATCACAAACATGTTTTGTCTTTGCCACTTATAGTGAAATCCTTGCAACTTTTTCAGCAGTTGGCACACTTTTAACATACCTAGCAGCCCTCACAGAATAAAGTTTGCACTGTGAAGTGTTACTTAAAGCTTCAGAGGAAAAAAGTCTGTGATGATTGATCAATATCATGCTTTTACTTATTGCTGCTCCTTATGGAGTTGCAAAGGAAGAGGAAGAAAAGGACCAAATAAATCCTCGAAATTATCCTTCTAGGAATGCGGAGATTGCAATTGCAATTCCCATTGAGTTCTCAGAAACTCAGCCAGAACTTCCTTTCTGTTGTCATCAGCAAGAAGAGAGCCCTAGCACTACAGTTCCCACCTCTGTCCATTTGTACCACTGCCCAGCCCTCATAGCTCTTCTGAAACTTTGCATGGATACAGTGACATCACATGCCTCAAAATATAGCAAAATAGTATTATTATCTTTTTAAATAAATTAAACTTCTGATTTTTCACTTGCATCAGTTTGCCATTTTTTTTTCTCTCTGACACTGCCCCACTCCCAGGCCAAGCTTTATTTTTGGGATCATTTTGATTGATTGCTGCAAAACCCAGGGAACTCAAGTCAGACCTGAAGGTTTTCCAGATGCTGGGAGAATTGGAAGACATTTCTGTACCAGATACTTCCACACAGTCACCAAGAAACTGCCCACAGCTTTCACCTCTCCCTTAGCCATCTCAGAGGCCACTGTCACTCCTCCAAGCTGTGGGCATGTGCCTCACGTTGTTGGGCCTACCTCCAAGAAAACTACTGCCACTGCATTTGGTTAAGCCACCCTGCTTAAGGTGCAAACATCACACTAAAACTTCCTGGAACATCCATCAGGTTGCCAATGGCACACCAAGCACTTATTTGATGGAAACAGGACTAGTAATTGCCTGTGAACGTAGAATGAAACTAAAAGGGAGATGCAGCTCAACCACCTTGAGGAGAGCACACAGATCCCTCAGGGCAGGAAATAGCAGAGCTTACCCCCAGCTGGCAGTTCTGGTCACAAGGCTGCATGCTTCATAAAGCCCAAGAAAGGGAGGAACAAGCCCTGCTTCAGTGGGATTTGCCTAGATTGGCAGTGGATGCCCTGTCCCAGGAAGCACTCAAGGCCAGGTTGGATGGGACCCCGGGCAGCCTCCTCTGATGGGTGGCAGCCCTGTCTGTGGCAGGGGGTTGAAACTGGGTTCCCTTCCAACCTAAGCCATTCTGTGATTCTATGGATTTATGATTTGTGTACAGCTGAGCTCAGAAAAGCTACAAGCTGTGTGTGTGACTGGGATGGACAGCTGGAAGAAGAGACTCCCAGATTTTCCCACAGGACACAGCATGACATTTAGTGCTGAACCTGAGTCACCAGTTTGTAACTCACACATTGATGACCTCCTTCTCGACGGTGAGTAACAGCTCCCTGTTTCTGTACCTCACAGATACAGTGAGGCTTACTCATTAGTATTTGCAGAGTATGGAGATAATGTTCAGATGAAAAGGTTCACTACCAATTTATATATATTAAAGAAAGCGCGCTATTATAGCGTCTGTGCTATCAAATAAAGAGATTGCACAGTACATAAAGATGGAGATGACAGATAACATCCCAACTCCGTTTGCTGAAGTGGTACAATATAATTAAATCCTACAAGTGTAAACAAATCAAAGAGTTATATTTATGCACACATGCATACATACACATTCTCCTTCAGTCCTGATGCTGTCAGCCACTTGTACAATGCATTTACAAAGATGGGATCCTGGAAGCCCCACTGTGTTCACAGCTTGATGGCTTAATTTTTATCTTCAGAGCATGCTTGTATGTGGGCAGTGTGTCTTGTAAACATCTTAAAATATACACACTAGGAAAAGGACTGGGATTCTGTATATTTTCCCTTCCTTTGCAATAAAGACAGCATCTCACTGCAGGCTAAACAGATCTGCAAATTTGTACAAGCAAAACACAACACACTTTTGTAGTTAGTGCAGTCTTTACATTTTCTTTTTTGCTACATTACCTGTTGTTCCGAGCATTGTGACACTAGATGGCATGAGTGTAGCTCTCATACTCAAGTGCTGTGCCGCCATTGGTGACATTAAGCAGTAGTTAGGGTCTGCATCAGAACAGACAGACAGAAAATAACCTCAAAAGCTCAGTCACCCTGCAATGCAGTAACAGCTGATGAATCATTATGTCCAGAGAGAGCTAAACTGGAGCATGTTACTGCTATTTGCAGCGTGGTTCTCATAACCTCTTCACTCAGTGTATGGAGATTATGGACAGACTCGCGGAGCAGATGTAGCTCCTGTGCTTGAAACAAGGGGTGCCTGGCATTCTCCCACCTGCAAGAGCATAACTCATGAAATAGGCAGCTCCTTCCTTGCAGGAAGGGTTTACTGACATACTCCTGCAGAATTACAGGATGGTGAAACAATTAGATTAAGACTCAATTTCTTTAAAGCCACTTGAGTCTGAGTAGATTTAAATGATTTACCATTGATATAAATTAGTTGCGAATCCATTGCATTTGGATTGTTGCATTCTCTGTCTTCCTAGAATAAACTCTTGAGGAATAGGAGGAAAAAAAATCAAAAACAAAAACAGCAGGAGGTAGAGAAAAACATAAAATAAGCTTTTGGGGTCGATTTTTCTTGCCTACTTTATTATTTGAGAATGAAAAAAACATTATTTTTTCTCTTAAGGTAGCTGACTGTTGGCATTCCAGTTGCTTGTATGTTATTATTGCAGAGAAAACTCAGCGCACTTGCTGAAGCGAGCTCTTTTTGCTTACTTGCTTATCTGGTTTTGATACATGTAATATAACTTATGCAAACAAAATTAAACAAGCATGGAAAGTTGGGTAGAGAGTATGAAGTTCAGTAAGGGCAAATGTAGAGTCCTAACCCTAGGGAAGAATAACCACAAACATCAGTGCAGGTCAGGGACTGACCTGTTGGAAAGGAGCTCTGCAGAGAAGGACCTGGGTGTCCTGGTTGTTTTTTTTGTTTTGTTTTGTGTGTGTGTGTGTGTGTGTGTGTGTGTCTTAGAATACAGTACAGCGCAGAAAACCATTGCATGGAAAGCAAGAACTTTTTTAGTTAGCCTGTCTGATGCTTATCTCCTACACAAGAAAAATCTCACACAAGCCATCTGAGGCGCTCCCTGAACTCAGGGAACTGCTTTGCTGTATTGTTACTAAAAACATTTTTATACAGAACATAATATTACAGTCATGCAAATTTGTTGGTCTTCTACAGTTAAGTACTTCCAAAGTTAAATACCTAAAATAACATTCCAAGAATAAAACCAGGAGTGTAAGTATTCCAGGCTAGGTTAACCTAGAAAGCAGGTAATGAGAAAGAAAAAAAGAAACAAAACAAAGTTTCAAGTTTGAGTCTAAAAACTTGAATGTATTTTCAGATCCTGCCCATAACATTCCTCCAAGAACATTCATAGAAATACTTACTATATTGCTCTCACTGGGTTTAGAAATTAGCAGACATATGACTAATCTCAATGAAGTTTCAGGTTTCATAGTACTAGTCAGTGGTCACAAAGATTTCTGTATTCAAGCAAGCTCTGCTGGGTTCCTCCCCTCTGAGCATTTTTGAGGTTTGTCATAGCTATAACCTCAACAAGGGACACTCACCTTTTGGTAACTCATCCACATGTCACCAGGGTGAAGGGCACTGTGCTTTGTAGATGAAATAATTCAATTAACAGGCTCTTTAATGTAGTTCTACAGATTTGTGGTGGATTACAATGCATGGTATCCAATCTGAGACCATTTGATACCTTTGTAAACCAGTTTCCTGTTACCGCAAAGGTCGTCGTAATGCTAGCACGTCAACCTTGCTCATTCTCTGATGTTATCATAAAAGTTAAATGCTTAGAGGCAACGTTGCTTCATTTTAAAATCAATCTTTTACCTTCGTATTCTGAAGATGATCTAATAATCCAGTAACTGTTCTGACTTAAATCGTGTACATCAGAATAAGCATCTCTTTCAGCAACAAAGAAGTTCATATTGTTAAGCAGCTGAAGAAGGCTACTCTAATACTGGAATAGACAGTGGACTTTTTCAGCTGAGCACTGTTGAGAGAACATGAAGTTTCTCTATTCCAACTATTTAAAATGAGGGAGAAAGAACAGCCATTTAAACTTCAGAACTTTAAAGGCATAGCATTACTTCCCTGTAGCAAAAAACTTTGCTGAAGCCTTTGTAAATAAATTTTGATGTTTTATTTATCTTTCAATTCTTTCAAAAGTATCTGATGTTTAAGAGATCAATAATGGAAGAGAAAAAGTGCTTATGTGCAAAAATCTGTTGTGAAGTTTTGATTTTGAAATATATTTCAGTATGAGGAAAGACTAAAAGAGTGGAGATTGTTCAGTCAGGAGAAGAGAAGGTTCAGGGTTAATAAAGTGTACAAATAGTCAAACGGGCAAAGGGGAAGAAAATAGAGACAGACTTCTCAGTTGAGCCGGTTTGGGCTGGACAGGTTGGACTAGGTAATCTTCAGAGGTTTATTTCAGTCTCAACGATGACGCAGTTAAGACTGACATCACATTAATCTCAGGAAGTGATACTGTTTTAGATCAAAGCAAAGTATGTAACTGAAGAAAATTTCAAGTCCTACCACTTCCATCGAAAAGATATTTACATCTGTTGAAACAATTGCCTTGTTCTGCATTTTTCTTTGGGCTGTCATGTATGCAAAAGCACACACAGCGAGTTAGAAAATCCCGTTTCTGTTTCTAGAACTTTGACAGATTTAACTACATTCCAGGCATTTTACACTCTTCAATTCAAAGTTTTGACGAAATAAAAATAGAAACTAAGCTTACTCAGCTTAGAATCAGTGACAAAGAATAAACAAACTACTGCAATAAACCCAGACTTTAAAAGCAGTCAAGCTCATCAGCATGTGGGAACAGGAATTCTCTGATAACAACTTAAGAATGACACTTAAAACAACATATCCTAAACAATTTTGAATAAAAGAATTGAAGTGCATATAAGCAACATCCAAGTGATTTAACAAATGGGGTTTAGGCTTGGAAAAGCCTAGTGCTTTTATAGCTGTTTATCAAAATACATAAGCTTTCTTTCAATCTCAAAGGATTGATGCAGCAGACTAAGGCCCTGCGCATTGAATCGTGCAAAGCACTTTGCAGAATCATAGAAAGGCCTGGGTTGAAAAGGACCACAACAATGATCAAGTTTCAAACCCCCTGCTATATGCAGGGTCACCAACCACTGGACCAGGCTGCCCAGAGCCACATCCAGCCTGGCCTTGAATGCCTCCAGGGATGGGGCATCCACAAGCTCCTTAGGCAACCTGTTCCAGTGCATCACCACCATCTATGTGAAAAACTTCCTCCTAATATCTAACCTAAACCTGCCCTGTCTCAGTTTAAAACCACTCCCCCTTGTCCTATCACTATCCATCTTCGTAAACAGTCATTTCTCCTCCTGTTTATGCATTCCTTTCAAATACTGGAAGGCCACAATGAGGTCTCCTTGGAGCCTTCTCCAAAGATAATTTCACTTAATGAAATTATCAGTATATTGAAAGAATCACCAGTAGAATTTAAAATATAATTAAAATCCACATCTTCTTTTTTCTGTGTAGCTCCAAAATGGCTACAGTTTTTTCATACATAGCACAAGTACTTTCGTATTACTCTATACTTACCTAAAGTATTCACTGTATATAAACAGTATGTAAAAGTATACTAACTTTGGGTAAATCAAGGTTTTATGGTTTATTGCATTTGTTTACAACTTTTGTGGAGGATTTTTTGGTGTAGCTTAACCTGAAACCATTAGACATATCTACACAGCGTTTTTTCAAGACTCAACTCTTATCACACAGTGATCAATTCTCTACATTCATCATCTGCAGCTCTCTCAATTCCAGTTTTCCAGAGTTTGTGAGTACTGACACTATTGAAAAAGTAGAAGTTCAAACACACCTATGCAAACAGACAAACTAAACAGAATATTGTAGATAAGGCTATCCTTTTTTCTTTTCTTTTACATACATATACAAATTTTTTAAACCAGGCACAGAGAACTTCAGAAAACACAATACTGAAAGCCACCTATGATAATCTTTGCAAGGTTAGGCATTTACAAATTCCACAATCAAGCATTCACCCTTGCAGCTCTAGCTTTAACAATGAATGTACAGATCTTGCATTTCCTCACCACTTCAAGTGAATCGTACCTTAAACACAGTGGTTCTAAAACTGTACCATATTTACCAGAATAAGACTACAGATGAGCTAATTAAGTGCCACCATGTTGTATTCAACTGTGTACTTCACTTCACAATGGAACTGACTGCTCAAAGGCCAGTCTCACAACAGTGAAAAGAACATGCATAACCAAACTGATAGCAGGCAATGGTTGGGCACTTAGGTACAGCACAGAGGTTCATTGTGGAGCATGACAGTAAGACGTACTGGTCACAGCAGTCAGAAAACCAGCACATACTTACACTAGTTAAGGAAAACTGCATTATCAAACTGTACTTTTACATCAAGTTCAAGCACGAACTTTTTGCTATACTCCAATTTGCCAGAAAGCTCTGAAGAACGTAACCCCCCAAATAAACTTTAAAGATGTATAATTCTGCACAATCAATTCCACATTAAATCACAAAATAAGCACTCGCTTTTCAGCCACCTGTAAGTTCAACAACATACCTTCACTATTTAAATTAGCATTTCCAATCTACAGCTTCATGTGACACTACTAATTAAACAGGACTTGTTGAAGAAATTCTCTCAAACCATACATACAAAACATGTTGTGGGTGAAAGACACAGTGAACAAATTACTTCCATTATCTCTACCAAATACCTACTGATTATGTGCAATTTTTAATGCTGATGTTAAAAGTTACATGATTTATGTTTTACCAGTCTCATTCTGATTGTAATGAGGATTTCAGAAGTGCATGTATAATATGTGCTTTTAACAGTACGAATTAGTGCTTGTTCCACATAGGTGTGGCCATAGGTCCCTGTGGAGCCCTTTCAACAGTCACAAATTCTTCAGGGTTGTCAAAAGCTTCATAGTGGATTAACAAATCTTGAATAGCACACTCCTCAATCTGGAACAAAAAAAGAACATGTATTTCAGTATTAGATTGGCATATACGCCACTAATAGTTATGAACAGGCTGTGGTGGCCCTGAGTACGCCTGCTATAGACCTCATCAGCAAGTAGTAGTACCTGAGGTCTCCTTCAAACCACTGAAAGAAGCTTCATGCTTGCAGACTCTGGCCCTCATCAGAGACCCTGATATCTGCTGGAAGGGCAACACAGAAGGGCTCAAGTGCTCCAGAAGTTTTGCTCTGGTGACTTCCTCACACAGATGATCAAGAAACTGACAAAGGGAGACACTGTCAGATGTCAAGGATGATAAGGTCAAGGGGAGCTCTGGCCACTCTGACCTTGAGATCTTGCACCACCTCATGAGAGGGGAACAAGACATATCAGAATCATAACCCCAGACCTTCAGAAGAACAGATTATGATTTGTTCAGGGATCTGCTTGGAAATCTCAGAGAACGTGGTCCTTGAAAGAAAAGGGGTCCAGAAGACCTGCTTGATTTTAAGGTCAGTGCTTCCAAGCTTAGTAACAGTCTGGTGACCAGGAAGTCTAACACATATGGCAGGAGGCCTGCATGGATAACAAAAAGCTCCTTACAAAACTCTAACACAAGAAGGAAGTGCGTATAAGGTGGAAGCCAAGACAGATGACCCAGAAGAAAAATACAACCATTGTCTAAGCATGCAGGAAACGAATTAGTAAAGTCAGAGCCCAGCCAGAGTTGAATCCTGCAAGTGACATGAAAGGCAGTAAAAAAGTTGCAAAAAGAATACTAGAGAAAACGTAAGCTCATAGCTGAAAGAGAAAGGAGATGGACAAGGCTGAGGAACAATTAGTCGTCTTCATTTTCATCTGCAGTAGTAAGACCAGCTTTCAGTAATCCCTGGCCCCTGAGACCAGAGGGAAAGTCTGGGGAGAAAAAAAGAAAAAGATCTACCCTCAGCAGAGGATAACAAAGTTAAGAAATATTTTAATAAACCAGACATACATATACCTATGACACTGATGGAATGAACTCATACTTTTAAAGATTGTTATGGCAGCTGGCCAGTCAAGGCCACTGTAAAAAATACTTTGAAAGATCATGGTGGTAGAAGGAGATTCCTGAGGACTAGAAGGAAGCAAAATGTCATCTTCAAGAGGACCAAGAAGGAGCATCTGGGAACTAATTGCCAGTTACCTTCACCTTTATCCCTGGAGACATGATAAAACAAATCCTCCTGGAGGTTATTTCTAAACGCATGCATGACAGGAAGGCTATCTGGTAGCGTACACATTACAAGGGGGAAATCATGTCTAACGAACCCAACAGCATGCTCATCATAGAAGGGTGGCTTGGTGGACGAAGAGGAAGTGGTGGACATTGTTTACTTCTTCAAGCCTTTCAACACTGTCTCCCTCATCCTCACAGACAAACTGAAGCATGGACTTGATGAATTTAAGTAAAATGGACTGAAAACTACCTGAATTGGTAGTCTTAGACAATTATGAACTATGTCCCAAAGAACATGTTAGTGCACAGCTGCTAGTATTAATACCAAGATCAAGACAAGGGTCAGTACTGCTTAGCATCTACATTAATGACCTGTGCAATATGACATAACACACTCTCAGCAAGGTTGTAGATGACAAAATTAGGGGGAGTGGTAGGCACACTAGTGAGTTGTGCTGCCATTCTGAAGGTATTCAGCATGCCTGGGGCATTAGCTGAGAGGAATCCCATCAAGTTCACAAAAGGAAAATGTAAAGTCCTGCTCATAAGAAGAGTGAAGCACAAGAACATACACCAGCCAAGTGTATGGAAAGTAGCTTGGCAGAAAAGGACTTGGGGTCCTGGTAGGCAAGTTGACTCTAAGTCACCAATGTGCTCTTGCATCAAAGAGTCCCTCTATCAGGGACAGCACTGTCAGAAGATTGAGAGAGATGATTCTTCCCCTCTACTGGCGAGAAACATCTAGAGTTTTGGGCCCAGTTATGACTCCACAGTATTACAAGAGAGAGGGTCCAGTGAAAAGACACAAAAAGGATTAAAAGCCTGGAGTCTCTGATGTGCAAGGAGAAGCTAAGAGAGCTGCAGCTGCTTAGCAAGGAAAAGATTCAGGGATATCTTATCAATATGTATGAACAGCTGATCAGAGAAAGTAAAAGCAGCTAGATGTCTCAGTGATGTCCAGCAACAGAACAAGAGGCAATGAACAGAGACTGAAATACAGAAAATTTCATTTCAACATAAAAATCTTTTTTTCACTGTGGGTGGTTGGACACTGAAACAGGCTTTCCAAAAAGGCCTCCGTTAGTCTAGACTATTTACAGACTCTGATATCAACTATTTTGTGATTCTGAAAATCTATCAGCCATGGATTCAATAGTCAATCTAACATAGATCTACCTTATCAAACTGCAAGAAGATGTTATTATTAAATGATATTTAACTCCATTTTACAAGTGATGCTAAGTATAATGATACATAATTAATACTAAAAACGGATCTCTAAAACAGCCAGTGGAAACTCCTGGTGATAATACCCAGCTGCAGAAACTTAGCACTTTACCTGGATCAAAGCCAAGGGTTTTTCTCTGCTCCTAATAAGAGCAGCTTCTTGCTGGCGCTCTTCCTCTACAATAGATGCAAACATGACAGGTGCCATGACAGGAGAGTTAGTTGGTGGTGTTGCCAACCAAGGACTGCAAAAAAGCAGAAGACATTATGAGGCAACATTGAAAACAAGGTCAGCATGACAGAGAAAATAAATTCTAGAATTTAAGTGAGTCAAACTTACTTATGGCTCTCCAGCTGAGGAGAATCCAAAACGTGGCCTTCTGGACCTGGGCTACTTCGAGCCACACATCTGGAAAAAAGAAAGAAAGGGGGGTGAAAGTCACTAAAAATGGATTTTACTTAATCGTAATTGATTACAAATTCAAAGTAGCTAATTACAAATTTGTACTCTTCCCCCCTCCCAGAGGTTAGGCATTATAAAGTAATGCTGAGTTTGTCTTTAAATGTGATACTGTAACACGAGGAGACACTGATACTCCTTTCTGAATGCCAGAACTTACTGCATTTTCAGTTGGAGCACTAACTCTGGCATTTCCTAACATTTGAGCATTTGAAGAAAAGCACTTAAAAAAATAACATATATATATATAGATAGACACAGATAGATATATTTAAACCTGTAAAATATTCAATCAAGTTATGCACTGACAGCATGCACTGTAAATCTGTTTGGAGTTTACATGGAAAGAACAGGGCTTCAAGACAGAAAAATCTTGCATTCAAATTAAATATTCTATGTAAAAAGAGCCAGTACAGTACTACAATAGCACTAGCAAATTATTTCCTCAAGTATAAGCCCGGAAAACATGGACTTCCAGTGTATGTTCTGCAACCACCTCATATTCATACAAGCAGCATGTAAACTAGAATTAACTGGATCAGAAAAAAATCCTGAAATAACAACAAAGAATTGCCAAGAAGGAAGACATTTTATTCCATTCTAAGATGTTAACCTGTCTACAAAAATAAGTCAGAATAGGTATATTCTACACCTTAAGACACAGTGTATTTGACAAAATAATCCTACATCAGTAAGACGAGAGAGACCTACTTTTGTTATTCTATCTCTCTCTTTGGCAACTTTTGCAATTTCCACAACTCTAAAGAAGTTTTATAACATACTATGAAATGCTAACAGACTTTTTTGAATTATTCTATGGCATTGAAAAAATTCTAATGGTGTTGGTATTTCAATAAATCAGTCTCAATTTTCTTTATGGCTTTGGTAATCCTCTGTAAGTGGCCACAAACTCTTGGAAAGGGGGAAACATCTACAGAAAGCTATCTAATAAGAGAATTCCAGTAACTACTAAGTTCCCTGCCTGGAATTTTTTCCCCACTACACAACTCCAAGGACAACAAGAACCATGATTCGTACTGCTAAGCAATGAAGGCAAGATCTCAAAAAGCCTGAAAAGGAACAACCATTACCAAAAACAACATTTCTGTGAACCATGCCCAGCTTTCTGTCACAAAACATAATCTTGTCCACCAAACAGCCATCTATACAAAGAACAAACAAATGTTAACGTCTGCCAAGGCATAACAGTGGACTTTCAAAATAAGCTCTCTGCAGTGTCACTCCCATGAATCAAGCCCAGTAGATTCACCTTCTGCCAGCTCATAATGCTTTTCTGTTTCCACTGGAAAAATACACTTCATATGAGTCAAGATGAGACTTTGCCTCCATTTTAAGTAATGGTGATCATATCAGACACTAACAAGAAAGTCAGTGCAACAACGTATGGAGAAAAAGCCAACAAGGTCTTTCCAAATTGGCTGTTTCTGGGTAACCGTTATTCCAGAACTGACCCATGAATCAACAGCTCCATGACAAGAGTGATCAAATCTGCTTTACCATTCTCCACACTGATCATCCATCCATAGGGCTGCCAGTTTCCTTTCACTTAACATTACTAATTTGCAATGCTTTTTCCATGAGGATCAAAGAATACTCGAGGAAAAAGGGTTGAAAAAAAGTTGGTTTTTTGTTTGTTTGTTTGTTTTTAATCTTTGGTCAGAAGAAGAAAAAAAAAAAAAAAAAAAGGCAGCTTAGAAATTCCTGTTTTACTGAACAAAAGTATCAGGTCATAAGGGATAAGTATGATAAATACGGAAATTCTGTAAGGAGCTAAGCACCACAAAACTGTTTTTTTTTTTTTTTAATGAATTTCCCATACCTCTCATTTCTAGCTTACTCATATTGCAGCCACGTTATTCACAATTTTAGAGAGTAAGTTAGCTAAAAGAAATACCATCATAAGTTAACATTAATGGATATAATAAGCAGTGATGTTTAAACTAACAAACAAAATTAGGAAATTCTATTAACTTCTTAAAAAATAAACAGCATGACTGTGGTACAAAGCAAAGGGCAAGAAAATTCAGTACAAAGAAAAAGGCTGAAGGGCAACTAGTTAAGCTAAGAATTTTTCAGCTTGAAAAGAAAAAGTAGAATCCAAGGTGTACTGATCATGACAATCAATCAGAAGTACATTACTGGAAAAAAAAAAAAAAAAATAGAATGTTGAGCAACTTGGTTCAATTTGGAACAACCAATTCTGTCACCATATACCACACTGGATGAAGCTTATTTCGAAGACCTTTCATTTTCATCTTTTATGTTGAAGAAAGATGAATCTAAATTTTCATGCATGCAGAGAAGAACAATTTCTCATGACAACTAGAGAAAGCTAAACATTATACCCATCTTCAGGAAGAACATAGGGAACCGTCTGATCAGTGTCACTTCAAACCTTATAAATGTTGTGGAACAAATCCTTCTCTAAGTCATTTCTGGATTTATCAACTACTGGCAAATTTATTCTGAACAACATAACTACCTTCTACAATAGGATGACTGGCTCTGCAGACAAACAGAGAGCAAAGAAAATCACTTTATTTGCCTTTCGCTAGCCAAGTCTTTATACTCAGCCTGCACATACAGTGTATCCTTATAATCAGTCTGAAAAGCATGGACAAGGTATATGGACTACAAGATGGATGGTTCTGGATGAACTGTATAAAGCTCAATTGGAAACCAACTATTGGTGATGGTCCTTAAGAACTGATATAATATTTAATGTCTTCACCAATTATTTGGTGGTCAGATAAAGTGCACTCTCAGCAGGGTCACAAATAGATGGGGACAGGCTGGGATTGCACATGCTGGATGCTGGGTTGCCATTCAGAAGGACCTCAAGAAGCTGGAAAAATGGGAAAACAAGGCAAATGTGAAGTCACATATTTGAAGGAAAGTATCCCCAGGCAGCAGTACAGGACAGAGGATAATTGGCTAGAAGGCAGCCTTGCAGAAAAGGACTCATGTAGTCCTGGTAAGCAGTAAGTCTAAGATGAATCAGTATGTGTCCTTGCAGCAAAGGCCAAAAGCATACTAGTCTGTACTAGCAAAAGCATAGCCATACAGTCAAAAGAAATTACTCTTCCCTTCTGTGTTGTATTTATGAAACTACATACAGAGTATCATATTTGTGCCCCTCAATACAAGAAAGATGTTGGCATGCTGGAAGACATCCTTTATAGGGCCACCAAAACTAGGGACAAGTGACAGAAAGAGCTGAAAACAACTGTATGCTTGCAAAGAGGAAGTCTCACTGTTGCCTTTAACTATATAACTGGAAGTTTGAAAAAAGATGCAGTAACCATGTGCTTAGTGGTGCACATGGAGTAAGAAGTGATAGGCACAAACTGCTAAATGGGAAATCCCAGTTAGATATAGAAAAAAAATCTACCGTAAAGATGATCAGACCCTTGAACGTGTTGCCTAGAAAGGCTGAGGTATCTAAACCCTTGGAAATACCACAAGTCAATTGGGCCAGGCCCTGAGCAACACAATCTAGCTAGAGCTATGTTGAACAGGAGGCCAGCTGACAGCATCTAAATTATTCTACAGTTTCAACAATGGCATCACTTATGTCGGAAGTCTAGATAAACCAGCTTCCAGTTTTTATTTCAGACAGTGAACACCATAAGAGAATAAAAAACAGGAAAGAATCAGAAAAGGAAGGACAGACAACAGGAAAAGGCATCAGTTTTCTGCTTGCTGGCTCATTTAACTAAGAGCATGTCTGTACATCTTAGTGAATGCCTTTATTCTGATGTCACTTCTCTACTTCAGCTCTTTCTTCATCTCCTCTTGCAATGCTCACCTAACTGCACATTTGACAATAACCTGCACCCCTCCAGACATTTGAAAGAAACTCTCTCCTCCTCACCCATAATCCAAAGAACTTACAGCACCACTAGAAACTAATCCAAATAGACTGTTTCATTTAACTAACCTGTTTGAGTATAGACAAAAAGATTGTTTTCCAGAGCAAGAAGGAAAAACAAAAAAACAATACACTCACAGGCTTTCCCTAACTGCAATGAACAGTTCCAGTGTCACAGCACACTCTAGTGTTCAATCAAAAGACAAGTTTAAGTACCTGTGTCATCCACCTCAATTTAAGTGAGGCTTTAAAATGTAGGAAACAACACTTATTTTGAACCTGCTTGTGCATATGTATATTTGTGTTTCTTGCTAGCAAGATATTTATTCCAGATGCTAAATCAATTGCAGATATTTCAACATGCTATTCCTCAGCGGGCATCAAAATAAATAGGAGAAATAGAGGGGAAATGAGAAACAAAGATATACAGAAAAATGGGGGAAAAAAAAGCCTAAAAAACACAGAACTTGGAAAGATAGAAGTCTAGAAAATTAAAGACTGATGTAGAGAAGTAAGTGCATGGAAACAAACAAGCCAAATATAATCAGTTCTGAACTAGACTGATTAACTCAGTTGGCTGAACTTGCCATGACTCCTGCCCAGACACTGTGATGTCCTAGCACTTAACTTCCCAATGTTTCTTGAGAATTTCTTCACTTGAAGCCAGTTCAGGTCTACTGCCTCAAAGATCTGATAACTGCTCTATGAAAAAAAAATGCTGGTCTCCTGCAGAACCTCTTGGGTTTTGCTGTGCCATCTGACTCATGTACTAGCTATTAGCTCAATATTAGCCATGCCAAAACCAGGCCTTTCCCATGCAAAGCCAGAGAGACACATTTCCACTAAGGCTCTTTACTGCTCCCTGGAGTAATGCAATAAAGACAATCTGGGCAGCCACAAAAAGAGTCAAGTCACGTCAGGCCTATGTTTTTAGCTTGAACTGTGAGCTATACACACACAGCTGTGCAGCGTAACTCCCAAGACTAAGTTGTCCCTGGAAACAATGCAGCCACATCCACTTGGCTCAGCATTTGAGCTGATGTGCTTCTGGACCCAATCCAGTTCACATCTCCACATTCATGACATTTTTCATCTGCAGAAACTGGAAGATGACAATGTATGGAAGCATGTTTATGCACCCCTTCCAATGTAAAAAAAAAAAAAATAATAAAAATAAAAAAAATTATTTGCCATTTTTTTCCAAAAGAAAAAAAAAAAGAAAGCTGACACAGTAGTTGTGCAAGTTTCTTCAGTGTCCCATCAGTAGGCCTGACATTCGGAGACAAGGATTGCTTACGCTTTATGAACATTCAATTTCCTTTCCTTAAAAAGGAAGAGGAACAAGTGTGGACAATGAATCTTTACTGAAACAGCTCTTGATGTCTGCTGGCAAAAGTCAGAAACTGCTGTGACAAAAGCTGTCAGTCAAAGAATAAAACTAGCTCAAAGTAGAAACCTTAATCCTAACTCCAGATAGATGAACCTTGATTCTTTATACCTAACAGAAAGAAATCAGCATCTTTAGAGACAGTTCAAAACAACCTGAAATAGCTCTGGAAGTGTCCTTTTTTTCTGACTGATGATAGACAATCTAGTCATGTAGCCTCCCACTAGTTTAATATATCATTTTCAGGCAGCTAACATATTATGCCTGGAATCAGCTCAAAGAATCCAGTTCAGAGCCTGCAGACAGGCCAGACTTAACAGACTAGACAGAGCAAAGCAAAAGGAAATTAAGTGACTTTATGAAGATCAGAGACCACGTGACAAAACTAGTAAAAGCATCCAGTGCATGTTCCTCTATCACCAGCCCATACTCTCTCTCATGTGATCAAAAGTTTTGCTATTTTTCTAGAAACTAGATTAATAATACCTGTTATGTCTGCACATGTGTAAGTGCATCTCCACTCACCCCAGCTGCCTCAGCTTTATTTCTGTTGCTGAAGGATACTTCTGTTACACTTGCCAAATCCCTCTTCTCTCCTGTAACATCATTTCCCACACATATTTCTTTAATTCTCCATTATTTTTGCTGTGTAACTACCAATATGGCACATACTACTTCCATTATAGGGAATCATCACTTTCTATACAATTGAACAACCTAGAGGGAGGCCCAACAGAACCACCTTCTCCTTCTTGCACAGCCAATTTTTGGAGTGGGACAGAACAGAGTTTCTTTTAAAATTTAAAAAAAAAAAAAAAGAAAAAAAAAAGAGAGAATTAAAATGTGTACCTGGGACCAGCATGCACCAAAAGGCTCTGCAAACTCTTCTCCCTTTAGTCAAGTTGTTGGTGACAGTTAATTTGTAAGAAAGAGCCATGAGAAGGTGCAGGGGGACTGCCTCTCCTCATTGATTCTAATCCTGACTTTTAGATCATAGAATGGCGTGGGTTGAAAAGGACCACAAAGGTCATCTAGTTTCATATCCGCTGCTGTGTGCATGGTCGCCAACCAGCAGACCAGGCTGCCCAGAGCCACATCCAGCCTGGCCTTGAATGCCTCCAGGGATGGGGAATCCACAACCTCCTTGGGCAACCTCTTCCAGTGCATCACCACCACCTATGTGAAAAACTTCCTCCTAATATCTAACCCAAACCTGCCCTGTCTCAGTTTAAAACCATTCCCCCTTGTCCTATCACTATCCATCTTCGTAAACAGCTGTCCCCCCTCCCCTGTTTATATGCTCAAGTACTGGAAAGCCACAATGAGGTCTCCCCAGAGCCTTCTCTTTTCCAAGCTAAAGAAGCCCAGCTCCCTCAACCTTCCCTCACAGGGGAGGTGCTCCAGCACTCTATCACCTTAGTTGGCCCTCCTCTGGACCTGCTCCAAGAGCTCCATGTCCTTCCTGTACTGGGGCCCCCAGCCTGGACACAGCACTACAGATGGGCCTCACAAGAGCCGAGTAGAGGGGGACAATCACCTCCCTCTCCCTGCTGGCCACTCCTTTTTTAATGCAGCCCAGAACACAGCTGGGCTTCTGAGCTGCATCTGAGCTCATTGCTCTCTCACCCTTACAATTTGTGTGTAGTCACCAGCAGAGAGCCTGCCATGCTCACCTCACTCTGGCGCAGTGGGGGTGTGCCTTGCCAGCCTTGCTACCACCTGACCCCACCAGTATGATAGAGCATTCAGACTTTGTGTCTTCTAGATGGCAGGTAGGAAGGTCAGTAAGAATTTCAAGCCCTCTGTCTCTTAAATATATTTTAAATGTCTAGTGTTTAAAACTACCGATGATAGAGCAAAGAGATTCATGTAGATGACAACTTGGTCCTAAATACTTTCAGAAATTAGGCTGAAATTTATTTCCTCTCAGCTTAGTAATTCTAATTCCAACACACAGATTTTACTGGAGATAGCAGAATGCAGGGACAAAACAGTTCAACAGAAGAACAGTGTACATCCAGTTATTATACAGCAATTTACACAGACCTCAAAACAGGTCATTTTTGTCCCTAGAATTATAGTACCTCACTAGTTATAATATACAAACATAAATGATACATCAGTATTTTAGTAAGCCTTTTAGATTGTTTAGGTGCAATTTTTCATGGAACGAATCGGCTTGTAAAACAACTCCGATTAGGGAATGCTCTTTGTTTGAATCAATGGATTTCATTCACCCACTGGTTACAGAAAAATACTCTTAAGCAAAACTCATTCATGCCATATCTGAATCCTAGAAGATACTTTCTAACTTATGCAGAAATTAGATGTTTTCTATGTTTATACATACGTATATACATACAGATACACAAGCATTTTGTTAGTAGTCAGAAGTGTTTGTGTTCATGTGTGCATATATATATGCCCACATATACAAATACTTCAAACTATAAACATAATATTAGCAGTGGCATTATATTCCTTAAGTCTACTTTACTTCCTATTTATAATAGTACTCCATTCATGAAATCCTATTAATATTAAAACACCATTAGAAGAATACTTTAAGGACTTAAAAAGGAAAAAAAGGCAATTTCATCCTTCCAGGTTCTGGCATACGAATTATTATTCACAATTAGGAAAAGACTGCTCTCCTACCTTGTAGTGCTTTGGACTGGTGAATCCTCAGCTCCTTTACATCCAGCTCTCTTGGTAGCAGTACCAGGCAAATTATTTGCACTCATGTATTTTTCTTCCTCCATTACAAGATCACGGAATGATTTCGGCAAAGCAGAATGCAATGAAGATGACCTTTTGAATAAAGAAGCAATTAAAAACATAGATATATACACATATAAATCCCCTTTGGACCTCATCCCTTCAAATACATCACTTTGGGACAAAAAGGTAAACACCAGATACATTTTAGACTTTGACAGAAATTGGCAGACACAGCTGCTAAGCAGAACCAAAACAGTGAATGAGTCACTTGTAGCTACTTGAGGTTCTGAAAATCCCCTAATCCACAGTGAAATTCACAAAACTGATATGCTTGGTTTTCTTTTACTTGCTTAAGTATAATGCACACTGGTACTGAACTAGAGCCTGCATATTACTTTTCAAAAACAAAACAGAATGAAAATACATCAATTTAGAATAATAAATGGTGTGAACATTTTCCGATACAAAAACCTTTATTTACAGAAATCAAGGTAGTTGCCCCTCACGTTCCTGCCCATCATAACTTTAGATTTAATTCACCATAAATTTACCTACATTTAACTTTACTAACCATCTATTTACAGTATGCCAAATATTAGAAATATGTACTAAATAACAGTTCTGTTTGTCATCCACTCAGAAGGTAACAGATCAATTATAAAAACTATTGAAGTAGAACAAGCTACCTATACAATGTTTACTAACTGCACAGCTACCACAAGGAGAGGTGCATTTGAAGTCAAAGATGCCCAAACTGCATCAGTGCAGTATAAAAATTAACAGGTATCAGGGAAATGAAATGTTACAACAAAAGTATCTGAATGCTATAGAATCTGAATCATACACTAGAATACCCAGCATTAAGGGCTTTTTTTAATTTTTTTTTTTTTTTTTTTTTTTATGTTTTTCTTACTGTTTGAGCAGCGCTGTAGGCATATAAAGTAGAATGGAAACCACTAGATGGAACTTGGAGTCATTCTATGCTTCCTCCATTCCAACCATCAGCTGACTTAACAGAACCACGGAAATTGTTTTACCAGAACTTCCCCAAGCTTCTTACACTAAGCAGGCAAATAGCTCTCTTGGGATCTGCCATGACAGAAGCCTCCTGCTGCTAACAGTTTGAATAACCTATCTGTCTTCATGAAAATTCTGTACTGAAATCAGATTCACCAGCAACCCAGAACCAAAACATAAATAAACCCACACCATCAACAACAACAAAAACCAATGCAATCATGCCATTCTTAAAGACTGATCCTATTCAAAACAACAGGGATAGCATAAAATGGTTTAGCTTAAACCATTACAAATTTTCTTAAGAGTAACAACTCTCAGCTTGCCTAACACTGTCATACTTACTTAATATGTAACATTATGTATGATTTAAACATTATACATTAAAAAAATGAAAGAGGAGGAAGTTGTTCTAATCTGTAACTGCAAAATATCCAAGTGTCAAGTTCCAAAACAGCTGTTGATGTTTCACAATAAGCTAAAATATCAACAAACTGAATACCTAAACATTTAAAAAAACATGTCATATACATGAATTCTCAAGAAAGGCTTTAAATTTATACTTCCACTCATGAAAAGCCATAGGCTCTCTGGAGTTTAGAAAACAAAAACAAAACACAACAAAAACAAAAAGCCCTACCACTCATGATCAAAGTCTGGAGAACTAATAAAGTCAATACATACCAAATACCTAGCTTCTCATACTTCATACTCTCCAAGTATTACTTTTTATTTGCTTGTCTCGCTTTTATTTGTTTGGGTTTTTTTTTCCTCCCTTATTTCCACCATTCTTCACAGGAGGTAACACTGCTTCAGACCACTCCCCAGCTATGAAACTGGAGGTTGCTTTTGGTGGAAAAGTTGGGCATGGTGTACAATATACTGTGCATTAGTCAACCAAGAAAGAGTTGGAAGGTCCCCCACCCTTCTGGCAAGTGTTCTCAATGCACATCCAAGATGAATATCATTTCACTGGAATGCAAGTTCTATAGCTTGGACTGTATTGCATGCATGGAAACCTCCATCTATTGCCAGAAGCACTCTTAACAGTCTTTTGTGAATGTACAGGCTAGATCTTTGCAAATATGATATTAGGAGTAACACTCTTCTATTTTACATAGAAAAACTGCTTTGAACAACTGATGGCTTGCCTTCTAAAGCTTAAAGTCTCTTCAACAAAAGCTCTTTTACAGAAGCTGGGCATAATTTAAAATATTTATTTACCTCCCACTTTTCTAGAATTCTAGAGCTAATGGCAGTTTCCAGATCAGCAGCCAGAACATTGCTGAGGAACATACAGAATCGTGCACGGTGACCACACAAGCAACAGCCTGGATTCCATCCTCCTGATGGAACCTCTGGCACTTCCACTTAAGATTGTGTACCACAGTAAAGCTCAGCCACTTTCAAGAACTGTTTAATGAAAAGCTCAAGAATACAATATATTTTCTAGACAGACTTATCCAAGCATACTCCAAAAATAAATAAATAAATAAAATCAGTCAATATTTGCTTTTTAACTGTAAGGAAAAGTTCACAGGTATTTGGTAGCTTAAAAATAAATAACACCCAATAGGTAAAGAATTAGCCTTAACAGAATAGATCTATAGTCTGAATAGTCAGCACAGCCTAACGAGACGCCCAACTACGGAAATCACACTCCATAGTCTTACACATATTTTATCAGCTTCTCTTACTATCTTATTTTCTGTATTCCGAAGAAAATAATCTAGAGGCATCTATCAACACGATTAAGTTAATCAGCACAAATACGTCTAATGAGTCATCTATCTTACACCACAAATTAGGACTCAAGGAACAAAAAACACTTCTAAAGATATTCAGATAAACTCTTCAAAACATCCTCCAAAACCTACTTCAGGTTTTGTTGTATCTATCAGTTGTGTACGAAGGAGAGAAGAGAAATACAGACAACCAAATAGATACCACTCTGTGTTCAGGGTTCACAGCCCCTTTCCTTGGCACCCAAAATATTGTAAAGCTTTATGCTTCATTTTGTTTATGCAACAAAAATTAAGTGACTGATGACATTTAAGACGACTCGTTGAAACTGCCCTTGAAACACCTACAGCAGCAATCACTAACGTTAGAGCAAGCCATGGCAAGGGATGTTTGGTGAAGTTCCTTTGAGGACTTCAGGCAAGAGCCAGCGATATAGAGGAAAGGTCCCTGCCCTTGCTGGATGCATGAGGAGAAGAACTGACTCATGCAGATCCCAGTCCATATAATTAACAGCCACACTGATTGCATACATCAGCATGGATGTCCCCAGTGCCATCCACCAGGTGGTGCGCAAGTGGATGACTTTCCTTCCGTACCAACCGCTGATGGGTATAAAGGCAGTGGGTTTGTGAGGACACACAAAGTGGTACGCAAATGAGCATGAGTGACCTGTGTGCACTGTCACTGCAGATGTTAGGTTATACATTGTTTACTCATAATTATAATGTTAGCAGTAAGATTAAAACCAGTGGCTAAATTATTGCCATAGCGACATACCCCTGTAACTATAAGTTGGACACAAGAAGTACAGAGAGTATAATTTCTTTCTAATAATCAACTCATGATAAATAGATGCCTAGAAATAGATTTCTTGCCTCTGCTTTCATAAATCCTTGGTGGAATCCTAGCCATCATAGATATTTATTCTTTAAGTAAATAAATATAATAAATTCACATGGCTCATTGCTATTTGCTCAGTTATGCTTCTAAGATTTCACCCTGTACCAACTCAAACTGTGAAAAAGAAATTTAAATGAGGCAAGTTGCAATCTTTCAGTGCTGTAAACCCAGATTATAAATAATTGTTTTATTTGATACAGTGATATTTATTTAAACATTGTAATTGCGTGAAATCTGCACTAAATATCATTTTAAAAACATTACACTCCAAAAGAATCCTTAACACTAGTATTCATCACTCACCCTGTAACAAAACCATTTTAGCTCTTCCCTCCAGGAAGGGCTTTTTTTTTTTTTTTTTTTTTTCTTTCTGACAAAGAAAAGCAGCATTCCTAATGGTTATCAATAATCTCCTCCTGACTGTTCCAAACATTGTGTTCTACCTTCTTTTTCTATATATCACTTGGATAGCACCTGCAAATACCACATCACACACAGGCAAAAGCCAGAGGGGACAGTGCCTACTGACTTACCTGTAGTAGAACTTTAAACAACAGCTAAGCTGCAACCACTGCATGCCCCCATCCCCTATGGGCTTACTACCAAATATAGATACAAACATCATTATTCTTTTTAATGAACAGAAGCTAGGTCACTTACGGAAGTAATTGCTTCTAAGAAATTATTTAAGGAAAAAACATCCAAAACCGAGAAGTGATTTTTAAAATGTAACATACCATGCATTTCCTAGCTTCACAACTTTTGTAGGTGTGGGTGGTATGGTTATTAGTGGAGTAGGCTCTGTGCTGGTAGTTACTGACCCACTATCCTTTGCTGCCAGTGCAATCAGTTTCCTTTGCTTCTGAGAAAGCTTAATTCCATGAGAAGCCATTCTGCTGTGAATTGATATTGCAAAGAGACATGTGAGATCAGAGTCCTTTCAGATGACTTGCCTTTAACCCTGCACACTAAACAGAGAGATATTCCTTTCTTAGACCAAAATACTATTTTAAATGCAGTGATTATGGGCCAAGGGTGGGCTGGGTAGCTGGGGAGCAAACAGAAGGATCAAAAAGAATCAAGTGACAGAAAGAAACTGTCCCTTATTGATTCCTACAAATGAAAATATGCAGAGTATAAAAAAGTCTCTAAGAGAAGTCTACCACCAGATGAAGACTACTTTTTAGTTTTGTGACTTTTTTTTTTTTAAAAGAGACTATCTGAAACTTGCTTCCTGAAGCCAAAAATATTCTTGCCTGAAGATGTATACAACAGAATATAGTCATTATTTTCTATTTAGTGATTTGTTTTTTAAGCTATTTTGATTCCTCATTCTCAGCTATTTGGTTTACAGCTTCACAATCTACTTGGAGAACAACCCTTTACAAAGAAAATAAAACAAACAAGCCAAATTTTTTCTTCAAATTTACCGTAAGCATTTATTACTGACTAGACAACATATTTCTCTCTTATGAAATACAGAAATTGATCAAAGCACTCCAGGACTATTTTCCTGGCTCTCTTTTACAAGAACATTACACTGTAAAGGTGCTGAAGTTATGCTGAAGTTATCTCCAGTTCTCTTCCGTATGTCAGCACTTAGTAAGCATATGGTTTAATTCACTGCCTCCTAAGAATGTCTATTTCTTTCACTACATTTTAGAGGTAATTTTCAAAGCAAGGACCACCCTTGCTTCTGACTGAGCAAGAATTATGAATATCAACTATGAATATCAGGTGTCAGGGGAGGTCAGAGAATATAAGACAAGAAACAAACTTCAGAATTGAGTATACTGTGGTCAAGAAGTAATTTCTTAAGCTATAGACAAGAAAGAATTAATTCTTTTTGGTTGAAAATAATGCAGTTCAGAAAGCAGACCAATTATTTAACATACTAGTTTCTAGTGTGCTAGACATGCTTTTGCAGTAGTTGACTAAAGAAAACTACAGTAAAATAAAGGGAAAAATTTTGAATTCCTGAAGAAAAAGCACTATAATGAAGTAAACAAAGTTGCTCAAGAACAAACATGACATCTTTTCTCCTGTTCCTTTTCAAGTATGAAATGCCAGAACCACTGAGTAAATTCATAATGGCCTGATCACACTTTTCTTTTATAAGTTTTGTTGAATTTTTGCTGGCTTTTTTTTTTTGTTTGTTTTGTTTTTGTTTTTGTTTTTTTGTTTTTTGTTTTTTTGTTGTTGTTGGTTTTTTTTACTAACCTTGAATTTGTCTTTGGCATAGTTCCACATTTCTGCATATTTTCTTCTATTTCCATGATAGTTCTTAGATCCATAGCAGGAGGGCTGGCAGGGCTAAATAAAAAATAACAAGTTACCTCCCGAGGCACTCATTTTCACTTACATTCCATACTTCCAACCTTCTCTGAAACTCTCTAGATCATACATAAGATCAGTAATGGGATGCATAATTTATGTCTGTTTGCTCCATTACGGCAAACAACAAATACGATGTTTATGACAAAAATATATTCATATATTCAATATGTATTCATGAATATATATCTATTTAACAACAATATGCTATGAAAAAAAATGTGAACTACGATTGCTTTAAAAAAAAAATAAATCAGATATCTATATCCAGGATTCTTATTTAGTAGTCAACTATCCATTTTTTAAGTATTAGAAAGGCACTGCTCACAGTTCTTTCATGAAGACCCAATTAATCTTTCTTTCAAGAGCCTGTTTAACACTAATTCACACTGCAGTGAAATTTGAAAGCTCTCCCCAAACACCAGCAACATTCTCAAACATTAGAAATCAGTTTCCTTTTTGTAAATGATCTTTTTTTAAACTTCTGTAGAAAATAAGGCAAATTAAATTTTAGAAATGCCTGGATTTATGTAAAACTATAAATTAAAACCTGGGCATTTGAAGACATATATAAACAAAGAAAAAAAAAACATATATAAACAAACCTAGCGTTACAACTAGGTTACAAAGACAAACTGAAATTAGATGTAAGCAGTACTTTGTCTTTCCCTACAGAAAACCAGATGAAATAGACTAAGTAGTGAATAAATCAGTGTGAATTCACACCAATACATGTCATCACTGCTTTTCAATAGTACTTCAATCAAATGTACTATTAATCCTTAAAACACTATACAACAGTGCTGCCTGATTATTATTATTATTATTTTTATATCATGTGCTAGCATTACCAGAAAAAGCAAAGAAAAAGTATAAGGAAAATCCATAAAGGTACAGGGATATTACAAACAAACACCTATGGTTTTGTTTGTTCCTTTTCACTGTAATCTTCTAAAAAATGTTCTGTAAGAATTGTAAGATGACAGATGAAGGTAGAACTTCCTTCAACCACATCTAAAGACCAAAAAGTCTTTGCACAAACTACGCTTGCACAAATATGTGGCAAGACAAAACAGTCTTAATGGATTCTGCTGTCTAAACTACACATTTCAGAGTTGGGACTTCTAAATTCTATAAATTAACTGTATTCACAAAGCACATCAGCCACAAAGCCATAGAGGATAAGAAAACTCTGGAAAATTATCACCGTGTGATTCCTTAAGAACTTAACCTCTTCTCTATTCAACTTTTACTGGCAATGAGGCAAGATGAATCTTCAGATTATTATGGTACTATTATTCTGCTTTCACATGCAAATACTGCTACAGATAAAAACTAATAGGCAATTATCTTATTACTGCATCAGTTAAAGCTGCAGTGCTGATTTTTCACAATCCACTGTAGTCTAAAAGAATGGCTTAAAAATGTCAAAGCACAATGGTGCTTCCAATGGCCTCAAGCATCATCTGATTCCACAGAAAACTTTATAAAAGGACAATAAAAGCTGGCCTCTAAAAAAGGCAGCAGAAGTCCAGACTGATAGCACTTAAAAAAAAGAAAAGCATCTATCAATAGAATCTCAAAGAATAATTTTTGAAAGAACTAATTCAATAAAATTAACAAAATTTTTAATTAGTGAGTCAAATATGAGAAGCAGTGAACTCTGAAGTCTGAACAGAATGTTACTGGCACTCACTACCACATGAGGAAGAAATAATGACTGTAAGCTAGGTAGGCACCACAATATTTACTCCACCTGAAGCTGCTTGCTACCCAATTGGGAGAGGTTGCAGAGCTGTTTTTGGTACTGGGAATGGACTGTGGAACAGACTGTGTCAGTGCTGACAATCCCTTGTTTGACTTCATCTCCTTGTTCTGCTGAGAGGCTTTCATAACCAGACTGCATGCTTTATCTTTCATCTGGAAATAAATAAATACATACATAAAAATAAAACACAAAGCCAGAAAACTCTGTATAAATATTCCTATGTTCTTCCCCGCAGAACAAAAAATACAATGCTATAAGCAACTTGGATGACATGCATATGACAAAAAAAAAAAAAAACTTAAAAAAATGCTATAAAAACAGGCAAAATATTAGTGAATCTCTGCTCAGTTTTATTTGTATCTTTTTTTTTTTTTTAATTCATACTTCACCCTGAATGATCTAAGTCCAAATATGTATCTTGATAATAGAAAATTTACTCCAAGATGTTCATTTCTAAAGCTGTAAGGCAGAATTATTTCAAAATTATACTTTGCCTGTTATACCAAAGTCTCTCAATTTTAAGGACAACAGTTTCTCAGAAACACTCCAAAAATACAAACTGTCATTTGATGGATTAGATAAACAACAAAAAAAAGTTGTTAGAAACAAAGAGATCCAACCTCAGTCCTCTCTGGATGAAAAACTTTTGTGAAGTCAGGGGACTGCAAGTCTCTAGGGCTACTCACTCCTGCGTAACTACCTTCTGAGTCAGATGTTAGGAGTTCTGGAAGCGATTCTACTGAGTTGGTTTTATCCAGTTTTATGGAGCCTACAAAATAAGAACAGAGTAAAACTAATATATCATCAAAGCAGGACTAATTTTTTTTTTTTTTTTTTTTTTAAAACCAAAGCAGAAATTATTAACCTCATATTATAGGTATAAAATAACCAGATTACCTATCCCAGTATATTAGACAAGAATAAGTTCAAGCAGACTTTCTTTAAAAAAATAGGATTGGTATTGTTTCTAGTTTTCTCATTCTGCCCTGTGACATACATTCTCAGGAAAAATAAAATAAACTTTTCTGTTAAAAAAAAAGTCTTCCTTAATATTTTCAACAAACAGTGAGTAAACTATTTGATATTCCAGAGAAAGGTATGTAAGTAGAAATGTTCCACTATATGGGGCAGTGCCTTTTACAAAAAAAAAAAAAAAAAAAACATGCTTCTACTGAAAGCTTTGGACACAAGCTTAAGGTGATAACCACTCTTTCAAACAACTCAGTCTTCAGAATTCACTGTTCAAATTCAGCAGCAATTCAACTTGCAAAATTTTGCAAGTTTTAATTACTGAAGTATAAAAATTGCACTGTATTTCAAATTAACTTTTATGTTCTGTCTTTATAACTGAAAGGAACATCTTCCCCACTGACCTGTAGAGGCTGGACTCTGAATAATGTCGGAGAGATTATATCCACCAGAGCTGTCAGAGCGTTTCCGTGGCTTCTTTTTTGCTTTAGTTTTTGCCCTTTTGAAAAGAGCTTCCCTATTAAAAGCAAAAACAGTACAAGATACACAACACCTAAACATTACTTTCAATGCCCATTTTGCTACCTTTGCTCACATTCTTATAGGAATAGGATGGCATAGTTCCATTCATAGCTGAAAGAGCCCTATAAGTATTCATTCCAACTGTCCAATTTCTTCAGGGCTAACCCAAAGTTAAAGCACATCAATGATGGTGTTATCCAAATGCCTCATGAAGACTGAGGAGTGTGAGACATCGATTACCTCCATAGGAAGCCTGTCTCAATGCTTGATCACCCATACAGTAAAGAAATGCTTCCTGATTCCCAGTCTAACCCTCTTCTGGCACAGCACTATGCTGTTTCCATTCTGTTATCAGTTCCCAGGAGCAGAGCCCAGCAGCCTCCTCTTGCTTCCTGCTTCCCCTCCTCACACAGCTGCAGCGAACAGTGAGATTGTTTCTCAGCCTTTTCTTCTCTATTTTGAACAACCCAATGTCCTTAGCCTCTCCTCAAAGCACATGCTTTCTAGCCCAATCTACTAGCTTTGTTGCCTCCTTTTGGGCGCTTTCAAGAATCTTCACATAGATATATATATAAGTTGTGTATATGTGTATATATATATATATATATATATATAAAATGTATATGCATACACTATATACACATATATACACACACACACACATACATATATATATATATATATATATATTTTTTTTTTTTGACAGTGTGGAGTCCAGAACCACACACTTATTCAAACTGAGGCTACACCAACACTAAAGGCAGCAGGAGAATCACCTCTTCTGACTGGCTGACTGTGTTGCATTTAATGCACTGTAAATTGCAGTTTGCCACCCTGGCAGCCAGGTGACACTGCTGGCTCATGCTGAGAAGCTGCTGTCACCAGCACTCCTCCCAGGTCCCTTTGGGCTGCGCTGCCCTCCAGCCACTCTTCACCCAGAAGAGTGCATCTCTCTGTGCATCCAGCATTACTCTGTCAGTAAGCTGGAGGTAAGGGGAGGAGTTTTTCACTGCAGCGTACAACACTTCAGGGAACTGAGAGCAGTCCTTGAAATCATCATTTATCCTGCTTTTTAATATTTCAGTTCTGATCCCAAAGGGAACCAGGTACCATCCAAAGGCAAATAAACACTACATATAGCTCACTTAGAAATGTTGATGAAAAACAGATACTTACTGAGAATTCTGTTCTGTATTCATTTCTTCCCTTATAAAAACAAAGTTCTCTCCCTCTTCAGGCTCAAAACAACTTAAGTCAGGTCCATCTGGATACGGCGTAATTACTCTCCTTACCATAGCAGGAATCTGTAGTTGCAAAAGTTATTACATCGTTGCTCTTATATTGTTTGCTAGAAAATATTTAATCTCTCATGAAAGGGTCAAAATGATAGTTATTGAAAATACTTTTACAAATTAAGTAATTATTTAAACAGCTTATAAACTTCAGTTACATTACTAAGTAGGCTAAGGCTAATGGTAGCGACTGTGTTGAAGAATAGTTTTTTGTAGTTGAGAATCTGCTCTACTAACTAATGTTACTGTATTCATTGTGGCTGCTACAGTTTCCACAGAAAAAAACAGGAGGCAGTAGTTCTAGAGTGACCTACATATGCTCCCAGCTGCTTAGAACTACTGACAAAATACTTCAGGGTTACACAAACTCACATCCTTTATTCTTTAACTACATAACAGTGTAAATGTGTTCTTGGTTTTCCCTTTATGCACGGAATTTCAACTTCCACATCATTTTTCTCATTGCTTTTAAGATTTCTTGAGAACACTTCATTTTTCACAGGCAAGTCTCCTTTGCTTTCTTTTCCTTCTAAGTCACAGGTGCACTTTTCCACATATTTTGCTTGTTTTTTTCTTCCACACACAAAAACTGTTAATTAACAAGTACATTTAATATATTAAATGTGCAATTTAACTACTATTAACTAGTGAAATAAGAAAATAAGAGCTCCATGGAAGTGGTAATAGCAGGAAATAGGTTCTTTGAGTCAGATGTTCTCCTTTCAGCCTATCATCTAAAATCCCTGCAGGTATATACATCTTACTCACTTGATCTCATTTTAAACCTAACCTTACACTGAGGTTGTATGACTCACCATTTTCCTGTAATAAACAGAAAGATCCTTCACAACTTCATCGCTTAAGACATCCAGAGTCCTAAAAATAAATAAAATATAAGTCATGTTAATGAAAAAAACAAATGAATGTTCCAAACAAATCTCACTTTGAGGCATGCGTAGTCCCAGAAATAGAAGGAAGAAAATGAACTCAAGCCATAAATGAGTTAATGCATTCATTGTAAGGCAGAATTAAAAATATAAACTTTCTAAATAGACCACTTTTACTTAATAATCAGTTCATGACCGTGGCTTTATCTTCTCTATTTCTGCATACTTTCAAGTCTTCCTGACAGGTACCTAGCACTCCCAGTCCACGTAAATTCTTCTGTAAAAATCAGCCACAATAACTTTTGACACTTATGCCAAAAAGTAATACAAGATTTTACTCAACTAAATTCTGCCTTATCTGCATGAACAGCTTTCCTTGCACAATGCTGTCACGGCTCATTTTCATCTGTCTCAAGCCTTTCAAATCAGAAGTCTTGCCACCCACTGATGGTATTTTCATTAAAACGGAGATGCACTCTTATTTCTAAGCAAGAATGCTGCATGTCCTTTCTGGGCTTAAAATCCAACAAATCTTAAGAACAACACTGAAAGCAACATTAATAGATTTTTACTCTCCTCTGCAAAATCGAAGGTTAAAATGTATATAGATATGAAGATGTGAAGAAGAAAAGTGACACTATCAACAAATTCTTTATCTGTGACACACATAGGACATCTTTTTGACATGGAACTGAAGTGCTGGCTTTCTGAACTGGTTAACGAAGATCTCCAAAAACTCCTATTGATAAAAGGCCAGGAAAACAGATAAGAGTGGTGACAGAAATTAATTTATTTATAAGTCTTTGCTAGGAAAGAAGATCAGTGAGCTTGCTCTGAAAACATGTTACCTACTCTGGAAGTAACCCAAAGCCCTGTATGAAAGCAGTGACAGAGAACACCTTTAACCTCACAGGAGTCTAGCTGAATTTTTGTGGAAAGTGAGAGTAAATCATTTGCTCAGCCTTCACTGCAGACAGTTAAAGCACATACACTACCAGAAGGCAGGCCCATCCTTTTCAATATGATCTAGTAAGAGGCAGGGGAGTTGGACACAGACAATTTTGAAGTCCCTTTCAACTCAAGCCATTCTATGACTCACTCTTGGAAGACACACCAGCTATAATTAACCTACTCAACATAAATTCAGATAGCACAGTAAATATTACATGTATAAAAACAACAACAACAACAACAACAAAAAAAAAAAAAAAAAAAAAAAAAACCACACAATTTTATGCATATTTAAAAACAATGAAAAACACTGAAATGTGTTTCTAATGTCAAAGTCCATTAAATTCAAGAAAAGTTTAACCCTTAATTTAAGCTTTTCATGCCAGATTGGAAAACAGTTTTTTGTAGTATGGAACTTGTATAGTATGTACATGTATGCAACTACTTTCTCTCTCCATGTTTGGCAAAAATGATCCTCTCTTTAAGATAGCAGCATTCAGTTGCACTTTAGCTGTTCCTATTACTTCCAACAAATTTGCCTTTCTGGAATATTTGACTTTTACAGTTGTACATAAGCTCATCTGCATCCCTTCTTACCTTGTTTCAAGCAAAGCTGCCATATTGAGTCCTATGAACTGCAGGCAAGACAGTTTTAACTGTTCAGCATTATACATTGCTGAGAACTCCAGCAACTCAGCAGCATTCTTTAAAGTAACTGTGGAGAGAAGACACAACAAACTAGTAACACAATGCAAGCTCATGTAGCCCTTTTTAAGACTTACTGCATAGCATTAACTACAGCAAGCTCCACATAACTACACGACAGCATGAATACAAGTGCTCCTCCACAAAAATAGGAAGGTCCTATCTACAGTTACTGCAATTTCAGTTTATTGAAATTCAGCAGATCAAAACAAAGAGGAAAAATAAAGTTAATAATTGCAAGTTTCATAAACAGCATACATGTCTTCTTAAATCTTCAAGTCTTTCTATAGCCAGAAGAAAGAAAAACTGGGGGGGAAAAAAATCTAGAAATGACAAGTAAAATTTGTATGCTGACTTTGCATATGAAGCCGAGCAACAGTATAAAGTGTTTTCTAGAATAGGCAGACCTTTGTATCCATGTAGAAACAGCACTATGTCAAACAAACAACAGAATTACTAGCAGAAATCAGTACAAGGACAGAAATGGAAATACTGAATTATTTTGTCCTATTTTAATAGCAGGAAGTTTGAATTTAATGAACAGAAAACAAATATTGGTAGAAATGAAGGTTTGATGAAATTTTGGTATATTTTTCCTTTTTATTAAAGAGGAGGTAATGAAGAAAAGCAAGCATAATGAAAGATAGATTACGCTAATCTAGAACCTCACCCTGACTAAAAGAAGTTATTGCAAACAGCTGTGCAGTTAACAGCAGAAGGTAACCAGTGCAAAGGAATGAACAAGTAATTGTGTGCAGAGATACAGAAGAAAATGCAATAAGATTAACATCTAAAAAAAAAGTATATTTTAATATCTAAAACACTGCAATAGAAATCGCAGAACTCACGTTTTTCTGCAATGGCTACTTCACATATCTCTTTGAGCCTGGATATAAGAAGTTGGTCTGCTACCACAAGAACATTGCATATGAATTCCACATTTTGAGAATCTGGAAACAAAGCATCACATAAGCACCATGGGCAAGTCATATAAGCAACTGTTACACAAGGAATAGCTTACAAAAGAGTGTAAAAAGTGATTTTCTATATTTATTTTTAAGAAGGAGAAGGAAAAGGAAAACTAAGCTCGACAAGCAGAAAAGAGGTACAAAAAAGCATGGGGCAAACAGCCCAGAATCTAAAGTCACACCAATTTGGATTTTCTAGATGAAGACATAACACAAGCATGCTAACTATGGAATTACTTTTAAAAAAATATCTAAAACTTGCAGGAACTACTGAAAATACAAATGAGCTGAAAATACATTACTGATACCTTTTATTGCAAGTGCTTCATCTGTATACAGGTAATCTACTATTATCTGCAGTATGTCAGAATGTATTGGCATTTCCAGAGCAGAACAAGAGGAAGCCTAAAATGCAAAAGGAAGGGAAATAAAGAAGTTGACTATTTAGAATAAAATAAATAATTAATGCAGTGATTGCATTTAGCAAATTGTTCAAGCTGAGGTTCACGTTTTTAGCATTAAAAATTATTTGAGCATTTGGACAACAGCCATTCAAATTTTAAGAACTGATTGCAGCAGAACAATTGAAGTCTTGCCAAACTTCTGAATAAACAGACATTAAACAGTTCAATGTTTTTTCAGTTTGATGATCTTCCCTAAAAACTGTCCTTAAAAATAACAGTTACAATTGTTTAATAGCAGAGCACTGAACTCCTTTCCACTCAATATAGAAGGTCTAGTGAAATTACAAGTTCCCATTTAAGAATAAAACTGAATGGTTAATTTAGCCTTTACTATTAATCCCACAGAAAACAGGGTCATCAGCAATCCTTACATTTCAAGAATCATCCTAACCATTAAGGCAAGCATCAACCACTAAAGTAACCATCATCATTCAAATGTACACAACATCACTGCTTAACTTCTATTTCTTTCAGCTGGCACTGCAGCAAAGCTTGACAGTAAAAGATTGATCTCTGCACAGGTATATTGCCCGACTTAGCTTTAAAATTTCTTATGAAAATTGACATTTTCATATAATATCTAGAGTCCTTGATTCAGAAAATATTTACTTATGAATGTTTTACTTATTAATATTGTACAATTGGGAATTGCATAATTATATAATTGTATAATTATAATTGCAAAATAATAGACTGACAATCTACACATAACAAATATAGCTATGACTAATATAAATGGACACTCCACAATTTAACTTTTAATTCTAATTTTTTTAATTACTCAGCTTTGTGTTTCAGATACATTTTCTTGTGGATGACTGAGGAAAAGGCAGTAACTCAAAGGATTGGAAAAGTTTTGTTACTTAGCAACAAGAGCTGCCAGTATTTTGCCAAGTCCTTCAATTTACATCTTACCAAAAAAAGCTATGTGAAGTTGAGACAGCATTTCAGCTTTCAGTCTCTAAAAAACACTTAGCCGTTTACATCTTTCCCCTTGTTCATTACATCATTATCAATTGCACTCAGATACTGAAACAGACGCATCTAAATGAATTCTCAATGTCAAAAAACATGGAATCACAGAATCATAGAAACATCAAGCTTGAAAAAGATCTCCAAGATCATCCAACATCTAAGATGTTGGTGCACAGCCAGCAAATAGGAGCCGAGATCAACAGGAGATCTATGCCTTTTGAAATAGCAGCTGAGGACCAATTGAAATAGCCTTAACAGTGAAAGTCAAATAGAAATACTACACATTAACTTTTGATTCCACTGTACTTTTCACTCAGTACCTATGAGTACAGCATTTTATTTAAATTTTAAGATATTTTACAGAAAATAAAGGGCAGTACATCCAAAGGCATCAGTATCCTCCAAGAACAGGCCAGCATCAATCCACGAACTAGCTCAAAATAAATCACTGAAATAATAATTTTATCTCCTTTGATATTCAATCTTAGATTTATTATTCTCACACAATACAGAATCTCGGTAGCACAATTATAGAGTAACTAAAAATATTTCTTTTCTTACAAACAGGATCCAGGAATTCAACCTTCTCTCTTCTCCAACACTTAGGGTACATTATATCAGGAAAAACTAAAAAGCTGTCCCTTACTTGCTGTCATAAAAACGTACCACTACACATTTTTGTTTATCAGTAAGCTTACCTCAATCCACGAGCTGCTTAACATGCTGTGAAAATAATCTGTAAAGAAAGGCATTTCAGTTCAAGATCCAATAAAAATCCAGTTAAAAAAAGACAAATATTACATATTAAATATGAATGTATATACACACACATACCAAGTCTTGCACAAAGTACACACTTATGACAAGGGAATTCCTTTCCATCTGAAGACTTCAACGTCACATCGCAGAGGTATGAACTACAAGATATTTAATAAGAGCAAAACTGTGACTGTTCAGACCTGTAAGTTGTAGACTCTACAAATGCATGCTTACTTCAGTATGTGAGGACTTACACACTTGAACTTCAATGTAAAACAAACAAATAAAAACCTAATAGAAAAGGCAAGATAATTTCAAGAGAAGTATTTATTGGTCCAAAGTACAGTTTCTCAAAAAGCAGGCACTCTATCTCAGATTTTTCTTTCAAAAACTCGTCAACTACTGTTTCAAACAGCTGTGACCAAATTAATTATGGCTAATTATAGTCAATCTAAAGATATCTGTGTTATTATTTCCATTAAATTAATAGCTACTAGAAGCTTCAACAAAGCATTTTAAGAGCAAAGGAATTCTAAACCTGTGAATAAATTTACTTTTATGCATCTTAGCTTTAATAACATAGGCAGACTATTCAAGCCTTTGTGTATAGATATCCCAATCAGATCAAAGGAAGAACAGTCAGCCCTCTGATGAAAGTGTAAAGAATTTCTTCTACTGAAAGATATTTCCAATTTTTTTTTTCCATTAGAAAAAAATTACACATCTTATTTCCAATCAATGTAGTCCTAATGTAACAGCAAGACTTCTTGCAAGAGGTTTAACTGCTTTTGACCGAACTACCCTCACAATTTCCCCTGGCATTAGCATTCTAGTTAATTTGCAGAACAAATTCATGTACAGTAAAAAGAAGTAACTATATAATGTATGTAACACATCTCAGACTATTAATACATAGATCACTACATGAAGGCCTACAAAGAAAATAAGTATCAGTTACTGTAAAAGGAATAAGTGTACGCTAGCAGCTAAAATACAGCTGATAAAACTTAGCCCACACTTAACAGACAATGAGATGTAGAAAAGAAAGAACAAGATAGAAATGTGAAGAAAGCTTAATTGAAAAAGTTTACCATTTTTTCTGATTAAACTTCAGTTTGTTCCCATTCTTCCTGTTGACAACATTAATTTTTCCATTTTCTAACCTGACTCCATCCAATCTGCAAATCATTAACATCAGTAACAAATAGTACAATCAGTATAAACTTCAAACCATTAACAATAAGTTTCAAGATGTAATATCACTTCAGTCCATTCACCCTATAAAACTGAAAAATAATTCCATCTGTCGTGGAAAACCACAAAAGTCCAGTTGCAAAAATACACCTGAAATTCATTCTACACCTTTGGTATATTTCTATTTTTATGAAAGTTGTACTGCTGTACTGAAGGCTGAAGTCCATCATAACAGAATCAAAAATCTAGAAGCTACACATTCTACTACCAGCCAATTAGTTATCTGAGCAAAGACAGGCTGTGGAAGAGATGCACGTTTCAGCAGAGGCTTTTTAAGTTACGAAGGCTTGTGAATTAGAATAGTAAAGATACAGAAGCACTGCTCATAGATTATGAGCAATGTACTTCCAACAGGGAAGTGCTTTATCATGGCAATTTTACCTGGAAAGTTTATTTTTAGCAGTAGATTCACATATTTTCTGAATAATTTTAGTGTTTGTGAAAAATACACTGAAGACACCTACTATGAAGTAGTTCATCTTCACTGAAACAAAAAGATAAATGTGGGAAAAAATGACTAATTCTACATACTCTTAACTACTTGCTGATTTCCATCAGTTTTATCATGTAACATTAAGAGCACATCAGTGTAACAGGAATTTAAACGTTCAGTATAAAGCAACACAAAGTTTTTAAAGCCTTTTTAGTTGAAAAAGGCAGATTTAGCAAACCAAATTGATCTTTCTTCCCTTTTAATAAAAAGCTAACAGCACAAACAAAAACTCTGTGAAGAACTTGCCAGAACAAATTCATTTACTTTCACCTACCTTCCACTTAAATTGCTGAGTCCAAATTTTTTTGCAGCACTCTGTAACGTTTTTATGAGATTAGCTTCTTCACCTACAATTTTGCCTTTTTTAGATTTGTTCTTCTGTTTTTCATTTAAAACTTGCACTTGATTATTTCTGTAAATTTCAAATGCAGACTTCCTATTAACATCTTCATCAAAACTCATTTTGTTCAGGTTAGAAATTAAAGTATCTTGATACTCTTCTGATTTTTCTTTATGTATGATTTTCGGTTTGTAACCATGAGTCAGAAGATCACAAGTATCAGTGTATATGAACTGCAGAAGGTAGGCAAACAGATCTGGATGAACCTTCTCTATTACATACAGATCACAACCAACAGCATCTTCATCTTTACGGTAGACATCTGGAGTTTCTAGCTGACTATCACTGGAAACAAACAGCTTCTTGAAGAAGTCAGAGCGTACAGCCAAGATGTATTTGTGCACAGCGTAAGTTCTGGTGCCAATCTGAAGAGTCACATCATGGATGCTGTCCATTTCATCTGTTTCATCTAAGAGCTTGCCAAAATCCACTCCAAAACTTGATAGTGACACACTCGGAATTTCATAGAGACTAGAAAAAAATTGCACCCATAAAAAAAAAAAATCCTTTATTTACAAACTCCATGAAAATTTAAACAGTATGCTTAGTAACAAGGGAAAGGCAGTCTCCTTTTTCCTCTTTCATTGCTTACCTACTCAAAATTTTGTGTTCTGTTTTTTACAGAAGGAGCTAACATTGTGCTACTTATACAATTAAACCACATATGTAAGATCTGTCATATCAAATACATATTGGAATATCAAATACAGCACTTCTGCCTTTATAATTAAGCCCACAATTTGTATTTTTTCAAATCTTCCTCTCATTTAAAAAAAAAAAAAAACAAAAAAAAACCAGGAACATTTGCAATATTTCATATCACCATTAAAAGCAATAAGAAAAAAAAGGTGATATTTAGTCCTATATCAGATATACTGGAAACTATTAAGAGAACATCATTCAGTGGTCTTCTATTTTACACTCAACATTTTTTCCCAAAGATCCACTTTCCACTGTCATTTAAAAGTTGATTACTGATGACTACTGAGGGAATGAGTTTCTACAGCGTTTACACTCATAGTATATTAAAAAATGTATTGCAAATGCTTGCCTTAAATTCTTCATCTAAAATATCAATGCTACCTATCCTAATTACTCAAGGACACTTCTGCTTATTAATTTGTTAGTAATTAGCTGTGCTATGCAAGTGCTACTGTCTGGCAGTATAGATAACCACATATTTTATGGCTTCCACATGTGTTGAAAAAATAAGCTTTTCTAAAAAGCAGAATAATTTATTATCACATGCACAAACACAGGAAAAATGACAGCTGTTGAAATACCTTGTTTTAGGGTCTGATTGTAAAACAGCAAAATTGCATCCATTAGGATCTGTGGAAATACTAACAGCTCGGTGGACAAAAGCAAGTTTCTGAAGTCGAATTCTTTCATACACATTGTTTGTATCATAGGAACAAGACATTTCAGTGGAAGCAGTTGGAAGGCTTGATACTAGCTCTGCTAAAAACAGACAAAGAAACAAAAAGGTCAAGCTAACTGAAATGCAACTGATTAAAAAAATGGAAAGATTTAAGACTTCAAGTCCACTGATGCAGTCACTAATAAAGTTTAGATGCTTTAGATTTCAACTCACTCAGCACCACTCATACTTTCAAAAGAAAAAAACAAAAAACAACAAACACACAGAAGCTCTCATTCATTCCAAAACACTCATGAATGTCGATTAAACATTCACCTAGTCAACATATCAGCAAATCTGGATTCTGAAGTTTCCTAAAAGATACTAAAGCTGCAAAAAGAACATCAATGAGGGGAAAGAACATTGTGCCTATAGATACATACCAGCACCAGGACAAAGAACAAGAAAATGAGATGCACTCGAGAGCTACTGTACAATACATAGAATAAAAGCAGTACAAGCAAGTATATACTTCTCTTTTTGTTCAACCAGTTTTCTATGACTGGTCATTTAATATGTGACAAAATTGCTATGCTGAACATTTGTGCTACTATTGTTCTTCAGAAGTAGTTTTCTTCCTGGAAATCTGTAATGGTTAACCAAAAAGGAAAGAAAACACTACTGGTCAGTGAACCAACCATTAGCCACAGAGAAAACTTACTACATAATACTGTTAGATCAAGCAGCAGAAAAAAAAAAGAAAAAAAAAGTTGTAAAGGTTTAATTAATCTTTTATATTCAAGTACTTAAAAAATTATGAAGTCATTACCAACCTCTCTTCTCTAGCATTTTTCTTCCTTCTTCTAGCCACTTGCCAGTAAAGGCTTCACCATCTTGTGTGACAAACATCATTTCGTTTCTATTCAGAGCAACATCAGACATGAAGACTTGTCGGCCATACACCCAACGACATTGCTTCATGGAATTATTAGATGACTTCCAGCAAAAAATCTGTAATATCAGTAGAAGTACATTTCAGAGCAATCATATAAAAGCAGTACTATATTATTTTTAAATGCAAGAATGTGCCATTTCAAAGTCACATCTAGAAGAAGGACATTCTTCTAAATCTTACCCTAAAACATTATAAGCATCTATTAAAAGAACCCACATGCAAAGTGGGGAAAATTATGATACTGAAATCCCTTTGCCCATGATGAGCATTTGCAAAACTTCTCTGAATATTCAATTATCTTTGTAACTGTCATCTGTAGAGCAGTGTTTACTTACATTTCAATTAGGACAGCAAAAGATATCAAAGACAAGTCAAGCAACGAGCCTAATCCAGTTGATTTACAAATTTGTACAACTGCCTGGTTTATGAGCTAGGTCAAATTCAAAACCAGCACATCAAAAACCGTAAACCATACCTTGCTAATCACCTGATAAAAATCTTAAGTTTCTTTATACCATCCAAGGTTCTGCAAATGCAGGCCATAACCAAACATAAACATGAGAACATACAACATAAACATGAACATATATATACATACAGATCTATGCCTTCAGATACATATACACCCACATGCATAATATATGGTAAACATTAGAACAACTCCTTCTAAGTCTTCTATTCTCTTGGCTGAAAAAACTACCATCAAACTAGACCAGGAGTTGCAGATCCCATCTCTCAGAGATCTCATCTCTCTCCTTACTCAGTAATTTATAGAGTATAAGGCACAAATCACAGTATTTGCCAGCATCCAGCATGAAAAGATATGCAGTGTAGGTTGACACAATTCCACTTATGTAGGAAGATAAGTAGTTTTTTTTAGTGCTAAAGTAACACTCCAAAGATGCTGACGAGACACTACCAATACCACATATACTAGAGTATAAACCTCACATGAATAAGTACTGAAGTGGAAGTTCATGACCTTTGAAGCAGCTAATGACCTAACAAACAGATAAGATCTGCTCAATCAAATGCAAGGAAAGAAAGGGAAATACCCAACTGCTCCCTATTTTGATACATAGACAGTTATCAACATTCTTTAAGGCAGCGTTTCAATAACAAAACCTTTTCGTAAGCACCCACTAGGTGGCACTGAAGGCTAAGGTCTCCCAGTGAACAGACTAGTCTAGGAAAGGCTTGCACATATTCCATAGGAGCCTGTGAACTGCTCCACTGTGAAAGGGGGAGAATAAGCGAATAAATTAATAAATTCTCCATAATATTGCAAAACTGAGACAACACTATTTACATATAGCTACAAATCCTAAGTTATTCACCAAGTTTAGCTGCAACTTTTCTACAACTGTTTCTGGAGGGCATAAAAGTGATGAGGGAGGTGAGGTGAAAGATAGAAGACAAGAACCACGTATGCCCTAATCACTTCTGTACGCTTAAGTAAAGCAGTTTCAATCTCCAATGAAAAGCTATTAGATGTTCCCAGATTTAAAAATCAACTAGTGTTGATTACTTCATTAGTTTTCCCATAGCTTTTTTTATTTATTTTAAAAGAACACATCACTAGCAGCACTACACAATGAATTGTATATTCTCTAGGCCTGATTTTGTACTGTCAACTTATTGTTATAGTAAAATAGTAAAATACAGTTATTTATTATTCCAGCACACATTTTACCTTCCTTTCCAGGGTAAGTCCTACTTTGACTTCTCTAACCAGAGGTTCGCCAAGAGAGCATAAATGTTTTCGTTCCTGTTATTCAGTAAGCAGTTTGCCATAAGATTGGGATTTTAGAAACATAACTTACTCTTCCAGCTTCATCCAGTGCTAAAATGCAGATCTTCTGACCCCCATTTTCTTTAAGATTCTGGGTGTCTACCTTGTATTCCAAATAGCCCCCATTAACTAAAACTTTTTTAAGGTTCAGCTGTCTGAAAGAACACAAAAGGTTATAGTAGCATTTTTTCCATCATGAACAAACATTGCCTCTAAGATCAAATTATCGTTTAGAGAAGTAGGGAAAGAAAGCATAGTTGAAGTAGTGACTCTGAAAAGCTACTTAAATTTAGTAATCCTCTGCTGGTATAACTAACACAACTGCTAATCTGATTTGATTAGTAGACTGCATAGATCTATTCTGTTTTTTTAAAAGTTGCAGCATATTCACATTTCCTTTCCATGATTAAAAAAGTAGCTTTGATCTTCGGAATTACATAAATTTTAGTTTCAGCTTTGGAGTTCTCAATCTCCCTCCAATCTAACTGGTTAAAGCCATGCAAGATAACACTTCTCAGTTTCTTAGCATGAGAAAGGTTATTTAATGATAGAAAACAGAAATAGAAGTATTAATCCCTGAGCTAATTAGTATTGGTAGTATTTGAAGTGTAGCTGAAAAGCTAACTGGAAGCTGTTGAAAAACGTTCATTACCTCTTTTGAAGTGTTCATGAAGACTATCAGAGAGAATGGGATTTATGAATTTAATAATTATTTATGAGCCATAGGCCCAGTCTCTTCAACAAGTTTTACACCCAGGTTTTAGCAGATGGACCAGGTGGTATCACGAGGTCCCTATTCCAACCTAAATTACTCCATGCAGCATGCTATATTCACATGTTCTTTATGAAATTCAGAGCCACACTGACTGACTCAAAAACAGAACAAAGTAGAACATCTTCAATGTCTCTACCAAGATGCATTTAAACAAACTGAAATCAGAAAATGTACAAAAAATACCAGTTTCAAAATTTTTAAGCCTGCTGCATGAAATATTTTTTCTTTTTTTTTTTTTTTTAAAAACATCCTTAGAATGATGAATGGGATTTAGTCCCATCTATTAACAAAACAAACGCACAACCTCAAACTTCATAACAAATTAGAAAATTAACACATACTTTGAAGCAATCTTTTTGCACTGATAGTCTGCAAGTAAATAGATATCCCCTCTTTCAGTAACACACACTGTAGCACCATCACTTGCAGACACCAGTGACACAGAAATATCTTTATGGTGTAGAGCAGAAACTTGTCGAGGCACAGTTACACACTTTTCTCCATTAGGATCCAGCAGATAACCTAGAAAATACAACCCATCCCAAAAAAGTATTATTTAACATTCCACAAAACTCAATTGAAGAACATATTGCTAACGTACTTTGAATAACTTTTAGATTCCTTAAGATTTTTAGGTAGTTAGATAATTCACCTTAAAAACTTTAAGACAGGTAACAGATGCACCACACATACTTGTTAGCTTACCATGAACTCCTAAAAATATTCAAGATCTGACATAAAAATAAAAAAAAAAAAAGCAAATTCTAAAGGGGCAGCTATTAAATAGTATTAGACTAAGCAGCAGCATTGCCTTTCATCTCAAACAAAGCACTTCTATCTGATTGCATTACAGTTCATAACACTGGAAGTATTATCACACTTGCATCAACTATTTCAGTCACTGGAAGGTACTAAACAAGCTCAGCACAGAAATCGCTGTAAGTGCACATAAGCACTAAGGCAGGGAGCAAAGGTGAAACAAAAGTTGGAGCTGTAGATGTAAGGGCTAAGAAAACTTAAAACTTAACTGCTCTGCTGCATTGAGAATTTGTAAAAATGTACCCAGCATAACCTTGCTTTGTGCGCACTTATATCTGCAACACAAAGTCCTGCAATGCTGTCCTAACAGCACAGCACTATGCCCAAACTTCCTATAGAGGCACAAGGTTTATTTTCACAGTTCCCTGCTGACACAACTGTATCTTATAATCCAAGCTACTGTCTCCATATGGTACTGCACTGGGTCTTGTGCATATCAGAAGAATCTCAACAGCACAAGTAACCACAAAGAAATGTGTAAGATAGATAGATGCATACACACACACACAATAAATATTCATTAGTAAGATGCTTCTCTGACAAAGATATTTTTTTCACATACCTTTACGCTCCTAAACAGGAACACAAAAGTGTATGAACCAAATTTCAGAACTGATGCAGACAAACTGTAATTAAGTATCAGAGCTAGATAAATTTTGTCTGCATAAAGATACAGAGCCGTCAAATTACAAATCCAAATCACAACTGCAACATACAGTTGTTAAAAAAGACAAATGCAACTGAAGTATCCCATTCATACAATTAACTAGGAAGTTCACTAATTGGTAGAATGTTTTTATTAGGTTCTCATGTAAGAAAAATACTGAATTAAGTAAAGACAATGATAATTTTTAAAAATCTACTTACAGGAAAGATTTCACTTCAAAAAGTTAGTAAGTAAAAAAAAAAAATTAGCAGCTTGTTTACAGTGGACAAATGAGATAGTTTATAATTTATTAAAGACACTACCAAGCAAGACTTGAGGTAATTTGCAACACAAACAGTAACATTCTGTATCCTTAACATTTTCAATAGCAGAACCACACAAGAAACACAGAAGCTAAGTCAGATCAGCTCCCATCATCTTAAAGTGTAAATGTTATGAAAAATATTCTTTAAAAAAAAAAGCGGGGAGGGACGAAATCATCAGATTGGCAAAAAAAGAGAAAGCTTTAACCAAGCTTCTGTTGCAGGAAGCAGATGATAGCTTTAGTATGTGCAACACCTTCTAATGGCTGTGTTTTACTTTTAGAACACTTCTACCTTACCTAGTTGGCCTCCATTCAGCCCCATGGTATACACTGCTTCCTTAGTCCATAGCACTGTATGGAATCTGCCTGCAGCCACTCCAATCACCATTCTACCTTTCAGGTTTTTTGCCTGAACCTAAGCACAAATCCAAAGTACATCTTAATATCAAGCAGCAAAGGGTGAATTTCACATGTACAAACTTCTGACCACATTTAACTTCTAAAGTCATTAAGAGTACAGCACTGGTATCAATCCACATACAGTCCATTAAATCAGGATTATTTCAGAAGTTTGTCAAGTGGACACTTCCGCATTTATGATTAAAAAAAGGCTTTTTTGGTTGTCTTTGTTGTTGTTGTTGTTGCACTATTTAATCAGAACTAGAATCTCCTTAGATGGTCTTCATGTGTAAGATGCAAGGATTGCAAAGCACCTGTGAATGAATGAAAATGAAAAGAAGACTAGAGCGCTGCAAAGTTGTCATTTAAAGTGTTTCAGTTGGTATGCCCTAATCTCCAGACTCTCTGTAGAACAATATACTACTAATTCCAGACTTCACATTTAACTTGATCTTGACCATCAATCACTATCTGGAAAATCAAAAGAAATATTGTGGATATACAATTATCATGAAGGGCATCCCATTGTTCTTCAAAACATTACCCTCCTGCACTTTGGCAAATGATTCTTTCCTACTTTAATAACACTGGTAGTACAATTTTATTTTATTTTTTCTTTTTTTATTCCATATGAAACTAATTTTCAGTGATAAAACAGCTTCTATTTCCTTTTTAAAAAAAAACAGAATAAATTATCAATTGAAGATAGAAAAACACTCAAGTTGCTGATGCCAACACCCTCTCCTGAAGCCCCATTAGTTCTTGTTGATTACTTCTTATCCCTGTTTCTATTCTTTCCAAAGCATTACAACTTCAAAATCAAAAGCACTTCCAGCAAAGGATACAACCATCATATTCTTAGATCCATCATCCAGTGAACCAAAATGTGTCAAGGTCATTGGTCTCCAGTAAAACATTCATATTATTATTACTTCATTTCAGTTACAGAACAGTTTGGAGGAAAAAAGTTTTTGGAAACTGCAGCTTGTATCATATTTATTGCTACAATCTTTTGTATAGCTCAGGTTACAAACTGAGATGTAAATCAGAACACAAATAAGAATTTAAGATTGAGATGTACGATAATACCGAGTCAAGATTTTATCTCAATTCAAATTTCATTTCAATGTCCGAAAAACTTTAAAATTTACTTGTACAATTTTCACTTTTCACTTTCTGTTAAAAGAAAAATTAAAATGAAAATAACAAACACAGCCAAGCTTTTGGTTGATATTGTCCTTACCTGTCTAGGAACACTGCAATTAGCGGGAGGAGGAAGAATACCTAACTGGTGGAAAGTATTTAGACCAAACGTGTAAACACATCCATCCTCTGTTAAAACAACTGTATGATCTTTAGCTGCTGCTATCTGGGAGCACTGGTGGCTACTTAAGCCTTCCACAAGTCTTGGAACCTAAGAATAAAAGTGTTGTATTAGCCAATGGCTATACATAGAACAGAAATTCATAACAAAATATTGAAACTACAGATGAAAATGTATATGAACAAATTTACCATATCCAATCCAACTAGAAATTAAAAACACATCCTCTGCTATCAGTGCAGACCTGCTCTAAAATCAGGGTGGAAACTGTATCTTGAAGACAACTAAACAACTATTAACTGTTAACTTTTTTGTTTTTCTTAAAAATTATAATGGTTTCTCCCATCCATCCAAATACAGGATCATCTAAAGAAAGTTATAGAGAATAAGGAAGGAGTTCTGTACCTTTGACTCTTTACGCCCTCTAATGGGAATTCTCCTTTATATGAGTGTCATCCCCATTTCAAACCATGAGGTTCCATACATTCAGCAAGAAAAATCTGACTTCCTAGAATTGTGTTCTTTAAAGTGAGCTCTGATCTTCATAATAGCATTCAGAACACAGTATCAAGTTCTACCAGATATTCAATACTAAGAATATTTAACAAAACTGAATACTGGTGCTGTAAATTTAGTGCATGCTACCAAGTACACAAGGTAAGATATTTAAGTCTAAACTGTATGGCACTGTCTTTTCAAATTTCATTTTTGTATATTGCAACAATGTTCTGTTCAAATGAACTCACTTAGCAGCTGTGCAAATCTAACACAGAATAATCCTTCCGTCACCTTTCATGGTGTTATTTAGCAAGGAAAGGGGAGGTCGTTTGTGTAAAATAAACACCAAAGTGAGTGAATAAGTTTGAAGAGTACACTCACAGGAACTCTAATTCAGTTTTCAGACTTTGTTTGATATTAAAGAAATATAATTAAGTTACCAGGCATGTTTGCTCATCACCATGTCCTAGGCGCCCTCCTTGTCCATGTCCACATGTATAAATTTGACCTTTGTGGGAAAGGAACACTGAGTGGAATTTGCAGAGTACCACCTGAAAGAATGAGGGTGGGAAGAGAATACAGGACAATTTCATTTTCTTGGATAATCTAAGAATGTCTACCAAAACCACCCAGTGGTTCAGCTTTAGTAAAGATTACAATACAGTCAGAATTTGTGAACATGAAACTATACGTTGTGCTGCAACACAGAATCTTCATCCTGAGGTTTAAGTAACCTCAGCAAAGAAGAATACAAATGATCAACACTGTTACTATGAACAACTTTTTAGTATGTGTTTATGATCATGATGTTTGAATATTAAAATGCAAAATACTAAAATCAAGATAAATTATTACTGAAAAGATAAAAACAGAAGAGAAACATGATTACAGAAATGTTGAACAGCCTATGCTGTTGGTCCTCTCAATTATACTACAAAGCCACCCTAAAGTTAGTTCAATCAGCCAACAAGAGTTTCTACTGTTTTCACAGTAACCACCACTAAGAATTTCATAAAGAAAGGGAGAATTCAACTGAAAGTGAAACACTCCTGTTAAATCATCTCCCTGACCTTGCTTATAGAGCCAAGCTACAGCTCTCTCCATATAGATACAATGATTAAGCCGGTCACAGAATCACAGAATGGCCAGGGTTGGAAGGGACCTCAAAGATCATGAATCTCCAACTCCCCTGCCACATGCAGGGCCACCAAACTCCACATTTAATACTAGACCAGGCTGCCCAGGGCCCCATCCAACCTGGCCTTAAACATGTCCAGGGACGGGGCATTCGCAACCTCTCTGGGCAGCCTGTTCCAGCACCTCACCACTCTCTGGGTAAAGAACTTCCCCCCGAACATCCAACCTAAATCTTCCCTCCCTCAACTTAAAACCATTTCCCTTGTCCTGCTGTTATCTACCTTTCCAAACAGTTGATTCCCCTCCTGTTTATAGGCTCCCTTTAGGTACTGAAAAGCTGCAGTGAGGTCACCCCGCAGCCTTCTTTTCTCCAGCCTGAACAAGCCCAGCTCCCTCAGCCTGTCTTCACAGGCGTAGAGCTCCAGTCCCCTGATCATCTTTGTGGCCCTCCTCTGGACCCTCTCCTACAGCTCCCTGTCTTTCTTGTACTGCAGGCTCCAGACCTGGACACAGCACTCCAGATGGGGCCTCATCAGAGCAGAGGGATCAATCACCTCCTTGTCCCTGCTGGCCACCCCAGTCAAAATACAGAGATCCCAGAAGAGATTAAACTATGGCAGGCCAGTTCAGAAAAGAATTTCTCTGATTTTCTATAATGTACAGGTACAAGACAACAGGATTTGCGCATGCTTCTAGTTATTTCACTTCTTCACCAGCATGGTAAACCTCTTTGAAAGCTAAAATCTAAATGAGGCAAAAGTTACAATATATCTCATCATGAAAATGTGAATAAGATACCAATATAACAGCAGACACACTACCAAATCAAATCCCAATTAACACAGAACACTTGCTTTAAGTTTAATATGTACATTAACTTACTTCAATATTATTAAAGTATGTTCAAGCAACGGCCTCATAGGCTAGCAGAGATTGTTTCAAGGATAAAAATACTGTCTCAGAATTGCTGAAGGAAAATGCAGCACAGATGGTTAGCACTGAATGCTAGATCAAGTTTTCATTGCAAACTTTAAATTACCCTTAAAGTGAAGTCACAAGAAGTGAAAAGCAATAAACTACCACTTATGGGAGGTGTGCTCTAACAGCACATGCTGCTTTCAACACAAGAATTTGAAACAAACACTTCATAAAAATTCATTGTCCTACTTCCATTCACTATGGGAGTTCCACAAGAGGTCAGAAACAGAGGAGCACCATGTTTCTGAATTCTTGAATTATCTTCAAGTCATTTAATCAATGTTAATCATCAATAGCAATCAAAAAACATTCTCCTGACTGAAACAAAATTGTGGTTTCGTTGCAGGTGATTGGGAGGTAAAGCAGCAAGAAAATAATACAGCAGGCCTTGACTAATATTCCTCAGCTATTCTAAGCTGCTTGCCAGATCAATGGAAACAGTATGCTGAGAAGTAACTGGAAAGAAAAAATAAAAATATACAAATCAAATTCAATATTTTTTTCCATGTCAATTTGCAAAACTTGGTTACATTGTTGACTGTTTTTTCCTCCACAAATCCTTCACATTTACTAAGGAAGTCTCTCCACATTTACTATTCTCAAAGTACCTGTTTGATATACACGCTGTTACGAGGAAAGAGGTCCACCAATTCAGGATGATATTTACTCTGTTGACCTCCGTGACCCAACGTAAAATTTATATTGTTTCCCCACGTGTAGACTTCCGTGAGATCTGCAATGAAAAAAGAATATTCTCTCTGCAGCTTGTAAATACAGCAGTTTCATACACACTGAATTTGAGAACTCCTACAGTTTCTATTAAAAATTTGAAGGGGAAAGTTATTTTTTCCACCTTGAACTGAACTTGAAAAACATATGTTCTAATGAGGAGGCATGACATCATAAAAAAAAGCTCTGACAACTATGTATGCAAGATAAGCAACATTACTCACATTTACATTCCCTTTGCTTAAGATGCAAATGCTTCACAGCAGAGTTACTGCAGTTTTCAGAAGAACATTACTACTACTTTAGCTTACATGTTTTTAGTTCTCAATTTAGTAAAAAGTCTTTTCCAAAAAAGGTTATAGACTCTTATACATGAAAGCCATAAGCACTCACTGTTCTTTATTTACCTGTTTTTTTAAAATAATCTTTTAGTTACACTGATATTTGAACCCTATTTTCTTATGAGTAGGAAACTATAATGTAAATTTGAGCATCTGGTCCAACTACTATAAGGATTAAAGGAGTTTGCCATATTAAAATGTAAAATTCGTACATGAAACTCAGGATTTGCTTGACCAAAACCACTTAAATTGTCTGGAGACAAGATGAAAAGAATAACTTTCACTGTGCAACTCTGCAGACAAGAGTATAAAAAGTATAAAACAGCATTAAAAACAACAAAAAAAATTTGGAAAAACTGTTTCTGTCAAAGAAAACCTTGCGTGCTCAGTTACTCATCCTTTTTTTAATCTACATGCTCGTCTCCCATTTGGAAATGTATTTAGAGAGACTGTAGCTAACTTACATCAAGTTATTTTTAAAGTACAGATTCAAGAATATATTCCCCTACTTTTCACAGAAGATGCAGAAGTGATGTAAATCAGTCTATTGAATTCAAAGACATTGTCTTTGGTAACTTGACAGTGTCTCTGACAGCTTGAACTCATAAAAAGATGCCAGCACATTTGGAACGCAACACTGGAAGCCACCTACTCCAAGTCCTCCTGCTGAAGAATGATCAGTTAGAGCTTGTTGCCCAAGTCCGTGTCCTTTTCAGGTTTCAAATATTTTGTGGAGACTGTCCTTTGAGATCTCTGCGCAACCTATTAAATCACTTGCTTTTGTTCAGTGTTTTTTTGTTTGTTAGTTAGTTCTTTCCTTCAAGCCAGTCATTATTTGTTCATTTTTGGTACATAAACAAACCCTGCGTCTACTGCCAATATTCTGCACCTGTTATTTTATGGACATTAGTGACTCAACATCCTAAGAAACCTGATAATCTATAAGCTTCTAATTGGAAACAGAAAACACTGTCTACAATGGTACATACATTAAGATGCTGAAATTAGATCTCCTTGTAAAATACCATTTATTTCCTACCAGTTTTCTTGAACACCACATGGACTGGTCTGTCTTTCATCACAAGATCCAAGGCTGATAAGCCTTCTTTATCTTGAACGTACAGACTAACACCATGCTGAAAGAGAAGGAGAGAAGGGGAAAAGAAGGAAAGAAAAATTAAAAATAGCTCCATTGTTTGAAAAAGCCATGTAATCATTTAAGAAGCTACATGCAACTATAACTGATCTTTGAAATTGAGAAAATATTCCAAATCTTTCTAGCCAGTTGGGAATAGATCCAGGGAAAAAAAAAAAAAAAGCCACCTTAATAGTGTAATTTTGTTCAACTACATTCAATATATTTCATGTTAACTCATTAACTGGAATTTTATTGTACTGGTTGAGTAATAAAATGTAATCAGAAACACAGAGGAAACTTCAAGGTAAAGCACTATCATCTAGGAAGGGTGAGTATTAATTAAAAAAAAAAAAAAAAAAAAAGGCATTTGCCAGCTTTTAAGAATATATCTTATTCTTAAAAAAAAAAAAAAAAAAAAAAAGTTTTGACAAGCTAGGGAAGCAGGATTAAAAATAAAAACCCACCTACTATGGCTTTGAAAACAAGCAGGGAACAGTAGATCACAGATGCTGAGAAAAAAGACAAGAGAGCACAAATAGCCAGACAAAATAGTAGTGACGAAGTTTCAAAAGCAAAAAGCATTAATAGGTCATGATTCCTCTTCTCAAAAACTTCTAGGGACAGTGACTCCACCACCTCCCTGGGCAGACTGCTCCAATGCCTCACCACTCCTAAGAAATTTTTCCTAATATCCCACCTGAATCTTCCCCAGCACAAATGCCATTACCTCTTATCACTAATTACACAACAGAAGAGGCAGGCAGATCCCCCCACCTTGTCACAACCTCCCTCACAGAGAATGATAAGGTCTCCTCTGAGCCTCCTCTTCTCCAGTCTAAACAATGCAGTTCCCTCAGCCGCTCCTCATAAGATTTATGCTCCAGACCCCTCACCAGTTTCAAGGCTCTTCTTTGGGCATGCTCCAGGGCCCTGATGTCTTTCCAGCAGCGAGAGGGCCAAAAGCCAACAAAGTACTTGAGATGCAGCCTCACCAGTGCCTAGTACAGTTGGGATGATCACCTCCCTGCTCCTGCTGACTGCACTATTTCTGACAGTGCAAGGATGCTGTTGGCCTTCACAGCCATGTGGACACACTACTGGCTCATACTCAGCCAGCTGGCAACTAACACCCCCACACCCTTTTCCTCCATGCAGTTTGCCAGTCCCTCCGCCCCAAATCTATAGCAATGCCTGGGGTTGTTGTGACCCAGCACTTGGTCTGCTGAAGTTCATACAACTGGCCTTAGCTTACCAATCCAGACTATTCAGATCCCTCTGAAGGGCCATCCGATCCCTTGGCAGATTGATACTTCCTCTCAGCTACTTGTCATATGCAAATTTACTGAGAGCACACTCGATCCCCTAGTCCAAATCATCAATAAAGATATTGAACAGGACAGGGCCCAGTACCAAACCACTCACGACCAGTCACCAGTTGGATTTAGCTCCATTCACCACCACTCTCTGGGCCTGCCCATCCAGCCAGTTCTTTACTCAGCAAGAAGAGTACCTGTCCAAGCCATGGGCAGCCAGTTTCCCCAGGAGAATACTGTGGGAGACAGAATCAAAGGCTTTACTGAAGTCTAGGTAGATTACATTTACAACCTTTCCTTCATCCACTATGCAGATCATCTGCTCATAGGAGATCAAGCTGGCCAAGCAGGACCTGCCTTTCACAAATCCACACTGGCTGGGCCTGATTTCCCAGCTGTCTTGAAAACATGCCACGTAATCACAGTCAAGACAATCTACTTCATGACCTTCCCCAATACTGAGGTCAGGCTGACAGACCCATAATTCCCCAAATCTTCCTTCCAACCTTCCTTGTGGATGAGTGTAGATATTCTGTACACGTACATATATATACAGTGCTCTTAATTTTTATTTATTTTTTTTTTTTAAAAGGTGCTACCGACGTCACTTTTAAGGAAGTAAACAGCAACAACTGAAGGGGTCAGAGAGGACCCACAAAAACCACTAAGTCCAACCCCTGGTTCTGCACAGGACCACCTAAAATTCAAATCCCATACCTGAGAGCACTGTTCAAACTCTCCTTGAACTCCAGTAGCTTGGGGCTGTGACCACTGCCCTGGGGAGTCTCCTCCACTCTCCCACCACTCCCTTGGCAAAGAGCCTTCTCCTAATGTCATGACATGATAACAGCTAACACAGTATTTTTCCCTCTGGCTGCCTCTTAAGTCATTTATAAGCATAACAAGCTACAGCTATCACTGCAGAGTCTGGAGAAGAGGAAGGAATTTGAGGGGAGACCTCATCGCTCTCTACAACTACCTGAAAGAAGGCTGCAGCAAGGTGACAAGTGGTAAGACACAAAGAGAGACTCTCAAGTTGAGCCACAGGAGGCTTAGATCATGTATCAGGAAGAGTACCTTCATGAGAGGGTGGTCAAACATTAAAACTGGCAGCCCAGGGAAGTGGTGGAGTCCCCAGCCCTGAAAGTAACTTAAGAGAGGTGTGGATGATGACTGAGATATCATATAGGAGGAGTAGCCAAGAGATCTAGGATGCTCAACTCAGAGAAAGTTCAGGGGGCGGATCTTATCAACTTATATAACAAAAATACACAATTGGAGGCAGTGGAAGAGAGTTTTATCAGCAGTATCCAATGACCAGGCATAGCGGCAGTGGGTATAAATTTAAACAAAAGAAATTCCATTTGAACATATAAACATGTTTATTGAACTAGTATTAAAACATTGCAACACATATGTTTGGACTAGACAATTGCTCCAAGGTTCCCTTCTAGCTCAGCTATTTCATAACTGTGTTCCATAATCCCTTCCTGTCATTGCTGTAAAACCTTAAGAACACATGCTTTTAATAACACTGCATAGCAGAGAGACTTCAGTTAAGAAACTAGAAGTTAGTCCATGACTCATTTTTTCTTTTAAGAGGCATATCAACAGAGCCACCTATTATAAAAACCTCACATAGTCATGCAACTGATGAAGAAGTTAAACACCTTTGGGAAAAACACTAAAGGCCTCCTGTAAGCAAATATCAAAGATACAGAGACACATACACACACTAGAGGATTCAATACCTTTTCAAACATCACATATGCAGTTACCAGTTTTATAGAGAAAAGAACCACCCACAATTCCCATAAAAACATTTACTTTCAGAAAGCTTAAAGAAAACCCCCTCACTGCACAGGGGTACAATACATGAAACGTGTATTTATCAGTTATCACATTTTCAAGAATTAAGAACTACTGGACCCTCAACCTTTTTGTTTAAACTGCTTCTTGAAAGCAGAGAGTTTAATGCTTACAAATTGCTAGTCACTGCAATATTAAACTGAACTTAAACTGAACTTAAAATGGAAAAGTCTCTGTCTTAAAATTTGCTTTAAGTCATCCTGAACCACAAATATTTATTTTCTTACATGGCTAATGGGAGCCTGAATATCTCAATCAAATGTAGATCTTCCTGTTGTCGTACTTTGGACTGGAGAAACAGAGGGAGAAGGAAGTGAAAATAAAAAACAACTTGCTAAGAGGTGGGGAAGAAACAGCAATAACACGGAAGGAACAAAGGGAAATGAGTGGTTAAAAAGCCCTGGTTAAAATATAAATGAAATGACAATAAGTTTAATAAAACACTGCATTATTTTGAATTGCTTCTCTCTCAAACATAAGCTTGGGTGGATCTTATATTTTGTGTTCTCTAAAAAGTACTAGTTGGCATAATAGACTGAAGAGTCTATTTTTGCAGTATCTTTTCTCTAACATCATGTTCATTCTATACTCTTAAGATCCTAAGCCTGATACTGTTAACACACTGTTCCCAGTCTTTCAGGGAAGTCCACAACTGCCTGAGGATCCTTACTCAGTGCTGATTTCTTAGTGGGCAAAGACAGACTTCTTTTAGAAATACAAAGTCAAATTTCAAGTAAATCAGTGCTCTATGCTCTAAATGTAATACTAAGATAACCTTCAAGAGGCTTTCAGTCAAGTTTAAAAAACACTTTCCAGTGACTGATACAACTCTAAAACTTACAGATATCAAGAAAAACTGCAGTTGCAAATACTCACCTTAAGTAGTGACAAAACACAATCAATGTATCCATAAAATATACTTCTGTGCAAAGCTGTCCATCCAGACTCTTTATCTTTTGCCAACAGATCCACTCCTTTGGTCTCAACCAACCAGTCCAGCACACCTTTTTTGCCACAGGATGAAGCAAGATGTAGAACATTTCTACCAAAGGCATCCTTTATAGTTGCAGCATTGTAGCAGTAAGAAGAAAGAAAGGCTTTGATCTGGCCTTCACTTCCTCTGGTTACTACAGAAATAACATCCAAAGCATGCTGTAGAGATCGACACTTAGAAGTGCAGTCTGGCATGAGAGAATTCATCTTCACTTCGGAAGCTGCTCCTCTCCTTAAGGGGAACAACCATTAAGAATATCAAGGCACTCAACTCAGTATACAACACAGTGCCTTCACAGATTTGTAATTCCAAAGATGCAAATCCAGTTTTATTGAGCTGCCATCAGAAATCTTTGTAATGTTATGTTTGGCACTTGATCCAAATAAATACTTAAAAATATATATATTTTAAGAAGTCTTATTTCACCATCATGTATAACAAATATTGTTGTCCATAGAAAATTCTGAAGTGAACTGACTACCTTACGTGTGGAGAGGGGGATTCCCCCTCCACACTCCTTTATTCTTCTAAAACTCCATAATTGCAAGGGAGACCTGAAAAAAGGACAAAACAGAACAGATTAATCAATTAAAAAAACCTTTCTCCCATCAGCTACGCAAAGTTAAATCATACTAGAACTTACAAGTGCAGGAGCAAAGTAGGAAGAGTTAACTGACTTGTCTAATGCCATTTGAGCTCAGTCAGGCATTTAGCCAGTCTAAAAACCCATGAATCCCTTCCCCACCCCATGCTTGGAATGTAATGCCTCCCCTTCTTTGACATAAGTCTTTGAGGCTACATGATGAACAAGAAAAAAAAAGTAATCTAAACAACAACAACTTCTTTTCCCAGTCACCTCAGGACCTCAATAGTTTATTAATTTTCAGGAAGCAAGGACTGAACTGAAGGACTGCTGAGAAAACAAGTAACCAAAACAAAAGAAACCCAAGCAGATGTTGAATACATCTTGGCTCTGCCAGTCTTGCCCAGGAGGAGGAGAAGGACCACCACAGTTTCCCTTTGCCACTGCAATAAAGGATTAAGCTCTAGGCCACCATCTTCCTACTAAGTCTCTTCTGCACAATGAACAGCAAGGTTCCCTTCCACCACTTCCAGAGCTGCTGACAAATGAGAGGAAGGACAGCAAGACTGGCAAGAAAGAAAAGCAACTTGTACACACAAATGAATTCAGATTGCTGACTGCCTGCAAGGCTAAGGTGTAAAGCTCCTGGAACGAGCAGGAAGCTTATAATTGTTTAAAAGAAGTCAGGCAACAATATCATGAAAGATGGATAAATAAAACATAACTCTCAGAAAAAAATAATAATCTGTTCCCTTCCCAGCTCAGCAATCAATATAAACCTAACCACACTCACACCAAACTCCTTGCTCTCCCTTTTAAAAGCATGCTGTCATCGTTTTTCAGGTACCCAAAACACAACCATATTTTAGTATGTCACAATCTGCAAGGATTTGTCATAGGAAAATTACTTTGGCTGGAAAAGAAAACAGAAATCCCATTCCACCTATTTCAAGAATTATCAACCGTTGCCACAAGATTTAGAGCAAACACTAGTAATGGAAGTAATGGAATCTAAACTTTCAACAGGAAGTAAACAAACACACAACTCTAATCGAAAGATATTAACTGAAACATATTATGAAAAAACCTCTGACAGTTATTATTCTCCCTCATTCAGAAAAGATTAAACACTTGAAATGGAAACCTACAGACTACAGTTATTCATTATGTACTTTCCAATCAATTTCAAGGATTAGGGAAAAAATAGTTTTTATTCACTATAATTGAGTCCCTCATCCCTGTCCATGAGTAACATTAGAAATATCTAACATTATAGTCCAAACGTGACCACAATCATTTAGCTTACATTTGCCATAGTGAGTTTATGTCTTCCAACCAGCATACAAACCTCTGCAATAACACAAAGTTTAACCCATACCTTTTTGGACTTCTCTTTCTATCTTCTTTAAATCCTTATACTAAGAAGAGAGCCAACATCACAGATTTGAAAGGAAGCTTTAGTTTCAAGTACATGGCCTGAGGCTGTTCCAAGGAATCAAGGCATGACAGGTAGCTGCTACTGGTAGCCCAGACACCCAGGGCATCAAACTCTTCTAAATGGTAACTATTCTAAAATATACAGGGGTATCTATAGGAAAAACTATCAGTACTCTAATTAGGTGATAAAACCATGTTGTGGAATAGTATGAATTTTACTTTATGCTTTGTGAAGCACATCTTTAATAGCATTAATTTTTAAGACACTGCTATTAGTGCTAACAAGAAAGAAAAATAAAATCAACAAGCACAGAGAAAAAATATGCAGAGAAGTCACAAATAAAACTAATTTGTCACGTAAACTGATAGGAAGTGGCACTGCCACTCGAGGCAGTGGCCCTGCCGTGCCCCATAGCATACCATCCATCCCTTGGGCTGATACTCATCTGTTTACAACACTGAATTGCATGGGTAAATGATTCAGAAGGAAGAAGAAACTTGTACAAAAAAAAAAAAAAAAAAAAAAGCAAAAAGAAACTGCACCATGAGAAACACTACAATAAATGAGCCCACAAATAAGAAAAAAGTTATTATTATATTATAATGTTATACATTACTTATTAAAGTACCTGAGCTCTAGCCTAAGAGTCCAAACACCAAAATACAGTCCTGACTACCACACAGTAATTCCATTATGATGATACTGCAACTATGTGAATTATTTCTTTATAAGTCACCCTAACCCAGCCCTCCTTACTATAACATACAACAACAGATACTACATTAGGACACTGACATGTGCACCTTAAGTTCTGAGACTGAAAGCTGCTGTTCAAGTTTACAACCCTCTTCAACAAAGACTGAAACATCAATAACACAGTCATGCTATTACAACACCTGAAATGAGTTAATAATCATATCTGACTGTTTTTACATATGAAGTAGGTCCTTAAGTGAAATCTTAAAACTTTAAATCTGTGATGTTCATGTTTATGTGAAAATCCTGTAAGTGGTGTTAAAAATGCTTAATTCTAGTACATGAAGTCCCAGTTGAATCAGCAGCACCAAAAGGAAGCCTGAAGCGTGAAGACCATCAGCATTTTTTTAAACTTGGAAACTCCAGTGACTAGAATATATGTTGCCTTTGGTTATGTGTTTGCTTTTTATTTGCAGCTATTTCTGTAGAGTTCTCATCACTAACTATACTCAGAACACTAGTCTTTTCCTAATGCTGTAATTACTGGAAGACAAAAAGGTAAATAACATTATCAGCCTTTGAACATTTTTGTTATAGAATGGGTTGGAGTTCAAATTAACGGACATGCTTATAGCCCACTCAGCTATAACCCTAAGGCCTAACCCTAACCCTACAACCCTCCCACTCAGCTCTTCCCCAGACAGGGCAAAGCAGCACCACACCACAGCTGTCAAACCTCCTCCTGGACAGCACTTTCACCCAATCACTTCAGCGCTTCTCCAGCAAGGTCTCAAAAGAGACCTACTGCTACAACTCCTTCCCTACACCAAAGCATTAGCAGCTCATTTTCAGAAAGTCCTGTTCATCCTTATTTGCCACTAGAAGAACTCTAAAGCAGAGTATCTACCCTCCCAATGAACAAGAACACACAGTTATCTGACCTCCCACTACATACAAGGTCTCTGGCCAGAGAGGAGCCATCAGACCTTAAGGAATCAGAACTCCTACAGCTGGAAAAGTTGCAGTCACTTGTACTTGTCTCAAATTTGTTTCTTTAAAGTGATCTCTACAAATTCCAAAAACGTGCCACTTTATTAAGAAGTCTAAGAACACAGTCGAAACACCTCTCTTGAGAATGAAACTAAGATTATGCACATCAGAGGGCAGTTAGATGAAATCTTGAGATTCTATTCAGTCTCTGCGTATAACAAACAAAGCAGACAGAAACAATCGAGTTCTAGAAATCTTGCAGGGTATCAAAGCTGCTTACAGGGGTCCTCTGGTAGGTCAGCAGTCTTTTCGTCCAAAGGTTCTGTTTAGCTCTTTTGTTATCCAAGATGCTTCCCAGAATAAACAAGTATATACTATATGATCAATTAAGTTCTGGCAACAAGAAATCTCGTAACAATTATGCAGAAACAGCAGAAATGCTAGTAAAGAGGCAGACCTTATTGCAAGTGTTTCTCAGTTACTGTCTTTCAGTTGCCAAATGCACCATTGGCACAGCACACACAGCAAAGTTTCTGCGATGCCTAGAACACCAGCAGCGAACACAGAGAGATCACAAGCTAATGGATAAAGGAAAATGCCAGACTGCTCACTTCCACTTCTGTCAGACCACATTCTCAACCAACACATTCCTGAATTTCTTTCTTCTTTCACAGTTTGTTTGTTCCTGCCTTAAAAGTACAGGGGTGCCGATAGAAGAGAAGGGTAACAAATCCTATCATATGCTGGATGCCAGAAACAGACATTGAAGCTGCCAACCTGGGAGGCACACATTTAATACTAGAATTCACGTGGTCTTTCAGATTCTTCCTGAGAAAAGCCTACCCTCAGTACTGTACCAATCAAAATCTGACTAATATAGATGTAAACATCACATTAAGGCAGCAGACAGTAACTGCAGTTGTGTTTTTCTGGTCCTAAGAGCACAGGAGACAACGATCCTGGCACAGAAATGAAAGAGAAAACTAGCAGCAGTGATGAGAATTCACTGCTACTTTTGGACAGATCACTGGTTTGGCATCTCCCATGCACAATGCATTACAGTAACTGTATTGATAACTTAGCGACACTGATTTGAAACCCTGCTTCTAGCTGTTTTAGTATTGTCATGGTTTTATGATTTTTGGTTATCAGTATTCCACATCATAACATCATGTAGTGCACTGGGAGTTAATGCTCCAGGTACAGCTACCTGTCCCAGAAGAGAATATATTTCTCAGTATCTTATTTGATCATTAAATTAGTATAACCTCCCCTCATCTCACTCACTGTTTTGAAAGGATTTATTTAAGTGGTGTTGATTCATTCCTAAATTTCAACTATATACTAGGATATACTCAGTGAAAAAAATACCAAATATTTGGCTTTCCTACAATTAAAGTAGGAGTTTCTATTTTGCATTAAAAAAAAAAGAAGTCCAAAGTTTTCTCATCAACCCTAATAATCTATTTTTTTTTTAACAGTGTAAATAATGTGGCTTTGAAGACACAAAATCGATTTATTTTTCCATTTGACTGTAAGTTGCTAGAAGCTTACATGAAGATTAGCAACAGGCAATGTCATACACTACAATGAGGCAAATCCAGCCTTATAAGGGCATTGCGAGTCCTTAAAGATATCCTGGATGTTTGTGAGGCTTTTTTTGTTTTCATTTTTGAACAAGCATGCTGACATTCAACAATGCTCTCCGAGGTCCATTCAGACTCGTTTCCTAATATCACAAAAAATGTGTAACCACAACAACATGGTAATCCTGAAAATATTTGTCCCCAAACCAAACTTTACAGAAGACTATTTAATTATTAAGCTAATGAAAATTAAAAATAACCTAGTTTTAGTTCCATAAGCCATAGATTTTGTTTGCTAACACGTTGCTAATTTTCCAGAGTTTTCTGTTGACTGAAGACAGCTTCCACTAACAAATACTAAAGCAGTTTAGACTAGCAAACTGGAGCTAAATGGTAATATAACAGAGGTAGCACTGACACTAAACAGTGTAGCCTCAAGAATGCATTATGAGAAGCCACTGAACACAAATGAACTCCTAGATAAACATCACCAAACACACCTTTCAGCTACAAGCAGCACATTGACCAAGCCTTTAAACAATAACAAGATCATAATTTCCTATTCATGAAATTACATATCCATAGAGTGTTTAACCTATTCAGTAACCCTCTGCACATTTTAACCCCTAGAACAACATTATCTTTCCCGTCCCTGGAAGCGTTCAAGGCCAGGTTGGATGGGGCCCAGGGCAGCCTGTTCTAGTATTGAATGGGGAGGTTGGTGGCCCTGCAGGGGGGCTGGAGATTCATGACCATTGAAGTCCCTTCCAACCCTGGCCATTGTGTGTGTGATCACAGTGTGAAGCAGTAACAGAGAAGTACAGTGCATACAGTTATGGGCATTTCCACAACATACTGGGATCCTGCTCTGGATGTGCAGCTTATCTGTCTCACAACGAAAGAGCAATGTAGAGAAAACGCTTCTTAGAATTTTCTGTACTTAAAGCTATGTCAGATAAATACATCAAGTCTTGGGAAGGGCTGACTTTACTGAAAGAACTAAGACCTCGGGAAAAGCGTTGTTAAGAGCACCCATCCGGGTGTCTTCCTATTTATTTCTGTAAACCGCAAGTCGCGGTCAGCCTCCATGCAGACCGACAGCTCCACTGACCACGTCAGCAAAGGGAGGGCCGGGTGCCAAAGATGGGGCAGCTGGCCCTAGCAGGGCGGCACGGAAATATCCTCCCTAGCCAACGACGCGATGCCAGCACGCCGGTGCTGCTGCTCGGAGGCAGAACCGCTGCCGGCACCGCCACGGGGTGAGCTAACAGCAAGCAGGCCCGGGAACCTCCAGCTTGGGAAACAGAAGCTGCTGCCGGCGCCCGGGGCTGCCTCCCGTTACCCTATGCTCTACCCCTTCAGCCGCCGCCCTCCCCCCAGCCCGGCTCCCTCCGGACACATCAGCAGGTTGCGGCCCGCCCCTCACCAGTCGCTAGATGAATGGGCTCGGACGGACAGGGCAGGACGCGCGCTGGGCACCACAAGGGCTCATCCTCAGTGAAAATAGAACGAGAGCGAGGCCAGGCCGCAACAGCTACCGCTGCACCTCAAGCAGCGGCAGCGGCGACAAGCCTGCGCCAGCAGAGCAGGGCACAGGGACACCGCACCCCCGAAGAAGCGAGCAGTCGATTGGCCGCGGCGCCGCCGCACATCGGGTGCCGATTGGTTGCGACCGTCGGCCAGGCTCCTCCCCTCCCGGCAGAGCTCGGATTGCATGACACGGCGAGGAGGGGGGCGGGAGGAGTGGGAGGGGGCGGGACCTCCTGGGCGGTACGGGAGTTGAATCAAAATGGCGGCCGCGGGCGGTGGGTGGGTGTGGTGTACGTAGCGTTGTGAGCGAGGAGGTGGTGTGCGGAGAAGGAGCAGGTGGGAGGGAAAACTACCGAGTTCCAGTCGGGTTTCACAAGGAAACGAAAATTGTGGCCACAGAGCTGGAAGTGCTGGCTGCAGTGGCAGGGCAGCACCTCGCTGCAAGACTCAAACAGCAGTCACTCAGTAATCAGCCCTCAGACCTTCAGAAAGCGGTGAAGTGGGAGAAAGCACCAAAGGGCTTGATTGACACACATTGCCTTAAGTCGGTGTAACTTTCGCCCTGACACAGCAAGCGCTCAGCGTGGTACAGTCTGACTTTTGTGAGGCTTTGCACCTCGCAAGCTTGGTTTATGCACAAGGGCTTGAAAAATTCTCATCCAAAGAGATTACCCATATCTCAGGTGCCTGAAGTAAGCTCCACAAGGTCTCGACTCAGTACTACAGTTTAATGTATTGGATGATATCATAAGAAGGACACATTACAGATTACTCTGAAAGAGGATGAAGGTTAGCATTTTAGGGTGGGAAGCTAGGAACCAAAATAGGCAATACCTAACTCAAAACACAGAGTAAAAAAAGAGAAAAAAAAAATCACAGAACATTTGCAAAATAGAAAGGGAAGACAGGCTTTATTAATAAAGACAGGCTTTAATTAATAGCTTGTGTATTTATTCAAAGCCACAATTTTATCCCAGAAGTGGTGCAAGCATTAAGGAGTTTAAAACAACCTAGCTATTTTTTAATCTCAAAAAATTTGATGTTGAAAAAGATATGCATGTAATTAGCAGCAGCAGTTTAATTTGGGGAAAATAAAAAGAGCAGAAGTTTTATGTTGGTGAATCACAGGCATTTTTATCCATGTGATCTAATCAAGTTCATGTGAACTCTACAGTCTGCTTTCTGTATTTCACTGTACCAAAGGTTTGGCTTTTCCAGCAGTCAGTCCCCTTGGTAACTAACCTTGCATGCTGTGTGAAATTTATTGATGTGTTATTTTCCTACTGGTAGCTTTTTTGTGCTTCAATCACGAGCATGTTTCGGAGGTGGCCTTGCTACAAGTATGCTGCCAGCTGGCCTGTGAACAGTAATGACTATCCGGGGAGATAAGGAGGTCCAAATACAGCTGAATTCAGCCATAAACAGTACTTTGTTGTACAATAATGAATTCGAGCTAATAGCTGAGGCAGGCATCCTTTGGAGAGGTAAACAGAACAGTGGAGAGATCAAGAGCCTTAAAGGAGAAGAAGGTCCAAGACAACAATAATGGATTCTATATGAGAAAAATAATTTTTAATACGCTGGAGTGCCCTTTGGGTACTTTCTCTTTCATACTGCTCAGAGTACAACTGTGAAGAATACAAAAATAAGACCTGATACAGTCCGCTGGATCAGATGAAACTTTGGCAATAAACAACAGTCTTTTAGCAAGCTCGTTTGTTTTAAGAAAAACAGGATATTAACTACTTTATTTATTGTTTATTGTTGAGGTTTTTCTAATTGTTCCCAGCACATAGGCCAGTAATGGAAATTCCTGCTATTTTGTGTCAGTTCTTCAAAAGCAGCCAACTAGTGAATGCTGTTCACAGACTGAGGATGATATAGTTTAATTTGCAGAGAGATACTGAGGTGATAAGGTAACTAGTTATAAAACAGATTAAATAGAACCTGTTCAATGGTTTTCTTGTTTATCAAGACACTGAAGTGTCTTTTCTAAATGGATGGTGCAACAGCCAGGTTTGTGAATACTTGAAGCATGTAGTACGTGCCTGACTGTTCAAAACTATTTTTCTTTTCTCGAGTCTGTGGCAGAAAGGTCTGAATAACCACAAATCAACATGTAATTGTCATAGGAAAAAATGTGTCTCTGACCACTGTGATCTTTCATAGCAGTTTTAGACTTGCAGTCAAAAATCCCTCAAATAAATAAATAAATAGGCAACACTTAAAAAGGTTCTTCAAGAATTTGAGGAGGAATGTCAATTTCGAGATGGTCAATTAACTTATAGAGGGTTTTTTGTGTGTGTGTTAGCATGCATCTCAGTTCACTGACAGTTGAGGGAGTTATAGGTTGACTGTACTCCAAATGTGTATGTTTGCTTAAGGTTAGGGAAGATTAAACTGCAAGGTGGACATTACCCCATTAAGCATAACTCTAGCAAGCTACAAATCCTTTCCACTCTTCCAGAGAAGTCAGAAATACTGACAAAGTTATGTTGTTTGTCTACTGCCCCAAGCTTAAGGCTGATGGAATAGTTAGGAGAGAAGGTATTAAGTCACAGTAAGGAAAAAATGTGTTCTGTACTTTAGGCTATCATTGTAACAATCTCTTAACAGATTCTGAATGTTGAAAAAAGATGACGATTACTTTTATCAGCCAACAATCTAGAAGTTGAGTCTATATAAAAAAGGAAATAATTTCTCTTTTTCCTTTTGAGCTACAGTTAAGTGTCTAGTGATGGATTTCTGTATTCACATTTCTATTTTTATGCCTCAGCTGGCCTAATTATTACCAGTGTCCTCTGGAGTCTTTAGCAACAATTCTTATTGGCAGCAGTAATACTCTCCGCTGAAGAAAAAATTAATCAACTCCAGGCTTATCTTCTTCTTATACTAAATAAATTCCTCATGATCTTTCCATTTTATGAACTTAAAAAGAGCAGAAGAGTATAAAATATTTGAGAATTCATATTAGAGAGAAAACAGTAGAAGATAAGACCTCTTAGCAGGGAAGATTTTTGCTTTGCCAAGCGAGAAAACAAACTACTTATTTATCAGATAGCCACACACTTAAGATTTATATATATATATATATATATATATATATATATATCTCACTAATGTATCTCTAAATTTATAAAGTGTGTATGTATGTATATATATATATATATATATATATATATATCTTGCATTAAGAAACCCTATCAAGAAACTCAGAGAGACAGGTATACTAAATTCCATAATTCCACCTGAGAAAAGTATGGAGAAGTCTGAGGATAAAATAGAATTGAAAGGAGGATGGAAACATATGGACCACTTCCTGAGGTCTCATCTGACTACTTCAGAGTTCCCGTGAAAGTAAAGCAGAAAAATGAAGATTGCACCTGAGCACACAAGAGCTTTCATTCAACAAGTTTAAGCAAATCAGATTCTTCATCTGGCAAGGCTGGGAACTTCTATGTAGCCATCGCACATCAGATACTCTGACATCGTTAAGATCTCCAGTTTGTCTAATTAAACTGGGAGAGCACTCCTGATATTCAAAGTCTATTTTCTCTTACTATGCTAATCCACAGACCCAGAAATAAGAGTTAGTTACAAGCCATACAAGCTGTATGCAACAACAAACCACTGCCCATAGCTTTGTATGGAATTGCAGTCACTGTACAGACAATAAACATGCACTTTTGTGCTTACCTTGCAGTGCCATCTACAGTCTGAAAACTCTTCTGGCACTCAGATGACATCACAGATACTGTTTGCTTAGTAGCTCAAAGCATTAGCAGAGTAATTTTGCAGTAAAAACTGAAGAGCTTGTTGAGTGTCTAAAGATTTCAGACAGTTTTCTTGAGCTAATTTCAGCCATGCCAGTGACTCACTGAGTGTTGTGAGTCACTCCCAGCACGGTCCGTCTCCATGCAGAATCAGAGATAATAGCCTCCTCAGATAGGACTCTTCAAAACAGGAATTTGTTACCTACTTTAAATTGTCCCTTGTATGAGCCTGTGTCTGTCACCACTGCAGAATAGGGTGGATTATGATTTTGGTTGTCTAAATTGTGTTGAAACCTAAATAAAAACGATAAAATTACAAATGAAGATGCAAATGAAACTACAAAAGGCATATGTGGAATTTCTGTTTCTAGAAATTTTAAAACAAAACTATGCCAAACCTGAAGGGGGACCATAAAAATTTAAAGGTTCGGTTTTCCTCTCAAGTAATTCCAGCATCCACTGCTACCATCTAAACCCACTTCAAAAAGATTGCACAGATTTAAATTACATTCTTGACAATAATCGGGAAATACATAAAACGTTTAAAAAATTGTTTGCAGTTTTGATTAAGGACTTTAACTTTGATTCTAGCAGTTTTGAATCATCTGTCTGACTTTCTGCTGAGGATTCTAGCTGCAAAACTCAAGCAGCAGCCTATCTTTGAACTGCCATTTTGCAGTGCATGATCACAGAATCACAGCCACAGTTACTGACAGGTTACGAGTATTTTTCCATTAAAAAAAAAGATGTACATTGTTTCATATACCACTTAGAGTCCAGTGGAAATAAAATCAGGTGAAGTGGTTGATTAGTAGTCATTATGGAAATGATCATTTGCTTAATTTATTCTGGGTTTACAAATTTGATGCATAATTTTTGATCAATTTCATACACTATGCTGATTTGTAAGCTTCGATAAAGTCACTGCAAGTCAATAAACTTGTTTCTGGTCATTTAATTTTTTGCTTCCAAGTACAAAGACTGTATTTCTGCCTCCTCTGCTAGCATTGGTTGGTGCAGCGTGAATGCCTAGTTATCATACTATCAGTGGAAGGGTGTTTTAGTAGAACTATAAGCCTTAAGACTGTAAACGTTTGTGAAACACTGTGGATCAAATAACCCTAATGGTTTTAAACTGGAAGAGGGTAGACTTAAACTAGATGTTAGGAAGAAATTCTTTACTGTGAAGGAGCTAAGGCACTGGAACAGATTTCCCTGTGAGGTTGTAGATGGTTCCTCCATGGAGGCATTCAAGGCCAGGCTGGATGTAGCTTTGAGCTAGAGGGGGGTGTCCCTGCCTATCCAAGCAAGGGCTTGGAACTAGATGATCATAAAGGCCCTTTCCAACCCAAACCCTTCTATGATTCCATGAATACAGCAACACTGTTCTTGAGCCTCAGATTTATACCTACAAAAATAGGGAGCCCAAAAATATCTCACCACACTCAAGTTGTATCACATTTTCATAATATATATTCCCCTTGAGAATCAAGCCAGTTCCTCTAGTTATATTCACTCTGAACTGTGCCGTGCTGCTGGGCAGCCACGTGTGCTGCCTACAGGAACACTTTTCTTCTGACCAAGAAGTAGTTACGCTGTGACGACGAATAAACATTGTTGACAAATACATTCACGATTGGTAGGATGGATTTCTGCAGTCTGAATGCACTAGAGGTGGTAGCAGTGGATGCACTAGAGCATGGTAGCATAAACATCAGCAAAGTGAGGCTACACAGAAACCAGAAAAAAATGACACTTTTGTAATGTTTTTTCTTACAATTTTTGAAATACCCTGCTACCAGCTACAGTAACACAGACAACATCCTCCAGCAAAATTCCAGTTTCCAACAAAAAACAAATGCTTTTTTTTATTTTACACTTCCTTCAGCAGACTATCTTAAAGAAAATTTCTTTCTTGAAAAAACGGCAGTCTCCCTTCATAGTTTCATTACACAGAAGTTTGACCACTAGATGCCACTGCCGAAACATGTTTGCTTTCTTCTCGTCCTCTGGTTACTCAGGAAAACCAAATTTAAAAGAAAAAAGATATTTTTATTAGTAGCTGTTTGAAAAGCCTTAAGAATAAGGCATAATTCAAAATGTAATCATGTATACTAAATTTTCTGGTGAATGTGTATAGTTTCATAAAGTACAATCAGGGAAAATTATCTTCTGACTAACTTCTATTTAGCTGTTCTAAATAGTTGTGGTAACTAGAGCCAAAGTGAGTACGTTTCATCTATTCATATTTGTTTCAACCAATTCAAACATTACAGATTCAAAGATAGGGAGAGAAAGTAACATGCGATTTCTATTTAATTGGCCAGGAAAATGTTTGTCATATTAGTTCTTCCCCATTTTTTTGGAAAGTCCACTTGCTGGGGAAGGTATGCTTTTCTCACTTGTGAGAAACTCCCATTCCTTCTCAGATGATGGAAATCTGATACCCAACAGCCAGGGCAAAAAGAAAGGAGCCCAGCAGATGGACAATTCTTCCCCCTTCTTTTCCTAACACAGAAGAAAATACAATTCTCTCATTACCCTGCTGGTATCATGCAGAGTAGGAGGACCCACCCCATCCAGATACTTCATGGAGACTAGAGCAAATTTGCAATTCTATTTCTAGATCCTAGAAATTGAAAACGTCCCTTAGTCATGTAGAGATCTCCTTCTGAATCAGAATGTGTCAACACAGTCCCACTTTCATTTGGTCTAGTGGTTATCTGAAAAGCTATCCTTGTGCTAAGTATTACTCAGCTCTTGAAAAGCTACACTGCAGACAGCAGGACCACTTCCTGCCTTGGAATGTCTGGCAGAGCAGGGAGGCTGACCTGAAGTGCAGGTTGAAAAAACAGGGACAGTGTGCTGCAATTCTGATGCCACTCTATGCAAACATAGTTCTGTTTTCCTTTGGCATCACTTGGAATAGAAGTTAAAGGACTTGTGCTCCGAATCTCTCAGTGGCAATTTAGTGAATGTTCGGTACTTCAAAAACTGAAATAGAAAGCGAGTTATTTCAAAAAAGATGCTAAAAATGCAGATATTGATTTGTTCTTCATTTTTAAAAGTCTGCTTTTTCAGAAGACTTTCAAGTACATCTGTGTATTCCCTACCTGTATCCTTCCCCAACTGTTGCTGCTTAAGTCCGTAGCCAGCAGTACATTGCTTCCAGAACAAGTGACTGTTACATCTTGAAGAACAGTTTAGCCAGCTTGCTGCTTTTTAAAAACCTTAAGAATGGGATTACATACAGGATCAAATTCAGATTTTTACAAACAAGTACTTGCTCACTAGAGTGTAGTGTAACTACATCCCAAAGTAAATATGAATTTCAGGAAAACTCTCCTATTTTATCCTCAATCAGACCAAATCTCTCAAACTTAATTAGTACAACAGCGCAAACTACAGCACAGCCGTGGAAATAACAACCTGGGGCAGAGAATAAGATGGAAAGGCAGGGATTTTGTAGGACAGATCAGAAACAAAGAAAAGATAGGCTAAAGCACCACACAGCTCACAGCACCTTTTGGCACTCTTCCTATCACCAGTGACACTGGAATACTAACATAATGCCAGCCAGACCACAAGTGGATGTTTCAGCAGAGGCACGTAACCCCAGGAGAAAATACTTCAAAGTCACCATGGCGGCCAGGGAGCTCCAAGTCAAATCCCCATTTTGGCCTCTCTGCATAGTGACAGTGCCAATAGGATAGAAGCCACTAAGAATACAGGCAAAAGAGCCTGCAAAAGAGCATAGGAAATGATTAGTAAAGAAAGGTTCCCAGGTGAAAGAGTTTGTTTTTAAAACAAAAGACCAGATGCAACTCCCAGCTGTAACTGCTGGGTATCAGTTCACTCACCCACATGGCTTTAAGAAAACCTCAGGGAGCTCCTGCTGCTGCTGCTCCTGCTCCATGGCCCCACTGTGTCCTAATGATTGCTTTATCTCAAGGAGGGGGCTGGGCACAGTGGAAAGTGTTATTTTAGCCCCTTCTTTTCTCTCCTAATTTTCAATTCTCTGAGCATTCTCATTTGTTTGCCAGGCAGTCTTCCTTGCTCTCTCAGCTCTATTTTTGTGGAGAATAATATGAAGGAAGAAATAAGTATCATTTTTCATGCCAAACCTCATTAAGTAAATTTGGTTCATTTCATCTCCCTCCACAGGAAAAAAATAAGTAGAAAAGAAAAGGAAAAGTATAACTCGGGAGTCAGTTTTTCCCCACACTTCAGTAGCACCATAATGAGCTGACCTGTGAGAAATTATTTTTGTCTACCTTACTGAAGTGTTCTCAGCAATGTCTCATCTCAGCATTGTCTTATGTCTTGGCTCAGCTACATAGCAGCACAACAAAACCTTTATTATGCTCTTACCAGTGCATGCACATTTTATACTAAGTGGCATTATGTTACCCTTCCACCAAAGCACATAGAAATAAGACTGGGGCAAAAGATATCCAAACGATGTATTTGGAGCTCAGAGTTGCACTAACAAATTTTCAAGTAATTCATGTTGCAGAGCTGTGAAATGGATGAGACACTATGAGATTTTTGTAATAAATAGGCTCAAATAAATGGAGCTTCATGATAAGATAGTGCGTGGTGATTCACTGGCTACTTTGTAGGATACTGCTGTTACAAGCTCTCCTCAGGATCCTCTTCTTTCTGCATCCTGCTTTTCTATGACTTTAAGCTTTATGCTCAGACTTTTCCAGCCTGGGAGGATTACTGACAGCTGTTTTTTGCAGCTCCTCCCAACAAAGGGCCCTGCATTGCCAGCGCAGGCAATATCCTCGCACAACTGCATTTTGCTTTGACATCACACATAGCCCAATACCAAAGCAGGCATGACTTTATACAAGGACAGCCTGAAGGAGAGGAAAATAACAGGAATTATAAATGTTGCTTCTTCTGAAGAGTAGGAAGCAAACTCTCCACTCTCTTACAGAGTTCTCCCCTTAGTGGCTAGTAAATCTCAGATCCGGGACTCAGCTGCTCCTCACATAAAAATGGCATATGCTGCTGAGCCTTCAGATGCCTCAGCACCTACTAATATTTTAAATTCACAAAAAGTCATGTCCAGATGGTATAAGACTTAGTTTCTCTCTCACTCAGGGATTTGATTATGTCCTGTCTTGCTCTTTATATTGCTCGTACTGCTTGTACCTACTAATTTATACCTCTGTAAAACATTGCCATTTGGGTAAGGTGACACTGTACACATACCCATAAGTGACTGCATGGGAAACAAAGTAGGAGAAAATTAGATCTTTCATTCCAATCTGTCCTGCAGGAGAAAAAGAGGAAAACAATCTAGAGAAAAGGAGAATAGGAATTGCCAGCCAACTAAGACAGTGTGGCAGATAAACAAAACTATTATTCTTTCATCAGTCGAGGAAGCAGAAAAAAAAGCAACTTGTAGTGCACCCAGGCACTTCTATTATGACTGCTTCTCAGAGACCCCCAAACACATGTACTTCACAAGGAAAATCCATGCCCCTTTGAGGAGTTTTCTTCCTGAAAGCTTACGAACCAATGTGATCCCACTACCTTCAGAGCGCTAGGTCACAGCACTGATTCATCCCACCACAAGCTCATATGGTATTAATAAATCTCTATATATGGCCAGGAGGCACAGCAATGCCTATTCTAATACAGCTGAAACATTAGGCATCCACCTGAAAAACTGCTAAAGAGCTAAATACTTCTCAAAGCACAAGAAAGAACTGCAAGATGAATGCCAAAAAGGTTTGTGCTTCTGAGCAAGGAGCTGGATTGCTGGCAGCTGCCCACAAGGCTTGCACAGGAGAGGAAAAGGAGCTGCTGCTGAGAAAAGCTCTGGTCTGAGACTCTGTCACAAGCCTAACTGGTCTTTCGCACAAGCTTGTAACTCTCATCTTACATCAAAATGTAAGATCAACTGCATTTACAAATACATTGATTGCTGTGAAACATTAATACTTCATGCACATGTTATATTATCTAGGGGCTGCTCTTTATGGTAAGAGAAAGAAAACACTGGACATCCCCAGGATGCTCTCCGCATTGCCATGAGAGCTTTTTAACAGCTGAAGAGCTTCTTCATAAATGTGTGGCGTATCAGAGAGCCATAGAAGTTGTAGACACATTCAGAACTAAGCAGTGCTATCTAGTGAACAGCTTTAATCAGGCTCCCAAGTGCAGAAGTGGAAGGCAGAAATTTATAAGGAACAAAGATGGTTAAATGAGCTCAGCATCAGCCTGGCTCTACTTCTGTGGAAATCAGCATCCCACCTCCCAAAGGAACATAGCAGGGCATAGAGTTTGGAAGCAGCACCTGTAGTCCTTTCTTACTCATTGCCCCTTCTCCTAAATTAAGGCTGTCTTGGGAGGTGAGAAGTAAGCACTGTTTTCCCCTAAGGACTTGGACATCTGTTTCTCTTACACGGAGTAACAGACAAGTTAGACATTTCATTGAGATAAAGGTCTGAACTTTCTGTCTCTGTATAGACGGTGTCCAGTATGGCATGCACTTCCATTCATGGAATATAGCTAGAAACTGAAACATGTGGAGATACTTGAAATCTAAATCAAGCAACTTTTTTAATTTTAAATTCAATTTGACCTAGTAGAGTCTTCCCATTTCTGTAATTAAGTCTATCATAACTGTAATAAGGGCTAAGTCTGATACTGGAAAGATACTGTAGCTAAAAAGAACATAATTGCCTCATCAAAAGTGAAAAGTATTCAAAAGGTATCAACTTTTCAATAAGAAGCAGGTGAATAAGACATTAAGCTCTCAAAATAAATCTGTTCCTTATTTTCAAAATATTGTGCTTATACAAAGAACATCTTGTAAGCAAAATATATACTCTATCATTTGCATTTAACGTTGTACCTGAAGAAATTTCCTCCCATTACAACAAAAAACTTTTTTCCCCCCATTTTGCTGCACATAATACACCCCTGAAATGTTAGTGAAGAAACATTTACTGCAGAGAGGCACCTATGTAGTGGCTGAGACCATGGGTTAAGATACCCACAAGCAAAAGCTTGTTGTTACATCTTTTTTCTACGCAGGATGTATGTACCTATGGATTCCATTCTCCTTTACATGAGAAAGAAGCTTTGTTGTAATTGAAAAATATAAATGAGCCTATGTAAGTATAAGACAGGTTAGTTTCCCTAAACCTGAAGTGTTTTATTACTGCAGTTAAAAAAAGCCAACCACTCAGATACTGTTGTGGTTTTACCCAGCAGGTGGCTGAGCACCACAGTCACTCAGAACTCATGGGCTGAGATAAAATGATTTATTAAGATAGAGAAAAGGAAAAGATGTTTAGTACTATACATATCCATATATGAGTGTACAAAACAAGTGACGCACAAGTAATTTGCGCACCACCCCAACCAATACCCAGCTAGCCCCTGTGCAGCAGCAGAGATCCAGATAAACTCCCACCCCCTTCAAAACTCCATCTGCATGATGTCACATAGTATGAAATATCCCTGTGGCCAATTTAAGTCACCATACTAATTCTGTTTCCTCCCAGCTCCTTGGGCCCTTCACTACAAACGGCCTTGGCTCTGTACAACACTCCTTAGCAGCAACATGTAAACATGGTTGTGCTATCAACATTGTTTTTCTCCTAGGAAATAAAATCATAGCATCATAGATATCCTGAAGAAAACTATTTCATCCCAGCTAAAACTAAAACAGATACAAAAAGTCAGTTGTAGGCTCAACAAACTAAAACTACTCCTGTCAAAATCCACTGGACATCTTTGCTTAAAGAGTTTCTGCTTCAGCAAACATAATGCAAACACACAAAAAAAGGCTTGTTCAAATCTACAACTTTGAGATAATGTTATATTTTTCAATTAGTTGGATGAGAAGTGTCTTCTTCACCCACCTGAAGACCTGTACCATACATTATGAAGATTTACCTAGACATAAGTAGCTCCATTTCATTCTGAAGCACAACATTTGATCTTTTAGCACACAGTATTACTTCCTACAGATTATTTTATTTTCAGATTAAATAATTCAAGCACTTTTTTCCCCTCCCAAAGATGAAGCTGCTATTAAAAAGTAATTCCAAGATGCATTCTGGCCATTCATTAAGAAAAGCATTGCTGAATAACAAATAAACCCTCTTAAAGACTACATCCACAAGGTAACACACGAGATTTGTTAAGTGTTGCCCAAATTATAACTATTTCTTTCTTCATTATAGGCTGAATAGTAAAATTTCAGCAGTAACAAGAAATGCTAATTCCATTTTTTCCCTATTCCTAAGAGAGATATTTTGATATTAAAGGTAGCACATTCAATTCTTAAGTAGTGCTATTCTACTCATTGGGAATCTGCAGCTAGCATTATCTGACTTGTAGAGGCACTGACTGAGTACTGGGGATGAAAGCACCTCTGTAACTAATAAATAGTTAGAAGTACTGAAAAGCATCATGATTCAAAAATATAGATGCTTGTTTAGAAGTTAAATCAAACTTCCAGAATCACAAAGCTAACATTTATTGATGTGGTGGGTTTTTTCTATGAGAATTCATACTCACACAAAGCTATCTGAATTCGTGTTATGAGGATTTAATTATTAGCATATTATCAGTTGCCCTGAGGGAAGCAAACAAGGGGCCTTAACCAAAGAAGAAAGTATGTGCAACAATCAGAAAGTTTAAAACAATAGAATGGTTATACAGGAGGCATAATGAGAAAGGGACTAGCATGATGGAAAGGTGCTACCAAAAAAAAAAAAAAAAAAAAAAACCACAAAAAACAACCCTCACCTGCCTCCAAAGACCTAGGATCACAGGGAAAACACCACAAAGGAGAGATCTCCAACCAGAAATCCTTCCCCAATCACAGCCAGCCCTTAAATGAGGCCTAAGAGAGGTGCATCCAGGCTTCGCCCCTTCTGGTCACAGCTGAATTGCCTTCACCTGTGCTCCCAGGGCTGACCGGGTCCTTTCCCCAGGTGCTCAATCAGTTGTTCAGGACATGACTCAACGGTTGCCATACAATGTGAGAAGAGTTAATCTTTTCTTCAGAAAGCAGAAAAATGGGAAATAACATCGTGATTGTCCTAGATTTCACATTCCATATCTTCACCGTGTAAACGGCAACTATAAAAGATGGGAGTTACTTTTTCTTGTCTGAATTGAAAAACTATTTAATTCCAAGTGTGAAAAGTAATTGTGTAATCAGATAAAAACATCAAAACGGAGCTTCTGCTCCTATTTAAAACATCTGCAGTGTCACATTACTTGTGGCATTCATGACTTCTGTGTTGTCTGTCTCACTGTTAAGATGCCAGTTAAAGTCTTTCTTGAAAGATCAACATATGCCTTCCTTCTCTGCTTACATAGACTCATTTTCTACATTGCTCAACATCTTTTTAAAAATAATCACTCCCTATCCTAGACAAATACGTAACTCAGTAATGTCTCATTGCTCAGCTTCACAAAGCCAGGGTTATTTGTCTTTCAGAGAGATTTAAGAGACCCCAAATGAAATGCTTAGAGTTAAGGCAAAGCACAAAAACTTCAGTAACTCACTCAGTTTTTGTGAACTGTTACTGCTTACCAACGCACCAAAGTCTTTAGCTCTTGAAACTGTGGCCAACAATTTTGGCATTCACACTGTGCTCCTAAAAGGTGGCAACATGCTGTCTCTCTAAGGAAGTAGGATTTTCAGAGCATCCCTGAGAATGCCAGACCCTATAGATAAAAGATATAAGATAAAATTAATTAAGACACCTCTATGTGTGGGTAAAAGGTAGAACTGTCGAGCTGTGATCTGAAATATTCTCCTGGGACAGCCTGAAAATATACAAGCTAAGCAGTCAGCCATGCACATGCCTGTACATGAAGGAGCTAAATGTACAATTGAACATCCTAATAGGAAGCTGACATGCACTTGATGCTCCCATTCAACCCAACAGCTGGACTCACTCACAGTCTTTAATTTCAAAGGGAACTTCCAGAGCCTGAAGGAAGTAAGATATTGTACTTAAGACATACTAAGCTCTGATGGCCAGTAACTCCTTCTTCCAGGCCCTAAAGGCCTTGAACTCAAGCAGTAGCAGTACTAACAGAGCAATCCTGATGTGCTGCTTCTCATGTAGCCAGATAGTAGAAAGCCTGCACTATGACCTCTGTGAAACCACCCTTATCAGACTGTGGATGGAAGAGTCACAGTTACCTTCCTGGAGTGGGTTCTTGCAGCTACTGCTACACCATCCAAAGCCAAACAGTACTGGGGACATGAGCGATAGATGCCACCTTATAGCTGTCAAATTGCTTAAGGAGCTGCATGCTTCTCAGGCTGTCTGTGAAACCTCAGTGCTGATCAATGAAGCTGACAAAAGTTTGCAGGTTGGATTTATTCACTACCACAAATGCACTAAAATAGATTAGACTTGTCCTAAAAGGCTGAGGATGATATCATCAACATTTTTTCCCTTTGCTGTAACAAAGGCAGATTTTTGGCTCAGCTGATTGTGGATGACGTTACAAAGGTTAAAGATTTTTATTGATTCCAGAAGACCCAAGTTGGACTCTCTGTCTATTTCTGATGCTTTTATTAACTTTTGTTAGGAGAAAGGAATTTCAGAATGATGGCAAGTATCTGCAAAATCATACAGATGTTTGTATGGACAGTTTTGAAAAGGTGAGTCTCATGATAATGATAGATTTGCTTAGGAAATGCAGCATGTGATTGTATCTTAAATATTTTCCAAAGCATACATATTGTGTGTATTCTTAAAGATCAGTTAAAAAGCACTTTCTTGTTTATTTTCCAAAACCATTTTCTCCATTAACATTCAATCATACTGCTCTCAAAATGTAAAGAGAGCATCTGAGGATGTTCACCAATGTGCATTACTCTTCAACATGCCAAAATACCCTCTGTATAGATGGCAAATCAATTAAAAGGCATGGTTTTGGTAGTCTTGCTAAAATATAGGTACAATTGGTTTGAATTTTGGGTGCTGCTGTGTGGAGACAGGAGTTGGACTTGATGACTCTTGTTAGGTCCCTTCCAGCTCAGAATGCTTTGTGATTCTGTTACTTGGAAAGTGGAAAACAATCTCAGTGTCAGTCTCTCAGTGTCAGTCACTTACGAAAACAAAAGTTGGAAGCGAAAATGAAGCAGCCTGTATCTTTACTGCAGAATTCAGGGTAAGGCTAGAGAGACATGAACCAGTTCAAAATAGGTCAACTGAGATAACCGTAGCTCTAGCCACAGCCTCAAACTTAACAGCAACTGGCAGTATGTGCATTATATAGTTTTCCATTGGGTGGCTCCACTTAGTTGAAGGTGGGTAAAGGTATTATTTCCTGAAGGAAAAGCAAAAGAATACAGGTTTTTGAAACAGGTCTAGACAACACCAGAGCTCCTAGCAACGTTAAATGAAATCTTGTCCGAGGCTAGTCTTTTTTCCCCTGATTTTTTCCAGCTATTTAATTTACCTTTGTTCTCCTGCAACTCTGAATTGTGACCTGGCAATTTGAGATTAGCAAAGCAAAGGCAATATCCACACTGATATTGGATGCTGGAGAAAATGCCAACTTACTGGAGATTCAGCTGTCATAGAATATATAAAAGCTACCTTTATTTTATGTAGAAGCAATAGATGCCAATATTTTTTTAATTTTTTTTTTTTGTTGTTGTTGTTTCAGTTGGAAACACAGTGAAGAACAAATCTTGGTCCTTTTTTCCTGCCTCATCTGGTTCTGTTTCCTTGCTTGTAGCAGTTGCTTGAAGAAATACTGAAAGTGTGAAAAAGTGAGCAGACTGCTCTTCTGTGATAAATGTAACAAGCTACCTCCATGTATTTTTGCTAAGAATTGGCTTTTTCACAGTAAAGTTAATATCAGATACTGAAACTGCCATTCAGGATGACACTGGCAGCCCAGTATCCAACCCCATTTTAAACAAACCCAAGACCTCCGCACCCAGTGCGATCAGTTCCCAGTTCTGGTAATAACTATAATCTGCCTATTTATATTAAAAGCAATAAAACATTTCCAGCACTGAAAGCTCCAATGTGATCTTTTTTTCTCAGTATGATCTAAAGAGGATTTAACCATGTTAACAACTGCTTTCTGGCCATTTTCCCTTGTACCACATTAATTTTAAAATGGCCCTTTTATTTACTTGGTATTTACTTACACTCTGAACTTCAGAATATTTTACTAGTTGTAAAAGAAACAACTTTTGCCAATTGTGTGCCATTAATTCTCCCCAGTCAGGAAAGCTGAAGCAGGAATTATTTTGCTACATTGCCTGCACCACCACGTTAGGAGGCTCACCCAGCCAACACTGTTTTAATGCCAACTCTGCTGGCTTTTAAGTGATGCGCCCTTTTTTTCCTTTCCAACATCACAAAACAAAAATATTTTTAAATCAGTACTTCAGAGAAGGGTGTGACTTGTAGAAGCACATTTCTCCCACTTATGGGAACTCCTTGTATGATAATGTTGCCTTGAGATTAGCTGCAGATGGAAGCTGTTTTCTCAGCTTTTTTACCCCTCTGCGGTATGAATCGTAGGAGAAACAACATGGAGAATGATGTTTAGTCTGTGCTGTAGGCCGTGACTGTTCTACCCCAAATGTGGGTCAAAGTAATCACAGTTATTTCCTCTCTCCTCAATCCCCACAAAATGAATTGCACATATACATGGCTCACTCTAATGCTAGTACAACCCTTCAGTGTATTCCATGTCTATACTGTGTTTCTGTGGAGGTAATCTGCACCCAGAGAAGAGTTCATGTTTGCAAAGAACTTATAGTCTTTCTTCAGCAATATGTGCTGGCTACCATAAGAGGCAAAATGCTAGACAAGGTGGATTCTTGTAAGATGTTGGCTCTTTATTCAGGACTGATTTTTGTTTGATTGGTTGGTTTTTTTGCATTTTATATTCAAGAGTAACGAACTTAAAGGAGCAGACTTCAAACCATTTGACAGCAGGCTCATAATTATACCTGAATTTCGAATGTAAAATGCACATGATACCCATAAAAGATATTAAAATTGTTCAGTAAACACAGTAAAATTGATTTTCACAGTCTAAATAGTGATGACACACATAATGCTTCATTATAACATTAAATACTGATAGTGTATTTTTAAGCATGCAAATTTGGACAGAGAAAGCTTTTTTTGACCCTGATAATCATTTTATTAGACAGAGAATGCCCAAGCAAACTCTTTATCATCTGTGTGATTGCAGAGGACATTCTGTTTTTTTGCCACAGTGTCACAGAAGCAAAGGGAAAGTCAAAGATATTCATTCCTCTCAAAACGCTCAATTCTTGCATTAACTCCTCCTACCTTCGCCTTTCCATCTCTCACCATACTGGACTTAAAGATAGTTGGTCATCTTCCAAGGGATGAAAAGATTGGACTTAAGTAAAAGGTTCTTGGCTTAAAGAAATAGTGGGAAAAAAAATGCACAGAATCTTGTGCTGACAACCATGAACTAAGGGAAAGATATGATCAAGAAGTGGTCAGGAAAAATCCAGCATTTGCCTTTCACATACATCCAGATTGACACGCATCTGCCTACAGGTGTGGTCTTTGAGACCCTTTGAGACATTTCTCCAGCAACAGCAGGAGCACACTTATGTGCTAGAGTCATGTCTTCACCAGCTTATTCAACAGAGATGATATTACTAATTCTGAATTACTTTCTTTAATTAGTTAAGGTAAAATAGCACAGCTCCTTAGTGTAGGCAAGCTTATTTTACAACAAACATGCAGTTCTCTTTCCTGAATTTTATCCCACTGTCTCTACCAGCATGAATTACTACAAGTAATTCCTTTCTTCACTCAGGTTTACAGTCTGCTTTCAGACAGCACCTTCCTTGGCCTTTTGTTTGGGCAAGATTTTTAAACCTTTTTAAATTTTGTCCTTCCACGTATGTTAATACAGATCTAGCCTCTGAATCACTTTTACTGTTCTTTCTTTTCTTTCTTCATTGTTTCTCAACATTTTTCTAGTTGGAGGATGCCAGAACGGAACACAGTATTTCAGGGGGACTTACTGGTGCTAGAGTGAAGGAGAAATGTCATCTTGCTCCTCTGTTGACTGACTGTGCTATCCTCACAAACACTGACTGAAAAACACTGAAATACAACATAGAAGACAGCAGAGCATCAAACTTCATCTGCTCCCAAACCTGCTGAGCCTTTCCTATGCCATTTTTGTTCCTGTCAGGGAAGCAGAGCAAACTGTGCAAAAACATGGCGTGCATAGCCAGCTTAGCTGTGTCCTGATGTGTAAGGAATACCTCAGCCCAGATTGTGAGCAGATCTGGGGCTCTGCTTGTTGCAGGTAGGAGGGATTGTGGTTCAGTTCCGCTTTCCCATTTCTGATTGCAAATTCACTAAGGTATGCCATCTTCTAGTCCCTAGAAATCAACAGCAGATGACAGCTGGAGTCCAGCACTTTGAATCAGGTGCCTCCCTCACACACTTTGACTACAACAGAAATGCAAATTGGCCCAAGAAATAGGATTTTTATCTTAGTGAATGTTAGGAGCAATTGTGTGCAACAAGGCAGTCACTGTGGGGCACTAATCCAGCAGATACCTGGAACTAGACGATCTTTAAGACCTCTTAGAACCCAAGCCATACTAAGACTGACATGCTCTGACGATTTCCCAGGGCTGCAACCAGACTGCTTGTTTGCTGCCTCTTTACAGGACATCCCAAGTGGACATAACCAATACACCAAATTCCCAGTGAAGCCTGCCTGTATAAGCTGTCCTGCAGTGAGATCCAGAGGAAAACAGAAGACAGTCCTTCCAGTCTTACGAAAAGAACTAAGATAGGAAGGCTTATTTTGCACAAAGAAGAGTTCTAACTGTAATGGTTTAGTCTGACCTACTTAGAATTTATACGGAACTTAGTCTGGGTCACCTAGACCTTAAATTGTTAAAACCTTAAATTGTAAAAAAAAAAAAAAAAAGAAAAAAAAGAACATAGTGAAAAAAAAATATTACCATTTTCAAATACATATAGAAATCTATCAAAGGAAGCTTGAAAGTAAAAGACATGCATTCCTGAGCAAGAATAAAGCGGGACTGAAAATTCACCCTGACCTGTTCCAGCATGTTGAATTCTCAGCTGTATTTGGATGAACTTGGAAGCAGCCGCTCACATCCCTCACATCAGACATGCTGGGCCAGAGCAAAGGCAGAGGGATGCACACACAGCAGCAGCACCTGGAGCTCAGTGAGCTTTCCTGCCAGGCTTTTCCTAGAGTATGCCTGACCCCAGCTCCAGCTTCACTGTCAGCAAGTCTCCGTAGATTCCTTCTCATTTGAGAAAAGGGCTCTAATAGTAATCCACTACTGGGATTAAAGATGGAGTAATGCATAAAAATATGTAATAAAATACGAACACGGCTTTATCTTACATAGCAATTAATGGCTGAATGATTTCCACATGGATGAATAAATAATCACAAGATTTATCCTGCATTTCTCATACAGACAGCAAAAGCCAGAATAGGTCAGTGGGTCATTAGAGCAAGGTGGTTTTGTGTCTGGAATCAAAGTGCCAATTAAAAAAGTATTTGAAGACTGAATTCTGTATTGTTTCAATTTATATAAAAATCAATAACTTGCATAAAAAATGTAGGTGTACCTAAAAGAAGACAAACAGAACATAAATGTTTATGTGTGTGAGCATGTGAATATTGAATAAAGCATTCACACCAGAATTCAGTGTAGCAGTTGGTAGCTTAAGTATTTTTATGGCACCACTCTAAGTTTTCTGATGATGTTTCTTCAAATGTAGCCGAGTCCTGCGGGAAACAGAAGGTGTCCTTTGGAGGACCTGCTGGATCACTCCGTGTGAGGAAGCAGATGGAGTCGCAGCTTGTTCTTCCATTTTTGTGGGAAGATATTTTTGGTAAAAGAGAAGAGTTCTGGTCCCTGTGCTGTTGCTCACTTGGTGTACAGTCTTCAGTGCATCACAAATACCCCTCCAAGGCCACTTCCTATGAGGTGCAAAGTATCTTCATGCAGTATTGAGGCAATGTAGAAACACTTCACAGAGGAAACATAAATTTCCCCATCAGTCATAACTGGTTCTCCCTACAACTGTTCCTTCAGTCAGGAATCGCATTTTTGGACTGAGTGAGATGAAATATGAGAGTAGTAACTTTTAAAAGCAAGCAGTTCTCATCAGTGTCACACAAAGCAAACCATAAATTTCTGCAGAAAGAAGGTCAGAGGTCTCCTTTATAACTCCTGATGGCTGACACAATATCCAGCCATAGCAAGGAGCACCAGAACCACTGGGGGACAACCCCAAGCCTCCTTCACAGAAGCTTCTCAGGCAACCCAGAATGCTTTCAGACACAGCAATAATGGTAAATTGTCATCTACTTTGAGTTCTCTAGCCAATATCATTTCTTTTTAAATATCGTATTTTAACTCAGAATTAAGTTTTGCATAAATTTTATTCAAAAGCTAGGAGGTGACATTCTATGGGTTGGCCAATGCAAATTCCCCTATCCCCTAAAAATAATAATAATAACCCAAACTGACCTGAAAATACATAATTTTTTCTTGTTTTTTCTCTTTCCTAGCAGATTACAAACGTGTCCAGGAAAACCATCCAATACAGTTTATTCATCAGACAGTAGTGTTTCCATTTTGGAGTGCACATCTGAGAAAAGCTGTTTTATTTAAATGGGAAGATAACACAACAGATTAATGAGTTTTTTTCTTCTTGCAAGCTTAGCTGGTGCAATTCAGTCCTGGCTAATAGGAAAATATTTGCCATTTATTATTTGAACTACTGTAGCACATCCAAATACGGAACAAGGAGTTCCCTGTACAGGGAGCCAGCCATCCATACAGGGCAAGAGATGCGTATGTATATAAACAGTCACTAAGTGCCAAGAGGACAATTTTGGTCAGCATAGTAAGATCAGTATTTTTGTTCTTAATTCTACTAAAATTGACATTCTATCTAAACATTTTAACAAACAAACAAATAAACAAACAAAACACAGACGTGGGTACACTCAGTATGTTTTCTAGGCTTGATTTCAGATTTTTTGTTAGAACTGTCAGTTACCTATTTTATAAGCCTCTCTTCTTTTGGAAACTCCCTTTTACTGATCACTGAATTTCACCATTGTCTAACGGGCCAACTTTATTTCTTTCTTCAACACTTCCGAAGAATTCTAATAAACTTGGAAAGCATGTGTTTCACTTACAAAATGTGAGCTATCTTCACCTACATCCTTTTCTAAGCATTATCTTACAACAGCCATTTGGATCTGGAACTCAGATTCTCTTTAACAAAGCAAACACTCCTGCAACACAGTGCCATTGCTTTCATAATTCTACATCAAGGCAGTAACTTTCCAAACCTCTGCAAGTGCTCACAGCCCTGAGATCTCACTTATATTACTATAACTTCTGCCATTTCATATTTTAATTTTATTTTCTCTATAATCTCCTCCTAAAAAGTACCCTAGTCTGTTGCCCTAGGCTCGTACTTCATGTTGGGCAGGGAGAGAAACCCTACAGACAACAGTATTGCAGCTGATTATTCTATTGATTATAGTTGATTGTAAGGGTACATTTGAATTGTAAGGTCCTACATGGAGTACAGTGTCCAGGCCTGGAGCCCCCAGCACAGGAAGAATGTGGAGATGTTGGAGTGCATCCAGAAGAGGAAACGAAGATGGTCAGAGGGCTGAAGCACCTCTCCTATGCAGACAGGCTGAGGGAGTTTGGTTTGCTTAGTTTGGAGAAGGTTCCAGGGAGACCTGTGGCCTTCCAGTACATGAAGGGAGCTTGCAAGCAGGAGGAAAATGAACTTTTTACGCAGTTTGACAGTGATAAGACAAGGGGGGATGGTTTTAAAGAAAAAGTTTGAGGTTACATGATAGGAAGAAATTCTTTATTCAGAGGGTAGTGCAGCACTGGCATAGGCTGCCCGGAGAGGCTGTGGATGCCCCATCCCTGGAAGCATTCAAGGCTAGGTTGGATGGGGTCCTAGCCAGCTTCATCTGGTGGGGGGCAAACCTGCACGAAGCAAGTCACTCTCCCACACTACAGCATTTACACAGACTGAATCACTCAGCATGCTCCTATTTTACTAAGTTGGCCCACAGCATCAGAGGCAGATGCTGGTAGTATGGCAGCAGAGGCTGAATGTTCCCATCAATATCTCTTTACATTTTGTTGCTGTGCCACAGATCAACACTTACTGAATATTTCTGGAGGCCAAACAGTGGAGTGAGCACAGTGAGGCAGCATGTGGCATGTTTCAGGAAACAGTGGCTCACCTCCTGGGGCAGCGGTGCAGATGTTTATGAGTGCAGCACGCAGGCTCTTGTTCGTCACTGGTGAAAATGCATGGCTCATGAAGGTGACTGTACTGAAACACAGTGTTTTATAGCTGAGAATTTGCTCTATCAAAAAGTGTTATTATGCTCTTTGTATCTGTTGTAGTTTCCATGGAAATACATAGGAGGCATTACTTTCGGAGCGACCTACGAAAGCAGACATTTAAGTTTTTGCCTCACCGTAGCACAGTTTAAACCTCAGAACTTAGCCGCCAAGGAGCTGCTCCGGTTCGCTGGTTTTAGGACCTCTAGAGGTCCCGGCAGGTTTATTCTCGTTTTGTGCAGGAGATCCTCTGTGATGTTTTGCCTCGACGGGATGGGACTGAGAGAGACGCCCAGCTTCCCCTTCCCCACTCTGCTCTAACACTCCATGCTGTGCGCAGTGCCATCAGCAAGGCAAATCACTGAAAACAATAAAAAAAATAATCGTCCGAGGCGGGAAAGGCTCTGCCGGGGGGCTTCGCCACCGCATCTCCTCTCGGAGAGCGGACGGGAGCCGATCCGAGCCGCGCGCAGCCGCCCCGTCGACGACAGAGGCGAGGCAGCCCCGCATGGGGCAACCCTGCTCGGCGGCAAGGTAAGCCTCCGGCCGCACCAACACAGCCGGGGGGAGCAGGGCCGCGCAGCGCCGGGGGAGACCAGCCCTCCCGCCGAGCTCCCGGGCACGGCCGTCCCGTGACGGCAGCGGCACCGGGACGCGGGCACACAGGGCGGGACGCGGGCGGCGGCGGGGCGGACGGCGGCGGTCTCGGCTCCCCCCGGGCGTGGCGGCGGTTGGTTTCTCCTGGCAGCGGAGGCAGGGCCAGGCGCGGGGAGGTGGGCGCGGAGTTAGCGGCGGCGGCGCGGAGTTGGCTCCGGGCGCGGGGCGGGAGCGGCGGTTGGAGGTGAGCGGCGGAGCTGCGGGACGGGGCCGCGGGACGGCTCCTCGGGCGGCACTCCGCGGAGCAGAGCGGGCAGCCCGGGACGGGAGGCGGCGGGCGGCTCGCGCCTTTCGCTCCTCTTTGTGCTCCGCGCGCCGCGACCGGGGAGGAACTCAGTCGGCGGGGCCACGTGTGGCGGGCGGGGGGCGAGGCGCGGAGCCGCGCTGCCCTCTCGCTTTGCCCCCGTGCCGCGGCTCTCTCTGCGGGAAGCGGAGCGCGGCCGCGTGCGCTCGCCGGGGAAAGTTTGGTCCCGGGCCGAAGCGCCGCCTGCCCGCGGGGCGGGCGCGATGCCGGGGCGCGAGGCCGAGCGGCGCGGCGCGCTGTGCCTGGGGCTGTTGTTGCACGCCCTTCTGGGCTGCGGCTCGGCGCAGCCGCCCGCCGCCTGCCCGGCCCCCTGCGAGTGTTCGGAGGCGGCCAAGACGGTGAAGTGCGTGAACAAGAACCTGACGGAGGTGCCGCCCGACCTGCCGCCCTACGTGCGCAACCTCTTCATCACCGGCAACCGCCTGGACCGCCTGCCCGCCGGCGCGCTGTCCGCCCCGCGCCTGGCCGAGCTGGGAAGCCTCAACCTCAGCGGCAACCACCTGCGGGCCGTGGAGGCCGGCGCCCTGGCCGCCCTGCCCGCCCTGCGGCAGCTGGACCTCAGCGGCAACCCACTGGCAGAGCTCAGCCCTCTGGCCTTCGGGCAGGCCGGCCCGCTGGAGGAGCTAGCTCTGCGCGGGGCCCTGCGGAAGCAGGACGCGCTCCTTGGCCTGGCTGCCCTGCTGCAGGCTGGGGCCCTCCGCAACCTCAGTCGCCTGGAGCTGGCCGACAACGGGCTGCTGTTGCTGCCCGCCGGCATGCTGGGCGCACTGCCTGCTCTGCGGCACCTAGACCTCAGCAACAACTCGCTGGTGGGGCTGCGGAACGTCTCCTTCCAGGGGCTGGTTCGTCTGCAGAGCCTCAACCTCAGCGACAACTCGCTGGGAGTGCTGCGGAATGGCACCCTGGCCCAGTGGCGCGGGCTGCCCGCCCTGCGGCGCATCAGCCTCAGCCGCAACACCTGGGTGTGCGACTGTGCCATCGAGGACATGGTGGCCTGGCTGAAGGAGAGCGACCAGGTGGAGGGCAAGGAGGCCCTGAGCTGCGCCTTCCCCGAGAAGATGGCGGGCAGAGCCCTGCTGAAGCTCAACGCGTCAGAGCTCAACTGCTCCACACCCGTGGACGTGCCCTCCCAGCTACAGACTTCCTACGTCTTCTTAGGGATAGTCTTGGCTCTCATCGGGGCAATTTTCCTCCTGGTTTTGTACTTGAACCGAAAAGGGATCAAAAAGTGGATGCACAACATCAGAGATGCCTGCAGGGATCACATGGAGGGATATCACTACAGGTATGAGATCAACGCTGACCCCAGGTTAACAAACCTCAGCTCCAACTCGGACGTCTGACAGCGCTGCGGCAGTGGCCGTGCACCATAGCTATGCATGACATATAGACTGATGCTTTGCCCTCGTGCTCGCTTCCCTTTCCCCAAAGAAATCTCGGACGTGCTCACAGCATGAAGGGGATATGCCTCTGTGCGTTGCTCATTGCCATCCTCCCTTTGTTCCGAGACGCCGGGCAGCTGTGCATGGTGTTGCACTGCACGCAAGAAACAAGCTGCTACTTCTCCTCTTCCTTACCAGTTCTCATGGTGGGAAATTTTTTCAAGATCTCAAAGGAGAAAAGGATACTGTGCTACAAAGCCACCGGAGTTTATAACAGATACATACACACCCCCCCCCACCACACAGACAATTATCATTCAACAAAACCTGCCTCAACTTTTTGAGAAAAACGTTAAATCCTCTGTGCCAGTTTTAAATCTTGTATATCTGAATCCTGATGATAATGTTTCCATTTCATAGACTTAACTTTGGATTTAGAAAAACAAAAAAAAACTCCTTTTAACAAGTCCTCTGTTACAAAGAAGGAAATCAAACAGTGAGCACGCACAAATACTTCTTAGTTTAACGTGTTAGGACACTTACAGTCTCAGTGAATCACTTACTATTTTGTACTGTAATTTTTGATTGCAGTTTACCTGAAAATGGATTTTTTTTCTATACATAAACTGCATCTAAACTCCATTTGAACTGTTCAATTCAATAAACAGTCTTGCAAGAACTTGTGTGGAAGTTTCCTGTTTAATGAGAAATGAATGGACATCTAAGAATGTTAATAACTTTGTGGGCTCTGGAGTAATAGCCCTCGGCAGTACTCCAAATAAAATCTTGTACATGTGTAGCTTCGAGATATAAATGTTGATAATGGTTCTGTGATGTACACTTTAAGAATTACACTGATTACGACGAGAGTGGTTCCACTTGGCACAAAAGCCCTGATCTGCTCTCTTGAGACAACTGCAAAACGTCAGGATGGATGCGAGGGTCTGTCTAGCTGGGAAGGTAGAAGCTGAATTTGCATTAGGTTTTCTCTACCATATTGAAAAACATTTCAGATTAAACTGTGGAGTTGGTAAGCTAAAGAAAATTGTACCTGAATGGAATTGGTTTTTTATAAAAGACATACTTGCAGATTCTGATTGAAATTGGATGCAGCTCAGTCGGTGAGCTTCAGACTTGTAAATCAGTGCAGCACTTGGTAAATAAGTGCTTACTGTTTCATTTAAAACTCTCAATGCAGTCCTTTAGTGATTACATTGAGTAACTTGATGGAGCTTACGTTTATCTTTAAACTTCTAGCAAGTACATTCAAGAATTGTATTATTTCTCATGCTTATTACTTGCTTGGGAATGCTTTGTCATGTAAATATATGAAGCATGCAAAGAAAAACTTGAAAAATGCATCATCTAATAAGTAATTCTGGTGGCTTATCAAAAGGTTAACAAGAACCTTTCAAACACCACCGATAATTAATGCACTTTTTCTAATACATTCATAGGTTCTTGACGAAAAACGTACACCGAGTGTGAAAGTGTAATGTAAGTTGGTACATTTCAGTACAGTGGTGGAGCTTTTCTCGTGGTCACTGTTACTGGAAGCTCTCAAGAATCTCTAAAATTACGAGTTAGCTGCTAATTTCCTTCATTTTCAAAAGGTACAGTTTTTCTCATGGGTTTGCACCTTTTGGTAAGAGCTCATAAATATAAAACAGTCCTCAAGGTATCAGAAAAAATGTGATCTATTCTGGGCATCACTATTATTCAAATGCATTTTTCTCTCCTTGTAACTTCAGACACTGTCAGAGCAAATAGCACAAGTTGGTTCGGACTAATTTTCTATTGCTTTAAATGGGCTTTATTCAATACCAGCTATTTTTTTAATGTGCTTTTATACACTTGCCCTCAAAAGTAATAAAGAATATTAAGTACAGTTAATATTTTGATAAATCTATGTATTCTACAACTGATGTGAGTTAGCGATAGCCTGTTTCTGCTGGTGTACTTTAAATGTATGAGCAATACCTGAATAACAGCATCTGAACTTAAGTTTGTGGGTTCTTAAATTGCTGGCCTGAATGTTAGCTGCACATAACTTAAGGATAGTGTAAAAAGCCCAGTGTGGTTAATTATTACTGTGCAACTATGCATACTGTTCATACTTAGCATACATACAATAGTCCATGTAACAAAGTAGAGGTTACAATAGCTGTGCAGTGTGTCGTGTATTTTGGAGATTATCAGCTTACACTCATCTATACAGTACCAAGAGCAGAAAAGCATCGTCTTTGCTCCTGTAGTATTATGACAAAATGTGTACAACCAAGCCATTTCTTGGGCAGTATCCTGGTTTTGGTAACATGCTTTCAAGTAACTGCAGTAGAAACCTATTACTTATAGTGTGTTAATGTAATAAACATGCATTTATGGAACTGTGTAAGGTTAGGCAATGACTTGAATCGCAGTCTGTCACCACTGGACTGAGTATTTGTATAGTGAGCAAGTGTAACTGTTGTACCACACTTCTTATTCTAAAGATAATTATTATTTTTGTATCATAGAATGTCTTTGTGATAGAGTTTTATTAGAGACTTGGTGATGGCTACTTTAAAATATTTCTTTCCCGCTTGCTTACATGTACATTTAATTAGGATGTAACAGTAAGCATGTGTCAATATTGTGTTGGACAACATTCTCCTGCAGTGTTTGGCTGACAGTGAATGCCTTGGTGTTTTGTACAATGCATTTGTTCTTAAATCCCCTTCTATAAACAGTGCTTGAAATCTGTTATCCCTTCCTATTACAAAATAGGTATGGTGGTACTCGGAAGACATTTAAAAAATAGCTTCCAAAGTGCTTCAGAGCTTGGTTTAAAAATATATATTTAAAATAACATCAATTTAAGGGTTCTTCTGAAGTACATTTTATAATCCTATTCTGCTTTGACACCTAAAACATCAATTGATTACTATTTCTAGAGCAGCTTAATTAGCCAGGCTGTTTTATTCATACATTCTTCAATAAAACACGTGCAGTACTAAATGCCTCTAAATGTGTTTTGTATACATAAAACCCCAGAGTTCTGCATGGTGCAGTTGTCATTGATGTTTCATGGAAAACATAAAGCAGAGGGCAAATCTGCAGGGAAGGCAACACAAGAAGCAAAAATGAGGGATTATCCAAGGGTCAGCTGCCCTCTTAAAACTAGCTGTAGTTGTAATGAGCCCAAAACTTCCTCAGAGGAATAGTGCAAGGGTTTGAAGTAGTTCTAATGCAATTTAAATATTTTCACTAAGCACTGTTGCCAATTAAACAAGAAAATTTTCTAAGTCTTCCTTTACCCACGGTAGGTCAATGTTAGCTCACCTGTTGTATTTTACTCTCAGCAAGCCAAAATATTCCAAATATTTTTTTTACATGTAAAAAGTAATCTGAAGCTGTATGTAAGTACTTGTAAATCACCCAGAACAAAAAGATTTACTTTCAGGAACTGGTGGCATTCCCCAGCGACACGCTGTCTGGTGAAGCAGCTTGCTCAGACCTGTGTTCGGTTGTTGACTGAGATGTTGCTAAAGACAGGCATGACAAAATATTCACAGTACAACTGCACTAAGATCCAAACTCATTATTCTACCAGCATTTTTCCCTGTGGTATACTCTGCTCTTTATGCATCCACATAATTTCTTCTTTGTCTCATTTTCCCAAGAAGTCCATTAAAAGGAGCACGAGAAGCCTGCATGGGTAGAGAAATCATTCTGACTGCACCTGTATCTGTGGTTTAGCATCTTCATTTCCCTTTACATCTTAGCATGAAAAAGAGACTTTTTCAAGGTGGACAGAGTAAAATCTGATATGAACTTTAGCAGCTGAATGTTGAAGAAAAAACATTCATTCTGAGCGTGTGATAAAGGAAAATAGCATTTGGTAAGAAAAACATTTCAGTTTCAAGCTTCCAAATGGCATTTATATTTTTAAGAGAAAGTTGAAGGGATAAGTTTATAAGGCAAAAAGTTAACAGCACTGAAAATCTCAACACTATTGCCAGGAAAAATCACTGACTGATTTTGTCTTTTATGTTGAGGTCATATTTTATGGATATGGCTCTAATTTCCCCTGTTGCTATAAATAGAAATTTTGCTATCAGGCAAAGTCACGTCCTGTAATATTTGTAATGCAAGTATTTCTAGTGTGCATTTTTTTTGTGGGGTATAATAGACAGTGGAATTCGATTTGGTGTCTGCTGATTTAATAAGGGCTAGATCAGGCCCACTATGCAATGCTCTGTTTTTGTAAACATGCTGTTTACTAGTTGCAAAGCCCTTGACTTGAAATCAAACGAAAGCCCACCAAGGCAGAGGGGAAGGCAGCTCGCTTAGGGAGTATGACATTTATTAGATATTCCATACATGCTCAGAGAACAGACGTAAACCTTGCAGGAGCCGAGGGTCCTTTGCTGATGCAGAAGTTAAGTGTGTTACGGTGACTTCTTGAGATAATCGAGCAGCAGCAGAAAACCGGTGCCTTGCACCAGTACATAACAGCACTCCTCTCCCAGCTTGGAAAAAAAAAATAATAACATAGGCTTATCAAAGTACAAATACAGGTTTGCAGTATATGTGCAGCTTTAAAAATGAATGTTGCTTTCTCAACAGCATTACAGTTTTCACGTTGTCACATCCTTGGAAAATCTTACATGCCGGAAGTCATCTGTAGCATAGGAAAAGCTTGAAATCAGGCTCGTGTTCCCAATCTTATCCTAAGTAGAAGTAGGGAATTATTAAAATCATTTGAATGGTGCTCTAGGCACTATTTGTATTTCAGTAATCCACTACTTGCAATTACTTATATTTTTCAGAATGTTCATTAGATGGCTTTTCCTTCCTGATGACAGAATAACAAAATAACAGAACATATTTGTTTTCTAGTAATTATGCATGAAAGCTCCAAATAAATTAGCAAATGTTTCAGTGTGTAGAGTGATGAAAATGATAAAAATCTATCTAGCATTCTAGAATATTGCGCTACTCTAGAAATTTTAGACATGCAAGATACTGCTGTGAATTTCTCAAATTGAAGCTGTATTTCATAATTAAAATGATACTTCAGTAAAAGAAAATGTATACCAGATAACACATAAATGATGTGTGTTCAGCGTGCTAATTATTGTAAATCCTTGTAACTATTGAGATCCTTTCTGTCATTTTCCTTATAGCTCAAACTGATTCTTGTACTGTGAATTTGCATGACACAATAGTGGAAAAGCAACTTCCATTTAGATAGCACAGTTATTTTCTTTAGAATGAAATTTAATCAACTAATTTAAGGGATTGTGGTTTAATCACTTAATATTTTGGACATAATTTGATAGCATTTTTTGTTAAAATGTGCTGTATTGATTTGCAAGATGGGTGCAGACTCTAAATTTAATAGTGATGGACTTTTATTTTTCTTAATGTCTGAATCAAAATGTATTTTAAAGTCTTCAAATATGTATTTACGTAGTGAAATACAGAGGCAGTGTTACTGACAGCATGAATTTTATGAGTATGATGGAACTATTAAAGGAAAGCGTTGCTGAAACTGAAGGATAAAAAAAAAAACAGCAGTCTGGAGGCAAACTATTTTGTTCTTTTAACTTCTTTTAATGCAAATATTTAGATTGTGACTATATGGAAATTCAAAAGAATGGATGCTTCTTTATATCTCAGATAGCTATTGCAGACCTGTGAAATTCTAATAGGATGGAGCAACTTTATGGGGCTGTCCCAGGAGCATACCTGGTGACTTGGTTGCCTGTGTATGTAAGCTGTTTGCTGTTACTGTTTTTTCATATTGTCAGAGACACCCAGCAGGGTTGGATGTTTAGCTTGACAGGGAATTGGCTGATCTATCCCAGATTTTATCTTCATATGGCTGATCTGTCTCAGTATCATTTCACAGCCTACTTTAGCTACACCATTTGTTCCAGTGTAAATTTTGTCTGTGGCATAGCCTGTACCTTTGCATGTGATTATATGATATCTGCATGCAATCATGGGCATTTATGTAATAAAGAATCCATTTGTCAAATTGGCATTATCAAATATCACACAGATGTTTTCATAAAATCACAGAATGGCTCGTGTCGGACTGTAAAGGTCACCCAGTCCCAGCCCCCTGCCATGGGCAGGGCTGTCCTCTACCAGCTTAGGCTGTCCAGGGCCCACCCAACCTGGCCTTTAGTACCTCCAGGGATGGGACACCCACAGCTCCAGCAGCTGTGCCAGCGCCTCGCTGCCCTCGAGTAAAGAACTTCTTTCTCACATCTAACCTGATTTTTCCCCCTTTCAGTTTAAAGTCATTCCCCCTTATCCTATCACTACTAGACTATAAAAAAGTGCTCCCTTCAAGTACTGGAATACTGCAGTGAGGTCTCCTCAGGGCCTTCTCTTCCCCAAGCTAAACAAGCCCAACTCTCTCAGCCTTTCTTTGTATGAGAGGTGTTCCAGCTCTCTATCCACCTCACTTTGTATATAAACATATACATAACGTAAACGTAGGAGACTGAAGAGTGGGAAAGTCTGAGTGCCACTGACCACTTTCTGTTGGCTGGTATTGGTGCCTGACTTTTCCCACACACTGCACAGGGGTGTCAGGCACCCACATGAAGCCCTGGAGGAGCTCTGGGTTTTGTACCTCACCTTGCTGTGCACCTCGTGCTGGTGTTGATGGCCGTGCAGGTTGGTACTGAGCAGACCAGGCTTTCTAAAGACCGAGATTTTCAAAGGGAGTAGGGTCTGCTTTCAAAGTACTTTAAGGAGCTTCGTATTCAAAGCTGCTGAACGCCTTTTGGAAAGTTGCATCGCTGGTTGTTTTAAGGTAAATTGAACTAAACGTAGAAAAAAAATGTTCAGTGTGTAAGGGCAAGTGTCTGGTATATAGTTGAGTGACACTGCAAATACTTGTAAGAGCTTTCCAGATTCCCTAGTCTTTGCTTTCTGATGTTTTTTTTTGATTCAGCGAGATCTCCGTAATGCTTCTGTGCAGAATATCCCCTCATCCAGCTGATGATCAGAGAATTTGGTCCAACACCTGGCTCCGCACAGCACCACACAGAATTCACCCCTATATCTGAGAGCACTGTCCAAACACTCCTTGAAGTCCAGCAGCTCAGAGCTGTGCCCATCGCCCTCTGGTGCAGCACCTGTCCCCAACCCCCAGCTGTCCCTCCCCACACACGGCAGCTCCATGCCGTTCTCCCGGGCCCTGTCGCTGTCGCAGAGGGCAGAGCTCAGCACTGCCCCTCCGCTCCCTGTGAGGAACTGCAGCCGCCGTGAGATGTTACTCATCTGTAAGCTAAATACTGTTTTTTTCAATCACATCTGCGTCATGCCAGACTTGATCACCTTGGCAAGCAAAGACAAAATTCCTGTTGAATGAAGTTAAAGAAAATCAAATCTTGAAGGTTTGCCACTAATGAAATCAACATAGGTGATGTCTGTTATTATGCTTTCACACAGGTTTTCTCTTGTCCTGTTTGCCCTTTTCCATTTAGTTTTCCAGCACACCGGAAGCTCCCATGGCAGCCCAGAGGCACACTCTGATTCTAATTTCCCCTGCTGAAAAAGAACATTTTAGTTTGAGAAGACAATCTAGGAAAAAACAAAAAAAAAAAAACACCAAAAAACTTGCAGAAACAGCGCTCAAACTTTTCTGACACTCAGGATAGTAAAATGGCACTGAAAATAGCTCTGCTAACATCGCCTTCATTTGTCAGAAATCCTACATATGCAGAAAGAAAAGGAGTGCTGAATTTGCAGTACAGATGTATGTGCTATATAAGTGGATCAGGAGACCTGGCACAACAGCTCGCTGAAGCATGGCTCCAGGCTCTCCTCCTCACAGCCTTCACACACCTGGAGAACCTCAAGAAGGGCTCAGGTGGGTTTGGAATAGGCATAAGCAGGCCATAGTGATCTGTAGTGGTGCAAAGGTGATTTTTCAGGCACATTAAGAAAGAAATTCCAGTGCTTGTAAGTCTTAACACAGAAGCAAACTAGCTGGTATAAGGCTGGTTTCATAACTTATCTGTAAAAACAAAAAATGCTCTAAATTTGAATTTACAAGGAACAGACGTCCTTCCACAAGCTTGAGTGTAAATTCAGCAGGATTTCCAATTTAATCCAGGATATAATGACACAGAAACGTATTGTAAACAAAGGAATGACTTCTTTCTCCTGTAGCCCTGCAGGCTGTGGAGTGCACACTGTACAGAGCAGCACAAGGTGTTGCACACTGCAGGTTTCCAGGGAGACAGTTACAATCCAGTAGGGGTTACTGTTGTTCTTAATAAAGCACTGTAGATTTTGTGGTTTTAGCAAATTTTCTGATCAAAATCACACAGATACCAGATAGATTTGATAAATGACACTGAGTAACACGATTTAACCTGGTTCAAACAAGCATATATGATGCCGCAGTGTGCAAACTTACAGCAAATGATGAATGGGTTTCAGACAGCTAGAATTGTCATTTTAAGCACTAAGAAAAGACTTCAAAGGGAGTATTAGTTGCTACAGACTGACCCTATTCTCTAGCTGTTGATACAGCAGGCAAGAGAGGGTGTTCAACAGAACAAATTGCGTAAGAGAGAAGACCTCATGTAGGTCTCATGTAATGTCAGCTGTTTCTGCACTCACAGGGAAATGATGTGGCAATGGTAAGGATACTGAAGCAGAGGAAGACACTTTTTCTTTCAGAAGTTTCAAGTTATTTGGGTTTATTCAGAGTTTTATTTTGTTGGAGCTGTAGCTAGCTCACACATCACACAGCTGTAAGCAAGTTCAAGCACCTTGTACTTATCACAGAAGGCTGTGATATTCCCTAATTCCTGGAGGAATAAGTTCCTTCGGAAAGTCTGCTGCTTTTTTGGAGAATGTTTTGTCTCCTGTACTAAAAGCCTTTTGTCTGTATCAGGAGAGAAAGTTCAGTGAGATACATTCTCCTCTTTAATTTAACCTTAAGCGTTCATCTTTCCAAAGGAATATAGTAGTCTTAAAGTTTTCTTTCGCATTGCAAAATAGAACATAAGTTGCTCATAAATTTAGTGAGGCCCATAGGAAAACAGTTGTTTAGAAACAGTGAAAAAATATGGAATGCTAAGCTTTGTGTGTGTGGGGCTATACCCAAAGCTGCCATCTCCTACCAGCTGTGTCCCTCTCTCCTCCCACCAAAACCGCTCTTCCTACCCATCAAACGTTTCTCAGGTTAGAGTAGACAGGAAGTCTCTAACTCAAAGCTGCCAGCCAGCCGCTTCTCCCCTTGTGTTGGTGCTGCAGAGAGCCCTTGCACACAGAGGGCTTATTCCCAGCTGTGGTTGCAGCTTATCAGAGTAGCTCAGGCTGCCCAAGCCTACCCTGTGAGCCAGTTGGTATCCCAGCCACATAAGTTTCATCTCCTACCCTCCTGCACACACAGTATTTGAAACTCAGGGCTGCTCCTGTGTCCTCCTGCATCAGATAAAATTCAGCATGTGCCAATCCAAGCTTTGCAGCTGCTTGAGGTATACAAGGAGAGCAAGGGTAGACTAGAGATGTGCAGGCAACTTCATCACCTCGGGACTGCCCTCACTTTCTTTAAAACAAAAGGGGAAAATATCCCCATCCCACACCCTTTTGTTCTTTGTATCTTCATCTCGTAAGGATATAAGTAAATAAAACTCATTTTACACATTTTCAAATTCTATACAGAATCGTTAACATTGGAAAAGATCTCTAAGATCACCTAACCCAACCACAACACCTACCATGCCCACTAACTGTGTCCCTCAGTGCCACATCCACACAGTTCTTGAGTTCCCTCTGCACCACCTCCACAGGCAGCCTGTGCCACTGCCTAACCACTCTTTCTGAGAGTATCAACACGTTTATTTGTGTATGTATACACAAACACACACATAATGCATTTTAAAACTGGTTTTATGCATACATGAAAACACATGCTCCCTATCCTCAGGTGGGGATGGACATGCAGTTCTTGGGAGAAATTAATATTTCAGTTTTATTTTCAGTTCAGCTTTTGTGCTTGTTAGGAAAAAAGAAATAATAAATCTCAAGCTTCAGAGATCATAATTGCAGTAAAGTTTTGTAATAACCATTTCTGAGAACGGGAATGGTAGTGCAGGTTCACATGGCAATTTTTAGCATCCATTATATCTTGTGATTAGCTTTAGAATTTGTAACTTGTAAAACAGAGAAAAGCCTATCCTGGGTGACTAGTTTAGCACAAAACACTCCCTTGCCTCCTCTTGGTTTTTATTGCTTCTTCAGCACCGAGATGCTGCCAATATTTTGACATTTTTTTCCTCCTAAAAATCTGTGTAACTCTGTCTGACTGTGTGCCTTCAGAGAAAAAGAGCAAGGGATTGGGATATTCTTGCATTTTCTTGTCAAAACAAAGACAGGATAATTACCAGGAAACAATATAATTTGCCAGTAGGAGAGCAGGTATGCCTGATATGAGTATTTATGCTTGGAGGACGAATATCAGCATGGTTACTGCTTTATTTGAGCATAGCATTTTGTAGCTGGAAAAGGTGAGTTTCAGTTTTCAAGTGTGACAGAGGAGCAAGGTACCTATCTCCAAATGTAATTTTGAGACACAACATTGCTCTTACCCTGCATTAGGTGGAGGATAAGACTCTTGAAGCCAATGCTTCACAGCTCTCCAGAGCCACCCAAGGCTGCTCCACAAATAGTGTGGCTGTCCTTCATCCAGGTCCAGTATGCTGGGCCTGTGATGCCAGTTACTCCTTATGATCAGAAATCCTAGCTTTGTAGCTATCTTGGGCAGCAAATGGAACAACTGTAGGGGAAGATCAGGTCTCCATCCTTATTCTGAAATGATAAAAACATCAGATTCCTCATGGGGGCCTCGGGCACTCCAGCAAGGAACGTGAGCTTCAGAGATATCTTCCTGAACCCTGGGAGTAAATCATATTTGGTAAAGATCACTTAAGTTCACTCAGGGAGGCGGATCTCTAGTGATAACAGGAAAAGCATTCAGTGGTGTAATTTTTATGATGTTCCTTTCTACAATCCCTTCAGCCCATCACTTGACAGTTTTTGGGGGGTGCAAACTAATGCAGTACAGGATTGCCTTTGATTAAAAAAAGAAAAGGCACCACACTTACTCTGATTTCATTCATGACTTCATTTTTTGAAAGTGGATACAGCAAAGTGACTTAGGAAAAATACTGTGAAAAGTGTGCTGTCATCTTTTGTTGTGAACTCTCAGGGGCAGAGACTGGCTTTGTTCTGTATTTCTATATTGCCAGGTACATTGGGCTGTTGTTCTCTTTCAGAAGCATCCAAATGCTGCTGCAAAAGAAATAATGGCAGTGCTATGCAAAGCAAAACACCTAATTTCTGTGTTAGCTCTCTTGTCATGTTTTAACATAACCAAGAGTAATGCAATACAATGGAAAGCACAGCAACAACAGCAGAACAGCAAGGTCCTAGGCTATAACAAGTGAAGATTAGCTCAAATACAACAGGCACAAGCACAGAAATAAAGGAAATAAGCTGCTTACCTTCAGAAGGCCTCAGGTAGGCAGGGGTCTCCAGCAAGATGCCCTTGCCTCCACTGCCAACACTTAAGTGATGTCTAGGGAGAAGTGCAGCAAGGATCTGCACCTTCAGGTCACTCAGGGGCACTGCATGCACCTGAGCTTCCCTGGGTTGGTCCTGCCTTCCCACCAGGTGCTCAATCACTGATTCAAGCCGTGACTTCACATTTCCACTACACCAAAGCATTTCAGATAGTGTAACAATTTCTCTAACATCCGTGCTTCCTCTTTCAGTACTTAGCAGGAAGAAAATAGCACCTTCTCCATGCAAAGTATCCAATTATAAAATAGGGCTTTGCCAGGAAACAAATTTTTAAATGAGCTGTATTGAGACAGACCTTCTTTAGACAGCTAAATGCTGCTTTTTAAACTGGGGAAAGCCTACAGTCTAATGTAAAGATACCCAAGCTGGCTTTAACTTGCTTTGTGTACAAGAAGTTTGGTTGTGGTGGTAAAGAACTTTTTGAGAGGGAATTTACTAGAGAGACTGCCTCTTGTAAGAGCAGCAACAGCTGCAAGATACCTTTATTTTTGTTGCTTTAACAACAGTTCTTCAAGCCAATGCTAAAAAATTTAATGGAGGATGGAACCCTCATATAAAAATATTTTAAGTAGTTCCCCTTTATTGAACAACAGTGATGTTGTGGAAAAAAAAAAAAAAATCAGGAAAAGAGAATGTGAGCATCCCAGATGCCTTCAATTGCACCAGAAGTACTTTCTGCCAGAGTCCATACCCCTCAGAACGTCATTGGCCCCTGCTGAAGGCTTCTTGTAAGGGTCAAGACAGCCATGCCATTTATCCTGGAGACTGAATCCCAGAATCCCAGCAGGGCTGAGGCTGGCAGAGACCTCTAGGTCCAGCTGGCCCAGCCCCTGCCCAAGGAGGGACACCAAGGGCAGGATGCCCAGGCTTCTGAAGATCTCCAAGAAGACTCCACTCTGGAAAGAGAGACTGCACCCCTGAGCAGATGTGCCCAGCCCCTATGCTGTCTCTTAATTTATCTTTTGCTCAGAGCTAAGTCCCCATTGAGGAAGATAGCACTGGAAGGGGTTAATGAGCTTTTTTTAAATAAATAATTAGATAAAAATATCAAGACAAGAAGACCTTGCAGAAACCTCTGAGGGATGCTATGATGCAGTACATCTCAAGGGCTGTAGGTAGTTTGCTGTAATGTATTTGCATCAAAGTAACAAAAATACAAACAGTGAACTGCTTATCTTTCATTAATATTCTTTCATATGCTTCCAAATGTGCTAATTTTATAAAAAGACATCTGTTAGCTGTAGCAGATATTTATTCTCTACAGGAGCTGAGCACTTTGGAGCATGCAGTGGCACTTGCAAGCAGGCTTTGGAGTGAGGCAGTTATATACCCGCTCCTCATCATCCTTTTTTCCAGCCAGCTACCTCGCCTTACCATCCTCAAAGGAGCTGAAATTCCCAAGGTCTGTTTCTTGCTGTGGAGCTGTAATAAGCTCTGGTGGGAGCTGGGCATGAAGGCAGAGCTCAGGAAGGCACCTCCAATTCCTAAAGCAGGAGCTTTCCCTGAGAAAATTCATGCTCCTGGCCAGGGCTTGTCCCAAACTTCAGAACAACACAGGCACCAATCATTGCACTGTTACATGTAAACAAGCCTAGACATACAGCACCAGGAGACAGTTTGGTTTTCCCAAGTTCTTCATAATCATGCTGGGTAAATTTTGAATCTGTTCCAAAGGAAAACAGATAGGCACACTCTCTTTGGATACTGTAGCTCAATAAGGTCTGTTCATGATCACATCACATCAGTGAGCCTTTATAATTCGGGAGTGAGGAAGACTTGGAGAGAACAGGTGACTCATGTAATTTTCTGTTCTGTGAGAGCAGAACTTCATTTGTCTCATAATTCTTCTGACTCATCACTAGAAAATGTTTAATACAGTGAGCCACTAGGCCCAATTGCTCAGACCTTCTTAGTAAAATGAGAAGAGTATGCTCCTCTAATGGTGTGATTTCTGTCATTTTTTAATGTATTTATATCACACAAGGGTCTCAGCGAATCCTAATATGCATCTTCTTGCACTACAGCAAAATATCCTTAAAAGTTCCATCACTGAGGCGAATATGATTTGCTCACTGAATTATGACATAGATTTTCTTTCCATATGCATGTTTTAAACTTATATATAATATATAGATAATTATATTCACACAAAATTACACCTTCAGGAAAGACTGAAATAACTTCAGGATGTTGTGACTTACAGGACATCTAATGCCATTTGTGGAATTTTTGCCTGTGGGCTCAGGACATAAGCAAACCATAATTCAAGCAATTGCACACCCCTGCTTTTGAAGTTCTCTGGAAACCGTGCCCAGTCCTACAAACACAGCTTTTTGGCAATCTTTAGGAAGAATGGGCTAAACACTGAAGTAGAAGAACAGTGCTCTGGGATCATGTAGAGTAGAGGTGGAGGAGGGAACGCTTACAGTTTGTTGAGGTCATGAGGATATCAACTCCCAGAGTGTCAGAAGCCAAGCAACTTTACCTGGTCTGTATGCAGACCTGTCAGTTAAAACCATGAAGTGGTCGGAATGGGATCATGATTGCTTCCAGACTGGCTCCATGTGGTCTCCGAGGCTTGGAAAGGCAGGTCTTAGTCCTTCTGCAACATATCCTCTTCCTCATCCTCATGCAGAGCAGGGAGCATCTGGGTTAGTTCAAAAGCTCCACAAGACTGCCACATCATACACTATGTGGGTTTGGGAAATGGGAATTCTTCAGTGTGGGCTTTTCCAGATTCCTATGGCCTATATGAATACTTTACTGCTATACACTGTTATCTTGGAGCACTGTCAGAGAAGAAATCTCAAACAGTTTTCAGGTTCAGTTCCAAAATAATATATATGAACATCTATCCTAAGTGATGAAACAGAATCACAGAATGACAGAATTGTAGGGGTTGGAAGGGACCTCCTGAGATCATCGAGTCCAACCCCCCTGCCAAAGCAGGTTCCCTACAGCAGGTCGCACAGGTAGGCATCCAGGCAGGTCTTGAACATCTCCAGAGAAGGAGACTCCACCACCTCCCTGGGCAGCCTGTTCCAGTGCTCCGTCACCTCACTGTAAAGAAGTTCTTGCGCACATTTGTGCAGAACTTCCTATGCTGCAGTTTCCAGCCGTTTCCCCTTGTCCTGTCTCCACTCACCACTGAAAAGAGTCCGGCCTCGCCATTCTGCCCCCCACACCTCAGATATTTATAGACCTGGATCAGGTCCCCTCTCAGTCTTCTTTTCTCAAGGCTGAACAGACCCAGTTCACTCAGCCTTTCCTCATAGGGGAGATGCTCCAGGCCCTTCACCATCTTTGTGGCCCTCCGCTGGACTCTTTCCAAGAGATCCCTGTCTATTTTGTACTGGGGAGCCCAGAACTGGACGCAGTACTCCAGATGAGGTCTTACCAGGGCAGAGTAGAGGGGGAGGATCACCTCCTTTGACCTGCTGGCCATGCTCTTTTTAATGCACCCCAGTAAGCCATTGGCCTTTTTGGCCACAAGGGCACACGTGCAATGGATAGTTCTTGTCTCATTAGTGTATCTTCATTGCATTCTTCACAAGTAACATTTCTGAAGTACTTACTCAAACTGTGAAGGACGAGTTGTTATTTATATACATACGGGACTGTTATTACTTATTTACATGTATTTTCATACTTTTTTTTTTTCATAAGCTAAAGTTTATCATTAAAGAAAATCTAATTGTGAAATGGAATAAATTCCTCCTTCCCTCTTCTTCAGAGCTGTCTAGAGCACTATTAGCACAAGTTAGATCTCAATGCTCAGTGCAGTAATACTACCACAGTATGCATCTCCATGACTCCTTTGACTCCTTTTAAGCTCTTGCATAATTAGCTTACATTAATTAGTTAATGAATTAGTTTTCATTAATACCTTTCCTCTACAGTTACGGAGATCATATTCAAGTGCAAGTAGAGGCAGCAGGGTGGCCTGGAGTTTCCTAGCAGTAATTCTAAGAGATGGGATCTGTCTTCATTAATAGGATGTTAACTCTGAAGTGTAACAAAGACCATTAACATTTGAACAGGAATATCAAATTACTTTTTACCTGTCACCTTCAGATCAGTATCACCAGACATTTGAACTTTCACCTTTCCTTGCTATCCCTGCTCTGTGATAGCAGATGTATTCAGATTGTATTTAAAATAATTCTGTTCTTATGCTTTTCTGCTGATGCAGGTAGGAAATATGGCTGAAATCTGTGGCAGCATTCTACAGTATAATCTGTTTTGGTAATATCAGACTAAAGCAGCAGGGGTGGGAAGGGATTGTTCTGCACAGTGAGGTCCCACATGGTGCAGAGCACTGACTGTTGGGGTTGCATGGAGTCAGGCCATGGCATCCACCATTGTTTGCCAAGGGGAGCAGTTGGGAGCTGAGGTGGGCAGCACCTGTAAGCTTAGAGTTCAGTTCTTTTGTTCAATAAATAACCATGGTGCCAGTCTCAGTGTAGCCTAATACAGAAAGCTAAAAAGAAAAAAAAAAAATGTGGAGAAAATAATTCTGTATATTTCTGACCAATGCATAATGTGCCCATCCATTTTGCTGTAAAACCACTATAATTTTTGTATATGTAAAGAGAGAGAGTGAACGACAAACCTTCAGAGGTTCACTAGTTAATAAAATTCTTTCCTTTTTAAATACAGTAACAACAGCAAGAAGACCCTTATGATGAAAATGAGTTCTCCGTAAAGACTCCTCGTGCAGATCAGTAGCAACAAGATTTAAAAAAAAATACTGGTGACAGAAAGATCACTTCATTTGCAAATATAGTAATCTCTGAGGGAGATGCTCTCACAGCACAAGACATTACTCTCCTTACTACTCATTACTTCATGCTTAGCATAGGGATGTTATGATCACAGAGAGAGCAAACGAGGAAGCAGGCAGCTAACCTACAGCACTCTGAAAGTTACACATTGACTTAGGCCTCCTGGGGAAACTGCACAATACCCTGAGATGCAATATAAAACATTTATAAACTCCCTTTTAAAAGACTTCCAGAAACAAAGTTTCAGCTTTTCCTTTTTTTGGTGTTTTTTGGGGAGGGGGAGGGAGCTTCTTCCTCCCTTCCCTTCCCTTCCCTTCCCTTCCCTTCCCTTCCCTTCCCTTCCCTTCCCTTCCCTTCCCTTCCCTTCCCTTCCCTTCCCTTCCCATATTTTTTCACTGGGAGAAATACTCCACAACGAAAGGAAAAAGCAGAAAAGTTAGCTGCTAACAGCTTAATTTAGGGTTTTTTTTTTGTTTGTTAGCAACTTCCTTAGTACACACTAAAATATTTTGAAGCAATAAAGCATAGTGAAACAGTAATTCACAGTTAAAACATGAATGGAAGGTGCACTGCTGAAAATGTTTTAAAAGTTCATCCTAAGCACCTTTCTCTGAGTAGTCCAGCCACAGGACAGACCAGACCTCGTGTTTCAAGGGCAGGGCCCATTGACATGTAATCAAGCAGCTGGAACATCCATTATACTTTTTTATCCGTGAAATTATTTATTTGCCAGTAGTATCTGGCTAGTGCTTTATTGGTTAAATAACATATATAGCACATGAATTTCCTCACTTAGTGCTGAAATCTGTGACACATGATAGAACACCAACTTTGTTGATTTTTTTCTAGGAAAAGTTAATCAAATCTATTGATTTGACATAATGCAGAAGCAAAATGAAACCTAATGGAAAAAGGAATTCTTTCATTTAAGTCCACCTCTTAATCTGGTATCCTAAGGTGAGAATTTTACATCCCATCCCAATTTATGCTGAATTTTGCTATCTGGAGACACATATTTAAAAGGAATAGTTTTAAAAGAGAAATCTCATTTTAATTACATTTTAATCCACCCACAGAGATGTTGCATTTTATTGATTTGATTAGTCGATGGCTATTACTCTTGTGAAATCACAAATGCAAATTTCTCAGGAGCAACATCGTTTTACTGGCAATTTTGGTTATGCAAATAGGTAGATGCAGATCTTGAACAAGACACACCGAGAATTCTCCCTCTCCCTCCAGCCCGCTCTCATTAGAACAAGTTATCCTCACTCTGCAGCACATTTGTGTATCCTACCTCCATGAAGAGGAGAGGGGTCACAAGAAGATGTTCTCACCGCCAGTTGTCTCGGTTTCATACCAGAAATCATTTTTAATGAGCACGTTCCCTTGTTTCAGGGCAATCCCCACAATATCACATCGCTCTGAGCAAGAACACCTGGGAGCCCTCAGCAAGGCTTGTGTGGAGAGCAGACCAAAAATAGGTCTGTAGAAGATCCCATGATAAATTGCTAGCCAGCTTGAGTCACCTCTGGAACAGGAACCTGTGCTCTTTGTTATGCTGTTTGCATTACTTGTAAGTGAAAGACGAGTAAACTCAGCAGCAAAAAATTATGGCTAGTTTGAATTTGCACAAAAGCAGCAATTTATGCATTTCCAAATGCAGATTATGATGGGAACTAATTGCACATCATACTCTGGGTACAAAATCCTGCCAGGTTTTGTTTACTGTGACCTGTCACTGTCCCCCTACACATTTCTAACAAGGCTGCAGCACTGCCTGGTGTGCTGCATGCAAACTGCTCTGGGGTGGAAAATAACACAGAGGATATTTCTTATACTCATAAATACAAATTATAATAGTATGTACCCAGGCAATTTAAGTCAGAAAAATCTCAACTACAAGTTCCAAAGATTTAATTTTGCTTTCCCTGTAATGTAGGCTGAAGACCCACAACTGACCTTTTCTTCCGCATCCTTTTAGACCCAGAAATCCACCTTTTATTTCCCAGTGTACGAGAGTCCTACAATCTGTCCTACAGATGATGCTGACTGCTGCCCCTGCTCCATATTGCCTTCACTCTTCTGGTAGTGATTTAGTCTTGTGTCCTTTTACATTCTCTGGTACTTTTCTGTACCCTTTTCAGGGGTGAGTGAGCCTGCTGCCGGAGCATGAGGTCCAAATTTTGTGTTTATCAGGAAAAGAAATGGGGAAAAAAAGTGAATTTATCATTTCCAGGACATAATGTGTGTTTTATTATAATCTCTTACAGTCAAGTCAACAAAACAGTCTTCAAAAATAAGGTAAACCACTTTTCCTAATGGCATAGCTCATTTCCCAGCAGTGTCAGAAATGCCCAAGAAAAGATTTACTGTGGAGTTACTGAGCAGGATGTGGTACACAAAACAATTAAGCCACCTTGATAATAGACAGTGCTTCCTCTCCATTTCAGACTTGACAAATCTATGGCCAAATCTCACAAAGAAAACAACAAGCATGATTTTATCCTGTTCATGCTTCTGACTAGGGAAATGGAATTTGGAGATGTTATGTCTTTTCTCCGGTCTCTACATTTGGATGTAATACTGCAGTCCTTTCAATAAAAAGCGGCCTGTCAGCTGAGAAAATTTAGAGCTGCTCAGGGCAGCCCTGATCCTCAGTTAATGCACCATGTTTTGCCAGGTGAAGTGTTCTCTTCCATGGGTTACTTTGAACGTACTTCACTATTAATCTGTTTTATATCAGGTATTCTCTTCCTCAGAAGGACCATGAACTAGACTTATTTGATGCTGGAGAGAGAAATTGCAAACTCGGGTTAATAATGAGAAATGTGTGAATCCTGCATATAGTCTCAGCTCCTCACTGAGTCTGAGGATCGTGGTCTAGCCACCCTTTTCCTGTGGCTTTATGAACAGACTGTTGATTCAAAGAGCAACTACTTCAAAGGCAAAACAAAAGGAAAAACAAAGCACCTATAGGGTACAAAGTCCAATATAGCTGATACAAGTCAGGAAAAGCAAAAATAAAATAAATACCTTGCTAGGGATTCCAGTAGTAGCAATTTAAAAAGCTTGAAAATATTGTGTCTGCTATTACTTTTTGTAGTCTTTAAGTCATTCATATATTAAATTTTGGAGTAGTAAAGTTAAAGGAGGGTAGACACAAGGGAATTCTTTAGGTTGCTCAGGGAATTTGAGAGAGAACATCTGAACACTCCTGGGAGCCCAGTGCTCTGTAATGAATGTAACTGCTGAATTATTCATCAAAAGAGCGTACACTCCCATAAATAGTAAGCAATAGCTGAGGAAGTGACCAGAAGAGTATTTTCTAGGAAGACTGGAGAGATTTGCTCAGAATTTCATTGTTCAAATAATCTGAGCCAGATACAGTTGCTTTTGTCTGAATCAGTCACTTTAGGACAACACACTCAACTTCAAATTCTTTCCTTCACTCATATGGGTTGTAACCTCCATCCCTCATGCTCAGAAATGGGTTACGCATAGCCAGCACTCCTCCATCTCATTTTTTTTAGCCAAACAGTGGCATTTTGAGCAAGTAGTCAGCTCTGCAGTTCCAGGAGGCATTACATGAGGCAAGGCAGGTCTGATGGACCTTGCTGAGAGTGCTCTTCCAAACCCCTTGCAGGTGGCTGGCACAGAAGAAGAAATGTGACAAGGTGGTATCCTTATCTGTCTCCAGAAGGCAGGGCAGCAGTGGAGGGGAGAGAGCAGAGCAGAGGTACAGAAGAAAGTACAGTATGTACATGAGGAACAGCAAGCATTTCTGGAGGTGTGTATAACTAATCTTTTACAGCTAGTGAATGGAAGGAAAGAGGTGACCGGAGGCACCATAGCTTACATTACTCTCTTTCTAGGAGGTAATTGCCTATAATACCAGAAGAAGAAATGTATCATAGGAAGTAATGTTGAAATGTTGTTTGGCTTTCTGATTAATTATTTTAATAATGCATGACCTCAGGTAAATTATTCTAAGAATCCAACAAAACTGCCTATAAATTGCATATCAGCAGCCAAAAAGTGGAGAGGCAATTTCTATTTGCATTCAATCAGTCTTCCTGCAAAAAATCGTGCCTGCCCTTCTATACAAGCTATGTACCCGTAAGGGACTTGGGAGCTAGTAATTATTCGAATGCTTTTGGCATCTTTCTTGTTCTGGCTCTTCTAGATTTCCCATCATACCACTGAAATGGGCACCTTCAGAGGGAAGCTCTGAGCAACAGAAATATTCCTTTCTGTAGATATATTTCCATTTCCAAAGGCTTTTGTCTAGTGAACAGTGCTTGCTCGCAGGCCAAGTCAGGGTATGGGGCAGCCATTGTCCATCTTGCTTGGGGTGGATCCTGCTACAGCACATTGACCATACGCACCATGCACCATCATTTTACCACTTCTCATCCAGCAGCAAGACCAAGCAGCTGATGTGTCTGGCATCTTTTTTTTCAGTAGAAAGTGCCTGAAATATTGTGACACCAAGTCCTGTGGGTACTGATCCCAGTACAGTCAATAGGTGCAAGGCCTACTCAACCAGTAGGTTAAGCAGGAGGAGAGGCAGGAAAATCAAAAAATCTTCACTCAAAATTTTCACTGTATATAATGCTGTAACAGGACAAGAGCTGATGAGGAAGCAGGTGCTGCCCATGTCACAAGCCCCAATTTTAGAAGAGGTTTACTGCAGATATGGTGTCTCTTCATCACTTAAATTTGAAGTAGTCCTTCCACTGTTCACTGAAGCAAAGCCTTCTCATGAAAACCTCCAGTTTATGCTTGTTGCTAAATATAGACATTTCTCTAATATGGAGTTACATTTTCTTTGCTTCTTTCCTGTGTGTCTCACAATCTCAGCTCCTGGGCAGCTTGCTGCCAGTGTTGAAAGAGTGTTCAGTGCCATTCAAAGGCTTCCCCATCGGTTTTATGCAATACCCATAGTGCTGTATGCTTACCTCTGCAGTACATGCTCTAACCTCCAGCCTCTGCAGCAGGGGTGAGCATTTGCCTACTATCAGGAAGGGTTTGGGGTGTACAAATTCTTGGTGAACAGATGCATTTTTCTCCATCTCTGAGTCAGCTCATATGCTCCAAAAATGAGATATTCTCTCCTTCTGTGTTTTCTCATCAGGCGTATTTTCTGCTTGGTACATAAGTTGTTTTCAAGAACCACTTTGAAGCACTTCACTATCTCACCATAGGTAGCCTACATTTCCCTCCTGCAGCCAAATAAGTAGGTAGTTGCTTCGCACTCCCTCCAAGACAAGATTTTTAGCTCCTTCTCTGTATACTTAATTTCAGCAGAGATCTTGACTGCTTCCAGTCATTTTCTACTTTCTAACAGCCAGTAAGAGAGATATTTTTTCACTCTTTGCTGCTTCTACGTTTTCATGAAGTTTGAGTTCCGGGTTCCACACTTCCAAATACACAGTAGGAAGAAAAATCACCCTCTTGAAGAAATTTGAAACAGAAAGCACATACTGTAATGCTAGGCTGTGCAACATTTACTTGCAGTTTGCAAACTTCATTCATAAATGATTCACCAAAGCATGTGTCTACTCATTTTTCTTTCTAGGAACAAAAAATAAACAACTGCACTGCAAAATCAAATATCAGAATAACAAGGAATTCACCTGATTGAGCTCAGCATCCACATACAGACTAAATATTTACAGTTACAATTACACTTTTTTTTTTTCTTTGATAAAAATTTGGATTACCTGATCCATCTGTTTTTTATTTATTTTTCAATATAATGTAAAAACTGTCTTCAATGATGTAAGGTAAGTCCTATCGGTGATTTACTTTCAGTGGATACATGTTTGAAAGTAATCATTCACTGGGGCATTTATTAGCCCTGACTAAGTGAGTACAGTGTCAGATGTCATGGAAGGCCTGTAGGATTGAGACACCAACCCTACAAACTCTGACATGCTAGCCAGTCAAACTAGTCTCCAGGATATAGCTAAACCAGGTCATAACACTTTGCTTGAAGTAAATGCATTTAGGCTTATTCATGCTTTGGATCATTGTCTCTCTGGCTGCAGGGAAAGTGTGACAGTCAGCTCTGTACTGGAGGAAGAGCTTTAAATAAATGTGATATACAGTCTTTTTTCTTGATACATTAACTCTACAGTTTCTCTATAAAACTGTAATTACATATTCTCTAAGTTATTATAAAAACTAGAAATAAAAAAACATAGATTGATGTGCTTTTTCAGTGAGGAATTTTGGCAAAGCAGCAAGCAGGTACCTCAGCAGATCTTTTGTATCCATCAGTGATCTGCAGAAAGGAACACTTTTGCTTCAAATATTTTAATTATATTTGCTTATATATATATACTTATATGTATATATATATATACAGAAAGATGACTTTTCTTTTTCTGTATCATGGTTTAAAGAGACTTATAAAATCAGGTGGTTTTGCTCTATCATCCCAATGTATTTTATTCATTCATATCTAAGATATTTGGAATTTTCTGTGCAACTGAAAAAAAAATTGCCTTTTCCTAGTGGCCTAAGCAACAATAAATTATGCTTAGAAGCAATACTGCCAAGGGAGGAGAAAAATGAAAGACTGAGTATTAAATCTGATCCACACGTCCAAGTCAGTGTTGCTACCTCATGCAGCAAATACTATTTTATTGGCACCACCCGCCCCCTTCTATGATCTGCCATATTGAACCACACACCATCTGACAAGCGTAACTGAGTCACATTTAGCATACTTGGTCTCACAACAGCAAGCAGGACAATTATTGGCTTGGGCCACGTTTGGAGCGCTCAATGACTCCTTTAAGGCATTGCCTTCACCTTTTTGCACATCTGCTTTCAAGGTGGGAAGCCAGCCCCACAGCAGCACCACCACCAGCTTGGCTCCACTTATCTGTGTGCCCAGCACCTGAGCAGAAGAAACATTTCTTATCTAGCTGTTGCTGTGGGAGCTCCTTGCTGGGCCCCTCAGAGCCATTTTGCTGCTTTATTTTCTCACTGCAGTGCCTGGTGTCCCGCTTGCTCCCAGGAGGACGTTGAGTTTGTGAAGCTCCTACCAGCAGCACAACAAGCAGGGCTGTTGCACACTTTACTGCTACATCAATGGTATGAGCTGCAGGAGAAGAGCCAGGGAAACTTTGCCTGCACAAAACACAAAATCTCTTCTCAGCAAAATGGAAAAAACAGCTGTTTTTTCCAGCAGCAAAGATGCATTGCATAGATAGAGAAGTCCGAATGACTCTACCTTGGGTGCAAAGACGTCTGGACTTTTCTTGCCTAGGCTCTTTTTAGCTCAAAATCACTTCATGACTAAAATGTGCATATATAGACACAGCAAACCCTTCTACCCTAGGAGTGGCATCTATTGCCTGATTTCTCTTTTCCTCTGGATCTAATTTACCCTTTGTCTTGGAGCTACAACATCTCACAATGAAGAATCTGATTTCTGTTTTTACTCTGGATCTAATTTACTACTCCAAGATTATCTGGAGATAAAAGATCCCTTTCAGTCCAAACCATTCTATGATTCTGTGATACGCAACAAGCAATTTTGCTTCCTTACAAACTACACTTTCCACATGCACTGCTGGAGCTGAAAAAAAATGTGGAGAGTATCTGAAATTCTAGAATGGGAGAACGGAGAGGAAAGGAGCATTTGTTTTTAATCATTTTAAGTAGGAAATCAATAATGTCAGATTATGATAGAAAGGCGAGTATTATGAACTAATAAAACCCAGGCAGTTATTACATGACAGTTACTGAAGGTAATTAATGTGCTGGGTACCTTCTCAGCATATTTTAAATAAATGAGCCTATTAAACTTGTATAAAGAAACTTTTGCAGACTGTAACTGATTAAAGTTTTATTATATTGCCATAAAGACCAGAAATGCCTTAAAATTCATTGGGAAAAAAATTGCTAAGAATGAATAAAAGCTACTAAGATACATCTGGGAAGGTAAAACAGCATTTAGCACTACCCAAAACCAACAGATTCATGCTGCTCTCTTCAGCAGCAGACAGAAACTGTCTGCCAGGTGGGTTCTCAGCTGTCTCATACTGCAGGTGAGCTTTGCAGCCTTTCCCTTGGCAGAGGAGCTTATTTGGGTGTTCACAGAGAGGAGTAGCCGGGCAGAAGCAGTTTGCAGGCATGCAGCATTTCTGAGATCTCTACCTTTATAGTTCAATATCTGAAGTTACCCAACAGATTAAAAAGTACAAAATGGCAAGTACAAGAAAAAGATCATGTGAGCTCAACTTCCTTTGGAAAGCAAACTATAAGTGCAGAATGGACTTTTGCCTCCATTGTATACTTCAAAAAGAAAAAAGAAAACGGTTTAAGCCAAATAGTAATATTTTCAATGGCACCGATTTTTTTTAGTATAGAAAAGGATTTTCTTCAATAAAGGAAATTTTGAAAGGCCAAGATGCTATTACTCTGTATTAGAAAAAAAAAGTTTAGTAAAAAAACAAGAAATCACAATTATCTTTCATGTATGCTTCAGATAATTCCACTGACCCCAACAGAGCTGTATCTCTCAACCACGATGTTTTCTTGTGTTGTTAGAAGACCAGACTACAAAGAGATTCACTAGCTCTGCCTTTGACTTCCCACACTGGGTGGCCAGTTGAGGCACCAGCTTGAAACCACGCCTTATGGCACCCAGTGCTTGCAATATTTTCAAGCCCTTTGGTGAGATAGAACCTCTGTACATTTTGATTTGGGATGAGATGGTAATTTTGCCAGTAGCAGATAGACAATTACTGTGTAGACTTAACAGCTGTTTTCAAACATGTTTCCAAATTTGTAACTTGGTTCACATGTCAAGCTGTTATCAGATTGCTGTGCTGAGCATTATCAGTACAGCATGCTTTAAATATCTAGACTGAGACAGCTAGAGAAAATGATCAGCAAATGGCATGAAGCAGATGTACAGTAGCTATAGAAACCACAGCTTACACAAAACAAATAAGCACGGACCATTACCTACAATTTGGTTCACGTTCCTCCAAATGCGTCATAACATCTGTTGTAAGGAATCTTGTAGGGAATGCTGAGAAAATATGTTGAATACAAATACTGCTGAACGAAGAATAAAGCCATTTCCAACTTAATGGTGCTAAGAAGGTATTTAAATGTACTAATAAAGAAACTAATGAGGGATGCTGTTGGTGCCAAAGCAAAACACTAGAGAAAATTAGCTACAGCAACTTGGAGCAACATACATTACATCACGCTAGCACAGGCTATAGGGCTACAGCAAAGCAGTGTTGTAATTGCTTTAAGTATCAATTAAAACAAAACAAAAATACTGCTAAGAAACCTGTACTATTCTAATTACTACGTGACATAGGGCTGCCCTCTATGAAGATTCTGGTTTTCCTCCTGTGGACCTGCCTCTCTCTTTAAAAGTAGATTTGAAAAGGGGATTTGCAATGAGGATTAGATTTCAGCCAACAGCGGTGACCTTTGTCTCTCTCTGGCCTCCAAGGGTCCAGCAAGGCCCTGTTACATTTCAAGAAAGAGAAACTGGAAAGAAAATATAAAAATGAGATATAAAATAAGGCATTTGAAGTAATGAGATATTATGTCTCTAGCCTAAGGAATAAACAAATGTCTTTCTTCTCATTGACCAAATTTGGGGCCTCCTTGCTCTAATCATAGACCCAGCTACCCGATGCTCTGAAGAGCACTCTGATGCCAGGAAGGTGATTTTAGACACTCCGTCAAGATGTTGAGTTTGAAAACTAGCTAAGTGCATGAGTAAACAATAAGAGAAGTAATTTGGGAGCCAGAACCATGGATGATCATGAGGCTTTGCCCATATATAGGACCACAGCCCTTTCTCAAGAATAGGTTGGGTGAACGAAGCAGGAATGCTCACTGATCAGCAGTGGCACTAAATACTTGTTCTAAAAATGCTCTAATTACTTGCTGAAAAAGCGTATTGCTCCTGTATTTGGTCAATATGTTTTGTTGACTCTGTGCCCTTAAGTGCATTCAACCCACTGCCAGCATCTCTTCCCAGTTTTAATGAGGATCCTTTGCAGAAGATTAGAGGAAAGCTAGTTGAGATGAGCATCCATACATGTGCTAAATCCTGTCTTCATGTATCAGCCAGCAAAATGAGAAATAAATATCAAGGGCTTAACTAGTTTCATATCAAAATACATCATGCAGACAACTTTACTGCGCTGTCTGTTGCATCTTCTGTACTAAGTCATCTCTTGAAGTCAATCACCAAATCTCAAGTGTTTTTTCAAAGGCCAACTTCAGATTCTAGGCTGTGTCATTTTAGTTTGTAATATTGTCAGCGTTGTGATGAATAACACTAATTTTCCTTGCATTTTCTAGGAGTTCAGTCTAGTAACACCTTGTTAAAATGTCCTATGACAGCACCAGAGGCTTCACTGCACTAAGTGATAGACAAATAAACAGAAAAGTGACATTCCTTGTCCTCAAGTTTTAACAAAGGAAAGGAGCGTAGAAAGGAAGGGCTGCTGAGGATATTTTACAGATAAAAAACTGACATACAAGGACTTTTTGAAGATATCAGAACTTCAAAACACAGAATTTTCAAGAATACTTAAGTGAGTGTTCCTACTTTGCCTATCTCCAGGAAGCCTGTCTTCAGTCTGTCAAGAGCACATCATAATAAAATAATAAATTTATAACTTTTTAGTATTTGTGACTATGATATTTTTCCAAAGGCTGCAACAAAATTTAGGATTTCCCAGATCATATCATAAGTATACAGGGGACAGTGGTAAGTGTAAAGACTCAGTATAATGCTAGTATGCAAGATGCAAATGAAAGAAATGAGCAACTTCAAGGAGACTGATTTTCCCAGGATTATCACCCATAATAGTTGCTACAAACCTGGTTTTTTGTTTGCTTTGTCTGTTGGGCTATTTTGCAACTGCAGTCCCAAATTCAGCATCTAAAGATTTGATTAGTATGAGGAAAGCTGAGAATGTCAAGTTAGTCAAGAAACCTAGTGTATGTGGTGTTGGCTCTTTTTGTTTGCTTTCCCTAAGGATTATTGAATATATTTCTCAACTAAGCCACTCAATGCCTTTAATGACATTTCCCCCTTACATTATTCATTTTTATTTTCATAATTTATAGAAGGAAAATTTTCCACCAAAGTTTAAATAAAATATATGCTATTCAGTTCTTTTCATTATTCATTGAGCTGTAGCTTGCACTTTCTTTTTCACAAAAACAGTTCATCAAAAATGAAAGTGCTTGAGAAGAAGGGGGGCACTGATATAACAGATACGGCAAGGAACTGCAGAAAAAAATCCCAGAGGTTATTGCATTTTACTACTTGGAAGGTAAGCAAACAAGAATAAATATATAAGCCAGTTGGAATTTGCCACAAAAGGAAAATTCTGATTGGTTACTCTTAAAGAAGACATAGAGTTCCCTGATAACTTTCATGAGTTCTGTGATGCTTGGTTTTGTTTGTTTGAGAAGCCCTGGAGACAGAGTTAAGAAGATGCTTGAAAATTTTGTCTATAATTTTTTTTTCTTTTTTTTAAATACCAAAGTGAGTTTCTAGCCTGCAAGGCAAGAGTCAAGAAATAGAGATTACCAAACAATTTGCCTGCAGAAACCAGAATGTTTAAAAGAAACCCAGCATGCGATGGTCATGATTAAATAAAATGAATTTTACAACACCCTGGCTTCTGGGGATCATCTTACTATATAATACAACAAGCAATCCCAACAAGTGCATAATGCTCCACAAGGTTCTGCTGGCTTTCCCCACTATCTGGACACGCTTGTGGTGTGCTTCTCATCATTTCAGCTACAGGTACTTCTACTTGCACAGTACTGGAGGGATTACACCTATCAGGAACCCACTAAATGAAAATTAACCATAGTGGAAATGGGGTAGAAGAGCATGACTGAAAACATTCCCAGGGCTGCGTCTGCAGAAGTGAAAATAAACAACACTATTCCATGAGAGGATGTTACGTGTGCCCCACTGAGAGAACAGGACACACCAAAATGCGCAGGCTTTCTCATCCTTCAAAAATTACTTGGTAATAATTTGGTTAGGTAAATGCTTATATTCATTTATTGTCAGCAGCTGGAAATAATGAGGCATCTGCATGCAGGCTACTGCCAGACTTAAACAGTATTTGAACATCCTCATGGTAAAATAAGTTTTTTTTCCTGTATTTAAATGAAGTTTTCTGCACTTCAGTTTGTACCTGTTGCTTTTTGTCTTGTCACCAGGCCCTAGTGAACAGAAAGCCCAGCTCCATCATTTTTACTCTTTCTATCAGGTATTCATACACCTTGCTGGAGTCTTCTTTTATCCCAGCTGCACAGTCCCAGCTGTCTCAGCCCCTTCATATGTCAGATTTTTCAGGTCCTTCATCATCTTCATAGATCTTCAGACGACTCTGTATGTCCGTGTCTCTCTTGTAATGGAGATCCCAGACCTGGACTCAGTACTCCAGATCTCACTGTGCTGAACAGAGAAGAAAAATCACTTCCTTTAATCCACTAGAAATGCTCCTCCTAGGGCAACCCAGGAGGCTGACAGCCATTCTTGCTGCAAGTGTGTATTATAGTGAGTGTTACTCACTTATAGTCTACTGGTTGTCCATAGACTTTTCCTGTCAAGCCAGTTGGCGAAAGCTTGTATGGAGACACTGGGTTAGTAGTAGCTGTGACTTCACATTTCACCTTGCTGAGCTTAAAGAGAGTCTTCTCAGTTTGTCTCTCCAGCTCATTAAAGACATTCCAAATAGCAGTCTCTAAACTAAGAGGCAGCTTCACAAGACATTGAGCCTATAACTCCTACTTAGCTTCTCAGTCAGAACTAAAAGCTCAAATACTTCAGTGGATCTGGTGTCAACTTTGTGCTATTGCATGAACAGCCTGACAGGAAAAAGCATATCTATCATGCAAAGCTGCTCATGGGATGTTGGAGATCCAGGCCCAAGGTCCTACTGTACCTCACAGGAAGTGTTTTTAAGTTCTGTTGTAGGCTTCTGATGGGGCTGTTCCAGTTCATGTAACATTAACATGTTACAGGTCTCCTTGATCCCAGAGGAACAAATCAATCATTGTTTGGACTAATTCTTCTACAACCATATCAGTATACTTGTATCTTCATTTTTCTTCTCAGAAGAGCTGGAAGCATGTCAGATTACACCCTTTGGACAGTCTGACTTTGCAGAGCATTCTTGTGAGGGGCAAATGATTTCTTTTTCCAGCATTTCTGTCCTGTGCCTACACAAAAATAAGAGCAGCACAGAGTGTATATTCACAAGGAGGGCGAGCCTCATAAAATCTTTCTGTACTTGTTCTTTATTCCTTATTTTGGCTCCAAACTTAGCCACTAGAAGCAAGTACAATCAAAACAACTAATTTTTAATCACGTAATGAGAAATAGATAAACATTAAAAAGGGAGTAATTTCTCAAGATGTGCAATACAGAAAGGACTTTCATGATTAAAAAAATGTTTTCCTCTTTAGAGTGATGTTTTCTTAGGAAAACATTGTCTAGTATGTCAGCTTTGGTAGAAATAGTGCCATTATCACTAACGTGTGCTATTTTTATTCTGTTAGCTACTTAAAATGAGTTTGACAGAGGAAAAATGTGACCATTAGGCAGTCAGAACAATTCTACTTAAAAAAATTGCTGGTCAAAAAAAATCAAATAAAAGGGAGGAAAAATTTAAATCCCATGAAAATAATTCTTTAAAAAATACAGCCATATAAAAATATGGAAGTGAATATGAATACATATATTAAATTAGTTCCACATAGATCTTTATGCAATTTCCTCTTACGTAGGAAACTGGAGAGATGGTTTATTTATATGTAGGCCACTCTGAAAGTAATGCCTCCTACTTATTTATTTTCATGGGAACTATAACAGAGGATGACAGCAACACTACTTGATAGGGTAAATTCTCAGCTAAAACCACTGTTTCTCAACACAGTCACAGTCACTATTAGCTATGCATTCACCAGCAATGAACGAGAGCCTGTATGCCGCACTCCTCAAAATCTGCACCAGTAGAGGTGACCCACTGTTTCTGTTCCCACTGCTGAAACGTACCACCCACCACCACGCTGTGCTCACACCCACTGCTTGGTCTCCATAAGCATTCATCAAGCTTCAATGAATATCAGTGGATGCCATTTTTTCCATGCGGAAGAATTCAATGACACACCTTTGCTTCATCCACTCTTCCATGCCAGATGCCGTATGGACAGACTGCCCCTCTGCTACAACAAAATAAGAGAATATTGTCCTGAAGGTCTACACTCCACTGCCATACCATCAACATTCACCTCTGACATCATGGGCCAACAGGATACAACTGGAGGCATTACTTTCAAAGTAGCCTTTGTACGTAGTGGCAACTATCTCTTAACAATTCAAATCCAAGATACAGTCACATCAGTTACCTGGATTTTCTAGGCTCTGCTTCATTGTTCTCTTCTCTGAGGGCCTCAAGGAACACGGGGCTTAATTGATATTTCTTTCAAAATGAACTTTATATTGGTGTTCGTTATCTGCACTTCAATATCTCTAACAATTATTTTGCAGAGAAATCTGCACAAGTTGGTCTGCCAAAACCATTTTAATGATGTAAAGTTGTTTCTCATGCAGCATACTGCACACTTTCATATATTTGACTTTATCGCTGCTCTTTGCATGCGTAATTCTTCACACATTGTTAAAGCAACTAGTAACCCAGCCCAGCTGTAACAGTGTTGCTGTCCCATTGATTTACGTCAGGGTACAAAGGAAACCACAGACTCTTGTTGCTTCCGGCTCTGCTTTTTAGAACAGAAGTTACCACACTGCAGAATTAGGGCTTGATCTTGTCACTTGCTCCATGTTCAGTTACCTTTGTAGGTCCAGCTGGTGACAAGAAAGCAGGTATGACATCCAGGAAAAAAAAAAAAAAAAAAAAAAAAAAAACCCACTAAAAAGAATAGATTTAATGTAACCCCGTACTTAGCTCAGATTTCTGAGCCTTTTGAAGGAAAATATGTTTTCAGACTATAAATGGTGTAAGAACAAAGCTTCTGTAATCCATTTTTATATTGCTATGAAATGTTATAGTATCTAGTGGTGTTTGAGATATGCTATTACTCAAATGAAAACAGTATTTAAAAAGTACTTGTCTGTGGAAAGAAGGAGAGCTACTTTCTGAGGTACTGACACTTAGTTTATCATCTTGAACTCATCTTGAGTTCACTCTGTTCCGCTTCTCACTGACTCATATATTTCCCATTGAAGATTTATGTTTTAAACACATTTACAGGCCAGAAAAGTTAAGCCAGTGCGTTCTGTAACACGTACCTTATGTGTTTTCAGTCCGGTTTCCCAGGGGAATGCAGCCTATGTGATCTTGCTGTCTCAGCCCATCCATCCATCATGTGCTGCCTACAGCCTGGTCTGGCAGAAAGGTAAGATATCAATGACAAATAATTTCCTACAAATGTCACAAAAAACTGAGACAGGGCAGATGAGAAAGATCTAAATTAATGTCCTGCACAGAGGGAAAGGCTATGGAGTGAGTCTGTTATTGTCAACAACCCATTGGGAATAAATGCATCATACACGTGCAGTGTCAGCATATGTATGGGGAAGGGGCTGTAACTAAGACATGAGTATCACGAACATGAGAAGACAAGTCTCTCTGGCCATTCTTTCGCCACTCTTTGTCTAAAAGAAGAGGTAAAACAGAGGTAACAGGGGAAGCAAGGCTAGGATTGGAGGTGATGTCATGGCAGGGGTAGGCGCAGTGAAGGAATGAGGCACTGAAGAAAGGAAATCCATATGAAGGCTTCTGCACCAGCTCTGCTGGTTCTAAGGCAGTTTGCCTAGAATCATAATGGGAATTAGTCTCATGTTTGCTGTTTTAATACAATATTCTTGAGTGTGTCAGGGCAGTGGAGGAAGAACCCAAAGCTATGGAATCTATTAGCATGAATTTTGCTGGAAACGCTCAGCACAAAACAAATAATAGTTTCAAGCCTCTTGAAGGGAAATAGAGCCAGATTTGAAAATGTATTTTATATGTGCTCTTTATTATACTGTAGTTTCCTAGACACATTTCACTCCCAGAAAAAAAAAAAAAAAAAAAAAAAAAGGAAAAGAAACAAGAGTAAAATCTGCAGATAGCATATCATTACAGAACCTCAGAGACTGAAAAGATTCAACATTCCTATTAACAACAGCAAATAAAGAGTGATTGATTATATTAAGCCCAAGAACTTGAGTTCTGCTAAAGTATACATTTCATCCATTTATAATCTGAAGTTATCTAAAAATTAAGAATCCATTACCAACCCTGGCAATTTGTTTCCCATTGATTACTAGTAATGAATGTTCTTCATTTCTTATTTGAATTTAACAAGCCTGAGCTTGCAGCCATTCCGTCTTTTTATGCCCGTGTCTGTCAGGATAAAGAACCTTTAGGGCTTTTACTTCCTCTCCTCAAAGTACACTGTAATCACGTCTCTTCCAAGTTTTAATAAATTAAGCAGACTCAGCCTGTAACTAAAACTCTCTTCCTCTTAAATCATTTCATGGCCCTCTTCTGACCAGCCTCCAACTTCTCAACACATTGCAAACAAAGCGTAAGCAGCAAAGATGGGACTCATCTCACCAGACTGCAAACCTGTGAAAGGATCCCTTTGCAATCACTTCCTGCTAGAAGATAATTCCTCTTGTCTCAGCTCACATATCTATTTCCAGATGAGACAAATCTTTTCTAAATTACTGCTGTGGAATCTCAGTCTGTTATCCTAATGGCTATGCTCACCAACACTGTGTACCGAAATAAAATTGCATCCAACTAGGTCTACTATTTCCTTGCTTGCATAGCCAAAATGTGCCTCAATCCTTCCTGCTTCAGCACAACTTCAGAATTTCGCCTTGAATCATCTGCTCACCTTAACCCCTAAATCCTATTCAGGACTCTTATGTTCTTTACTTAGGTCAAGTTATTGAGTTGATTATAGCCATCCAGAAGACTCAAGCATATTGCGGTACTGAACATGGTAACAGGTATAAATGCCATGGAAAGAAAATGAACAACAAAGTTTGAATCCAAAAGTAGCTAGATTGTTTTTTTCCAAACACAAGGCAGTATGGTCCCTCTGACCACACAGTTTCATCCTTTCATTTCCATCACAGCTACCAGCTACTTCATCCCTTTGATAAAGACTGAGAGAGCTGATTTTTTCCTGTCAATGTCTCTGTCCAGCTTTGGAGCAAAGAATTAATACTTCACATTGGCTCTGCATACTGACATTCTTGAACAGCTTCTGCAGCTGTTGTTGGAGCTGCCAAGACAAGACTGAACAAGCAGAGGCACCAGGAGTAGAATTTATCTATGTGCTATGCTACACCTGTAGCTCATATACTCAGATATTTATGTTCTTGCAATAGCACCCCACATTCATGGGAGAGTGTTGGTTTACAACCATTAGGGAAGAAAAAAAAAAAAACCAGCAAAAAGACTCCTCCACTTATTATACCACTTTTCCTATTAAAATATATTCCCTGTTATATCCCAGGACTCTGCTCAAACCAAGATCTTGATTCTTTAGTCTAGTGTGCTTACTCTTAAACTGTCAGCCTGTGCATATATACATTAACCTGTGACAAAACTCTTCATGTGACTTAGATACAACTATTGAGGAATCCCAAAGGCTACATTTCTTAAGTTAAGTAGAAACATTTATCTGAAGTTACCTGCTTTTCTTCATGGTAGTTAAGAGAAGGCTATAAAACCAAGGCATTAAGACAATATTTAAAAACGTAGGTTATGCATATCACAATGTTTCTTCATCCTATCAGTCCAGTCAGCCCCAAAGCCTTAGCTCTATTTTACCTCTAACTTGCAGACAAATGGTTATATTACACATAGTTTGCACAGGCAGGCACCCACTTACATTGCAGGGCATCAATAAAAATTCTTTCTTTGACCTAAAATTACATAACAGATACAGTCTTCTACAGACAAAACCCCAGTGAGAGTGAAAATACAAAAGGTCTAGAAAGGTGAAAGTCTGCTTTTACTGACATTTAAAAAAGATTCAAATTCAGCAGGCCTGAAGCCAAGCAGGATTATGAAGTTTTGGGGTGTTTTTCTTCAAGCATAACAGAAACTCAGCCTTTTCAATATGAAACTATAAACACTTGACCAAACAGTACATAGGGCGTCAAATAGCGTGCATGGGGTCAAGCAGGCAAACCTTACTTATTTTCTTCCAGTTGTCTCAGTAAGTAAATAAAAGATTCCAAGTTATTTTGAATTGCTCTGGAAGCACCTGCATTTCTACACAAGAATAAGAGTATTTAATTTGACCCCAGATTAACAGCCAAACTAATTCTTAAGATTGTTAACTCTTTAAAATACGTATATTTATAATGGAACTGTAGCTTCACTGAATCCTATAGAGTGTTCTCTTTTTGTCTGCACAGTTTTTCTATTTAATACAGAGTGCTGTTAAAAGGCTTCCACTCCTTCAGATACCATTTGGTGCCTGAGCAACACAAGTGCCAAATCACTTCAACAAGACATTACCTTGCTTACTAATTCTCCTCCAGGCGCTCATCTTCCCACCATCTCCATATCATATCATACCATACTCCAGTGCTCCAGACACATTTAGGCCTTAGAATCAACAGCACTGAAGTACTGCTTCTACAACATTATAGGTGCATAGAAGCCCAGAACCAATGTGCAAAATCTGTGGCTGAGTAGCCCAGTCCAATCAGCACTAATAGGAACAAGAAGGCCCTGGTCAGGTTCTGATGAAAAACACATGGTTACAGTGAAAAGGCATGGTTCCTACTCCTTGTCATCTTCATCCTTGACACCTGTGGTATTGGAGGCATCTCTATGGGGCACAGCTATCTAGGCCCTCATCAGTGCTTTCAATGGTTGGGCTCTGTGGCAAGCTTTCCCTATTCTTTTTGTTTGTTCTGTGTTTTGTTGTTAAAGCTTATAGCCTTTTCCACACACTCCTTGCCCTACAGAAAGTGCACAGCTTGAGTAAGGAGAGAGATAGTTCTGCATGAACAGGCATGTTCAAGAAGGGAAATCCAATAGACAGAAGAAGGTTCAGCATTTTAGGCGAAGATTAGAAATGTGCAGTTTACTCCAGCACAATTGCAAGACCACACAAAGCCTCACGCTGAATGTGGCACCACTATGCATGGGTCAGAATATAGATGTACATGGACACCCATGTGAATGCTCATAGTAGGATTTAAATGCTAATAATCTCCTTTCCCATCTTGTAGAGAAACCCAATTTTGCAGTCCTTTTGGTTGTTTTCTTCTTCCAAGAATAAAGAACAAGGGCTCAGAAATTAGATTTGACAAGCAAGAACCTCCATAACCTGCCTATATAGCTCAGAGGATCAATCAGCTGAAAATTCAGACAGTAACTGGCATAATATCTAGAACATCGGTGTGAGCATTTGCACGTGTAGGTTCTTGACATGCATCTTCAAAGGAGGCAGAGTGCAAGGAAGTGTGTAATTTTAACAAGGAAACCTTGCATACGTGGGAAAGGAAGATCGTGTATTTCAGAGGACTGTCATTTGCACACAGCGCCAAATTGGAAGTGTTTAATGTTCTCACACGCAGCCATATAAAAAGCTAAACAAGCCAAATACTCCAAGAGACGCAGCACTTCCCTTATTAAAAAAAAAAAAAAAAGTTTAATTATAAATAGATTGTAAAATGTAATTTTTGTCATAGCATGGTGGCTGAGCAATAAAAGGTGATAAAGTTTCATTGTAACATCTCATAATTGCATCTCAAATGCTCTAAGTGCAAAACTTGTACAACAGATGAGTTAAAACGCAACTTTTGCTTCCAATTTGGCTTTTGTTGGTTTAAGCCTCCCCCGCAGCAACCCTTAAATCTATATTTTCTGGTTTAATTAACAAAAGAAATAATATAGCACCTTCTACATCTCAGCATGGAAATGAGTTTTGCAAACTGCTGTTATTAGTAGTTTTGCTAAGTTTGTATCACATCTCGTGAGTAAAAATAGCATATTGGGCTCTGCAAACTGCCAGAATAGAAAATAGGCACTTGCTATCACTTAATCTTCTCCAAGCAAAATGGATTAAAGCCTTGTCTAAAGGATGTCAGCATATGCTGAGCACACCACGGTTTCTCAGAATCAAGTCCCTACATTTTGGCCAAATTGATGGATATTTTAATCAAGGAGATTTACATTGGAGAGCAGCTGAGTATAAAACACTCTCATTTGTGCAGTAAACAGACCCCCAGGAGGGTGCATGTATTTAAAAATTAGTGCAATAAGCAGATCCTGCAAGCAGCAAGCAAATGAAAAGTCTTAAGATCTGCAGCATCAATGTTGCTATGAGGTGAGCTAATGTTCTGTTGTCTGCTCATCTCCTACATTGTCTCATACTTTCCCAGTCTGAACTATGCATCTAGTCCAGCAGTAAGACATCTCATCCTACACATCTTAAATGACATGCTAACCAGCTAACAGCAGGCTACATGTCAACCTCTTCCTTGGACACTGACCTCAAGTTTCCCAGTAGACTTCTCAAATGAAGAAAGACAGCTGGAGGGCAAATGGCAAAACTGAAGTGTATCTCACTGTGAGATACAGCAAGTTTCTACCTAGAATGATCATCCAGTGGTCACAAGCACCCTACTTTTTCCTGCATAGGAGAGTGAATGTAGTATTCATTTTTCCTGATGCAACGGGAACAGTCCAAGGTTCCATGGCTTGCAGCTAGTGGGGGTTATAGCACTTGAGAAGCATAGTGTGGAAAAAAGAAAAGACATAAAAGAAAACTAAGAGCCAGTAGTTTATATAAGCAATTGCTGAAGTCACAGAGATGCTCTTTGTATGCATTTCTAATGCATTCATTACTATAATAGCATGAAAACAATTTCTTTTCTTCTTTTGTTTTTACTGTTATAGTTATAATTTATTTTTAAATGGAGCTATATCAGCCTATTTCATATAAGATATTATCTCTGCTTACAAATGTTACCTATTTGGGCAAGTAAAGTTTGTAATTTAGAAAAGTTTGATCTTCAGGGGATCATAGTTCCATCCACAACATTGCTACATACAGACAACACAACAGACATTTTCTACAAAGAGAAACTTACCCTGTGGCAGATCAACACAAAGTGAGTTCACTGAAATCCCTGAGTAAACACTGCTTCAGGTTTCCACCACCTTGAACATTTGGAACCAGTAACCACGCACCCATATCGCATCTTTCCTACACAAAGAAGCTTGTGCAGGAAAGAGGTTTTCCATTCAAGAAGGGGTGCATGCCCAGTGAAAAGGGAATATACTTTACCTGAACAATATGCCTGGACTAGGGGAAGGATTCCAGTTCAGTCAGGCACACCTTTCCCACTGCTACCTAAGTAAATCAAGACTAGATTAAAATACCATAAAGCAGCTCTATACTGATCATTAAAATACACTCAGAGAGACAAAGTAGTAGGACATTTTGAGTGTGATTGATTCCTTATGAGTCTCTCCTCTGTTCATTCTACTCAATATTTTCATTAATATCCTAGGAGTCATTAATAACTTCAGACTGTAGAGCTGAAACAGCTATAGGGGTGGCAAAATTTGTGAAAGATCAGACCAGACTTTGAAACCATTTGGCAATGTAGTTGTCCAAAATCAACAAGATGAATTCATCCCATCTTTGCCTCAAATGTAATGTGAAGGCATTATTCCTGGCAAGCTATTACAGAACAAATCAATGGGCATAAGAGTCAGCTAGACAGCTGCGTGCCAGTGGGAGAGTTTATAGGGGTTACAAAACTGACATGGATGCAGCAATCTAGCAGAAAGAAGACAACTTTAATTTTGGGAACAGAAATGGAGCATGTAATAAGATGGAGGTGTTTCTTCCATTATACAGAATGCTGGCAAAGTATTACTTGGAGAACCATGTCCAGGATTCTAAGCCAGAAAAGAATACAAGGAAATCTGAGCAATAAGTAGTTTGGAAAAGGAGACCTATAGAAAAAAAGAATATAGAGATCAGAAAGGATTAGGGTTGTTCAGTATAGAAAATGAAAAGACTGTGAAAGGAACTGAAATATTCTGTGATCAAAAGTTGTTACAAATTGTTCTTTCCAACTTTGCAATACTTAGGGCTTCTTAGTGATGAGAGTAGTGAGAAGGCAGTATAGTCACCCCAGGAGATTATGAAATCTCTATCATTTCAGAAGGATCAGGTTATGTTGATATTAGTAACAGCAATATTAGAACAGAGGCCTGGGCACTCTGACATCTCCCCGATGACTGCCCCAGTGATTCTGGGTCCGTTAGCATTCCCCAGAGAATTCCCAAGCAAGATCTGGCATTTCAGGAACACTCTGGCCAAGGAACACTCAACAGACAGGTTCAGTGGGAGCATCCTCTGTGGCAAGGCAGGCAAGATTCAAAGTGTGTTTATGTAGACCATTTGTCCCAGGCCCAGAGAACTGGGCAAGGAGTAATAGTTTCAGACTAAAAGGGGAGATTTAAACTGGGTATAAGGAAGAAGTTGTTTACATTAAGAGTAGTGAAGCACTGGAATGGGTTGCCCAGAAGTAGTGGATGCCCTCCCCCTGGAGATACTCAAGGCCAGGCTGGATGGGGCACTGAGCAAAGTTGGACTAGGTGACCTTGAAACATCTTTTCCAACTCAGATGATTCTATGATTCTATGAACTGCCGCAGGCACATTTAACTTATTAGTGCTGTAGTCCACAAGTAGAAGTCTGTGCAAAGATAACACCAGACCCTTAGGAAATGCTGCAAGACCTTACCTAACCCTGTATGCCTGAAGTTCTGAGTTACATCTTGTAATGACCTTTGTTGGGACATGGAGAAAAATTTCAGCTACAGTACAATCCTAATTAAATCTATTCTCCAGGATCTGTATAAAGAGTCAGTGAGACAGACTGTCAAACAAACACATATAAAAAAGGGGAAAAAAAAACTTTTCATCCCTTCCCTGCGTGGTTTGTCTTGTAGATAACTCAGTAGAAATAGAAAAAGTAGCCTAATATAAATCAAGCCCAACATCTCAGCTGGAGATAAACAACTTTCATCAGCTCGAAGATGCAGAACTCAATTTATAGTTATATGGCATCACAGGAATAGGCATTAACAAACATTGCAAATATATTGCCCTTCCATCACTCAGGAACTCAGAGGGGGCCAGAAGCTCCATGCTGCAGCTGCCTCACACCAGCTGTGGGCCTAACATCATCACACTTTGCAGACACAGAAAATGTCTATAACACAGTCATTGTGCTGCGATGGATGGCAGCTAAGCTTCAGTAGCAAGGAGCTCAGTGTGGGCTGCAGCTCCTCCCAAAATTGTTGTTTGCATAGCCTGCGTAAGTGCAGTGCTGTGCAGGCTGGACCCCTGATGTTGAGCAAGGTGGTTAACTTCATCCTTGCTCAGATAGGTCTCTGGTCTGGCTGTGGGGTGGACCTGGCTGAAGGTGGTTAACCACGTAGCTGGAAAAGAGTTTCTCTGATTCTTACAGGGCTATTGTTGATGAAGGTTCAGCATCAAGAGACTCCTTTCATATACACATTGAGAAATATTTTACTACTCAGTCAACACACCTCACCAGCACCACCCTTTTTACACACAGCTAAGTTCTTCACCTCTTTCTGCACATCCTCGGGAAGGAGAAGAAAGAATGAGATGTAGACCTTCAGTTGTCAGGAAGGTGTTCCTGTGTTAGCCAGAAAGAGGAGGACAGGGTCATTAACCCTCCATAATAATGGGCAGAAAAATCTTCAGCATGCTGTGAGAAAAGCAGCAAAGAGTTTGGCAGAAAAGGCACACAATGAAGGGAGAAATCTTGTAAAAAGTGAATATTTTTCTACTTTGTGACTTCCCTCCCCTGCCCCCTGCCATTGTTAGGTTCAGTTCAGGCATGTTCTACTAAGATAACTACTTTGAATGATTGAAAAAAAAAAAAAAGAATGGGTGAAGGCACTAGCTTTAGCAGGAATAAAAAGTCAGGTGAAGAATATTCCTCCAAATTCATAGAATCATATCATAGAATGGCCTGGGTTGAAAAGGACCACAATGATCATCTAGTTTCAAACCCCCTGCTATGTGCAGGGTCACCAACCAGCAGACCAGGCTGCTCAGAGCCACATCCAGCCTGGCCTTGAATGCCTTCAGGGATGGGGCATCCACAACCTCCTTGGGCAACCTGTTTCAATGTGTCACAACCCTCTGAGTGAAAAACTTCCTCCTAATATCTAACCTAAACCTCCCCTGTCTCAGTTTAAAACCATTCTCCCTTGTCCTATCATAATCTCCGGAATCTAAAAGGAGAGCAATACAGGTGGATTCAGTAAAATGCATTTTGTGAATCCAGGATGGAGTTTAAAAATAAAGAGGAGAGAATTCGAGGTACCCGTGGCAAGGATGCTTTAAAATAAATCCAGATATTCAAACCAGCTTCTGAGGAGGAATATGACTTTGAGGAATGCTCAAAGGACCTTGCCCATTGGCAAGCCTCAGTCTATTTCCTTATTCTCTCACACCATTTGGACTCAGTCACTTGGCAGAGCAGAGATGGTGGATATGTCATTTTTTCCTACTCTTCCTGGGTGATCTGCTGCATGGCTTGAAATCGGTCCTTTTTTAGCTAGTATGGGAATAAATTGACCTCCTCAACCCTGTAATATAGGAGGAACATGCAGTAAGCCACAGGACGGTGTCACCTCTGAGTCATCAAATCCAGACTGCTGCTATCTCCAGCAATCACACCACATAAACCCATTCATAAATCTGTCTTGTTCCACCCTTAAAATGCTATGGATGTTTGCCCAGTTTCTAAGCAAGGTTAGTTATCTCCAGAAGGTTGCAAAATTTCTCCAAAAATCCCATCTTAGCTTTCACCCATTTGGTTTCTAGGCATGGAGACCCTTGATCCGAGCTGTTCACACTGCACAGCACTAACCTCAGCTCCACTACACTATCACAGCATTTCTAATCTCGTCCAAACTCTGCTCTGCCAGACTAAGCAAGACAACCTCTTTCCAATCAGCCCAAAGATGACAGAAAGCCTCTGATCATCTGAGCAACCCTCCACTCTACCCACAGCTGCTGGAGTTCACCACTTCTGTTGCTTCTTTTCCAAATGGGCTGACCAGAGTTGCCATCAGATTCCCACAGAGGCTGTAATGGCTGCTTGTACAATGGGGTTAACACTTCTATCTGCAGAAGGAATATCTAATCTGGAAGGTTTTAGCTCTTTTTTTCACCCTCACAGCACCTGATGGAATGTAATTGACCATCACACACATTTCTTCTTCTCCCCTTTTCTAAGATTACTCTCTAGCTTGTAACAGCAAATACTATCAGTCCCTATTAGACTTTCTCCCACTTCTGTAATTCCAAACTAGAGGCTTGGCCAAGTTCTCTAATTTGATGTTTTCATCTGCAGTGATGGTACTTCTAGGTTTTTCATTAACAGCAGCTTTACCACACAATTTCATCTATCTGATGAATTCATTGACAAAAACATTACACACTCAGACTTAGTCATACGTGATATATTTTTAAATCCAAGATAGAATATTGCATTTTCATGTTTAAGAGCAGATATCCTGGACTGCTACAGTACAATCCATCTTACCTTAAACTGTCTTATTCTATTTTTCCCTTGCCCATATAGCTGATTATTTTAATAAATACCTTGCTTTCTGATACATGCAGAGTTCGTGTGTGACAGCAGCATGTAAACCTTCACTCTGAAAAAACAGACAAGTTCAGTAACTTCCCAAACCTTTCTACTCTACATCGACTGGGGGATATTTTTAGCCTGTATATTGAGCTGTTCAGTAGCAACAGAGTTACTGTTTTATTGGGGTTGTATTTATAAATGTAGAACCAAGCATAGCCTTTGTCATAGGCAAGCTGCTATCTGAATAAAAAATGAGTTAGAGCTTGCTTACAGTCTGAGCTGTGCCTTTACGCCTGAGGTTAGGCACCTAGACCCATATTTAGATCCCTAAATAAGTGTGGCCTGAAGCACTGTATAACTTCATCTGCTGTCGATTTCACTGCAAGTCCAAGTTATTAGGTTTCCTGTCCTTTCCCTTGGCAGAAGATTTCATTTTGATGAGAGCTGAAGATTGCCAGGGCTGTCATGCTCTGGGGCTCCTTACAAAACATTCTGTCGCTCTTTACCTTTCATTCCCATCTGGAGACAAGGTAAGTAAGAGAGAGGTAGCATGCCATCGTGCCATGACAATGGGCAGCTCCTAGCTGGTTTGGGGACAAATTACTTATGGCCACAGAGCAGAGAAAGGCTGGAGACAGTATGTGACCCTCAGAATTAAACCTCTGCTGGCAGACACCAAACTGGTGCAGTATGAGAAGCAACAAAGCAACCTGTCCTAACTGTAGGTGTTCCTTTTCATTGCAGGGCAGTTGGACCAGATGACCTTCAATGTCCCTTCCAATTTAAGTGATTTTATGATTCTATGATTTAGAGTGCTTGCTCACAGCTCTCCATTCTTTATTGTCATAGAGGATTGTTTGATTTCTCTGGTTAGTGTTTAACAGTTGCAATGTGGTAGGTCTTGAGGTCTGCATGTTACAGACCACTTTCTTGCCACGTCTCCAATAAAGCTCCAGATCAATCCTTTTCTGAGCAGGATTGCCAAACATGAAGAATTTGTCCTTTAAGGTTAACTTCCAGCCTTGAGAAGCTTGCCTTCTGAGCTAATGAGTGAGCTCTGAACTAATGAGTGAGTGAAACTGCTCTGACGAGTCTCTTGTGCTAATTTACTCCTTCTCTCTTGAGCAGCATTTTGACATTGAGCTCAGCCAGAGCCGGGTGGGCGTTGGGAAAGCAACACATTCCTTCTGCTCCTAGTTACAAGGTGCCCCAAATCTGCTGCTCAAAAATATCATTGTGAGGTGCTTTGGGCTTCACTCCAAAGGGGAAGAAGTGAAGCGTAGGAGTATGTAGAATGTAAAAGTGGCAGCAGAAATCACCAGGTGGCATTTGGCAGCAAGCTAAATGCCAACTATTGTGTGCATCACTAAAGGAGTGTCCAGAGCCCAGGGAGTCAGAAGAAAAAGCAGTGTAAGCAGCAGGAAAGCAAAGAGTCTGTAAGAGATGCAGTGAAATCCTGGAAGATTGATGCTCTTCATTACAAAGAACCAACTGCCTCTCAATGACAAGTCCCCAAGCCCACTTTTAGCCTCGGCTGTCCTTGTGAGATGAAGCTGCCCTCCCTGCACTGCCAGCCAGAAAGCCAGCAGGAATTTCCCTAAAATGCACTGGAATAGAATCAGTCAATTGGTTTCCGAGATACTGCAAACAACGCATCTGATGCAAAGTGGTGACAGCCCATGCAAGCAGCGAGGGCTGCCCTCAGCCACTCATTAATTCAGCGGAGTCGCGAGAACTGGAAAAGCCTGAAGACCCACGGGAGACGTGCATGAGCCATATGGAGGCCAGAAGGAGACAAGAGGCGAGAAAGCCTGACGTGCCATTTTGCATTATGGTTGTCCTGCACAAGCTGTGCTGAGCACATCATATTTCAGTCACAGCATTAAAAAAGAACAAAGGTGAGAAGAGTTAGGGGAAGGCTGTATTTCTCAGCAAAAAGAGAAAAGAAAAAAGAAAGTCACAAGAATCAGAAGCTGGCAAAAATCCCCTCTGCAGTGTGATCGGAGGGGTTTTTCAGTATCTAAGGTGTCCAAAATTGTGACATCAGTCACAGCCGGCATTCTTAGGCCCCTCAGAGCCGATCTCACCCCTGTGAGCTGCTTTCAGCAGTGGAGCCTTGGAAGGAACAGCACACCCTGCACAGAAGGACTATTAGCTTCCTACTGTTCTTACAGATATATCCTTCTTCAATTACAAAATAAATAGCATTATGAATATTTTAACTAAATCTAGCTTTAGAAAAGAGGAGAATACATACACAGGCATACGTATATAACATTCACATTGCTTTGAGGTTTTCAGTCTTGTATATTGGGCTATGTTATAGCTGGCTATATACTGACTAAAACTCAGTATATTGAACAGAATTAATTTCATCTCCATGTCAAAGTATAAGCCTGAAAACTTAGTTACAGAAGCGCCATGGGCTTTTATGAGCAGCAAAAAATAAATTAAAAAAGTGACATGCTGGAAAGCTCAAAATTTCTCCAGCAAAAGTGTAATGTAGACACACCAGTAAGGACTTTCTCAGTTTGCCCAAGTTGTGCACTAAATCTTGTTATGCATTATTCAGACTGAATTTGTGTTTATGTAGCAAGCAACATGAACACCAAGTGTGTTAGAAAGAGGGTTAGAAAATTAACCCTCTTGCTTCCAAATCAGAGCAGATGCACCACTACTGTGTCTAAGAAATGAATTGCATGCATCTCATACCTTGTTGTTTCTCTTCCCTCTTTCCCACTGCCCATGAGGGAAGGACAATAAGTTAACTTGTGCTCTTGTGAAGCTCTAGCACAAGAGACATTGATCTCAATTACTGCAATGCAAATAGACACACTGGTATGTTCTTCACTGGCTTGTCCATTTGATGCTTTGCATAAATGTGCATAAAACAAAGACGTGTCACTTATGTATGTTACAGTTCACAGGTCTATGAAAATCACACAGGCTACTGGGCAGGGCTTGAGGATTCACCATTGTAGGAGGTGAGCAGGGAAGAAGGATCCAACACAGAACTAATACTCAGCAAAGAGTGTGAAAACATATAGCCAAATGTCACCTTCCAGTAGAGGTGAGAACATCAGAGCAATAAAAATGCACCAGGAGCTTATCACAAATATTGATGTAGTATTTCTGCAGTACCAGGGATTCCATGATGAGCAGAGTGTACCAAACTGCCAGCAGCTTTTGAGAAGGGGTTTGCCAAACAGTATAAACCAGAGCAGCACAAACTTTAGAGAAAGGATACAGCACTTCTCTCTGAGGTGTTAGTTAACACATTGGGTAGGATAAGCCTTTGTATTGCAATTTGATGTGTGTATTAGAAACCCACGTAATTTACCACAACAGTGCCTTGTCCCGTGTCCACCAGAAAGTCGGGCTTTGAATCCAGAACACCAAGACAGGAACATCAGCCTCAGGAAGAGGTTTGCTTGCAATCATTTTTGTTCAGTGTTTTCCATGTGAAGGTGTGATGCAGATTCATATAAGAGAAGAGAAACAGAGAAAATAAATATCTCTGAACTATTCTGGAGATTGACCTCGTCTTCACTCTCTAGGTAAATTTAATTCTTTCTTCCAAGTAAGGCATTATTTTCTGATAATAACCAAATAACTTAGCCTAAATAACCTAATAATAGTCTAAGTATTAGTCTTTTTTTTTTGAAGAAGAAGATTTCTTCAGAACAATCAGAAATGTCAAACCCAGAAATTCATTGGCATGTTAAAGGGATCCCAGTCCAAGAAGCAGATGCTATTGAAAGATATGGGTATCCTGGAACTAAGTTTTCCTTATGGTTTATGGCACAGCATAGCAGGCACCTCACAAGATAAGCTGAAAAGACATAAAGATTTTTTTATGGAAGTTTCGGTGGAAAGTTTTAAAGTTGCACGTAGCTCACCCATAAGCCTGGGGTTTTTAGTCAGTTTTTATATATGAGCAGAATTTAGTTCAAGCAAATTTAATGCCTGGTTTTTGCCTGTTTCAGCTATGGAGTGTCAGCAAATACCTTGCTTTGAATCTACCATCCAGGATCCGTAAGTGTGAAAAACTGCTGTGCTGCCGTCCTAAGATAATGTGCTACAAACTGGACATCTTTATGCTACTGCCATATCTGGTTACTTACCAATAGCAAAATCACCTGAGCAGAGGCAACTGTGCTTAGTAGTACATTTATGTCCTCTTGTACAATTTCAATAACAGTACAACCAGTTTTTCGTTACCTCCTTACAATTGGAAAGGTATGCTTACTAGTTTGGCAAATGTATTCTAGAGACTTCGAAGAACTCACTACTACTGGAACAGGCTGCCCAGGGAGGTGGTAGTTCAGGCAGTGGCTGATTGGTTACAGCCACATTCATAACAGACTCATTAGAAAGTGTTGATTTCCTTACACGATTTAACACCGTCATTCATAAGTCGTGTAGGCACTTTTCTTAGGCCATGGGTGGGATGAATGTATCTCACTTAGTCTCAAAAATCTAGGTGTCAGACTTTCAGCTGGCTATTCTGCCTGCTTTTATGGGAAGGAGGGAGAAGCAGGCACATCCAGAGAGAAATTCATCTCATCTGGAGATAGGTAGCTGAAGTAGGTCAGAGAGATTGCATGTGTGGGTTGCTCTTCAGCAACATAGAGAAAGCCTAGGGCGATCAGTGGGGAATTAGACAACTAAGCCTTAAATATCTGTACCTTGATGGAAATAAATGAACAGAGTACTTCTCAGCTGATGATAAATAGCCACTACAAGGAAAGTTGTGCTCATGGTTGTAGTTTCATGACTTGGCTTGTAAAACATGCCCTGCACCGGAGCCCCCTGTCTCCCCAGACACTCCTCAGAGTGTTATGGTGTGTAAGTAGGTCAGCTCTCCTGTTAATGTTATACCACTCCAGTGATAAACCTTTTGTTTCTGCAAATACAATGTCCAAGTGCTACTTCTCCTGCATCTGTTCATCCGTGATAGCGTGAGCATGACTTGCAATGTAATATTTGTCCTTTTTAAATAGATCCATTAACTTATTCCCAGTGAAGAAGCCCTTTGTACAGATTCACTGCTGGAAGAAAATAATAGTTGTGCAGAGGACAAATGCTTCTAAGACTGCAGCTTGTTTTCATCCACACATTGCCCACAGTGTCTGTAACTCCTTTTCTATTTTATAGTATAAGAATGGATATTACCTTATATAAAGTAAATGAAAACCGTGAGGATTTAAGGGAATTTTTTGTGTAATTTTCATAGTATTTTTTTCAGATTAGATTATGTTTTTGTGTTTGGTAACTTAATTAAAGCAGGAGAGTGAGACAAACAATCTAAAGCCTTCAAGAATAAACATAGAAGAGACAAATCATGTTAAACTGGTGTATGGATCTAAGTGCTACACGTATTTGGATACAGTGATCCCAGTTATGGCTTTGTCTTTATTTCCTACTCTGACTTGAAAACAATAGTAAATATATATATATAAATATATATATTTAGCAAAGTAAGAGAACTGCAGTAATAGTGCTCTACTAAATTGTTTTCATGATAAGAAATGTATTTTAATAAGCAGCAATGTGTAGCCTATCCATAAAGGAAAACTTGGTACTGTAGCTACAAGTCTTCTGCCTTATTTTCATCATGCTGTATCTCAGGATGAAGATTCTTCTTTGCAAAATAAAATCCTCTGGAGAAGAGATACATTATGTGATAACAACTTGGAAGTTCTTACGAAGATCTTGACTGGGGTTAAAAGAGACTCACATTTATAGAAATATATGAAAAAAGCACGGACTTATTTGTATTAGTGGGCCCTGTATAGGATGCTAAAATAATTTGTGTCCAATGCATTTACAGATATGTCTCCTCTGTGGATTAAAATGTTTTATATTTCTGTTTCTTTGTTTAAACATGGTATTCTCTGTGAATGTAACCAAAAAGCATGGCCATAGACAATGAATGCTTATATAGCAGTTGAAATATAGCAGCTGACATATAGTTGATTGATAGTTCTTTAAAACCATATTAAATATACTATCAAATGTTTCATGGGTCATTACTGACTGGCACTGTAGATTTCTAAGCTGTTCTTCTCTTTTCCCTTTTTCATTTTCCCTTCCCTTCTCTTCCTTTGTCTCTATTTAACTGAAATCAGAGCGATAGCAGTTATGTTTTTATTACCAATCATTGGTGGGGAAAAAAAACAACCCTTTAAGAGCCTCCAGATATCAGGCACCATTGAAGGAAAAGTAAATCTTATATGTAAAATGCTAAAACTGATAAATGAAAAAAAAAAACCAGCAAAAATTTTTCCATGCATCAATTACCTTAATGTGTATATCTACAGAGTACCTGTACCAGAGAAACAGAGAACGTTTCTGAATGGAGAAATGATTACTAAAATAAAGGACCTTGTGGTATCTTGATCATCACTCCCAGCTCAGTAAAGTTTTATATTTATCAAAGTTGGACTGAAGACTCTTCATCATGGAAAACAAATTTATTTGTATTTTAGAAAGTCCCACTGTACTGATTTATGTGACACCACAGTGTGTAGTTTTTCACTGTGGACATTGGTTTGATTTTGGGCAGTAGAATACTCAATTTGCTTTAAAAACTGAAATGTTTATCCACAGCATAATGGCAAGGGAGCACAGCTTGCTTTCTTCCATTCAAGACAGCGTCTTTCTCTTATGTTATATGACCCTCAGGTTGCTGGGTTTTAAACTCATATTCAGAAAGTCCATATTGGTCTGGCAAAACCTGTCAGCCTTAGCTAACTTGCTTGCCTAAACATCCTCAACTGAGAATTTGAAGCTAGAGGTGACTTTTCCTTTGCTTTTAAATTGTAGTCATCTCATCTCAGTTGCTTAATTTAAAGTACAAAGAAAATATTAACATTTTGTTGTCTGATGAGATCAGGGACAGTATTTCAGTAAAATTTAAGATTTATTTGAAGAATTTTTCTAGACTTTTTTAAGAATTTGGATATAGATCCAAACACAGTAGATCATGCTTTACAACATACAAGGCATCAGCTATGTGACACATTAACAACTGGATATGATTTGGGTTTTAGTGATATTTTTGTATTTTGAAGGATATATAGTGACATTATTACTCTCTAATAAAGATTTACTTAGACCTAAATATTTTATCACATATTGCTCTTTTAAAAATTGAAGAGTCTGAAATCGATGAAAAGAGTTATAGTGTACAAGTAAAATGTGGTTTTTGTACTGTTATATTTATTGTGTCTCTCACAAGTAGAAGACCAGCTAGACCTAAAATGTTATCTTAGTATATATATAGCACAACCAGCTTTTAAATTCATGACTGCAGTGATTTTCAAGCCTGTGAAATTCATAATAAATACCAAAGTGTCCAGACTTCCTACAGACCTAAAGAGTCAATGGTACTTTCTTCAAACAATTTTTATGTGCTTGCATCATGTAAAGATACCTCCACGGAGCAGGACAGGGACTGCGTATCAACAGCCAGAGCAGGGGAATTTACTCAGACCCTGAACAGACCTATAATTACAGGCAAGTTGTATCTTTGACCTCTCTATTTCACTCTGTATTTCAAGCTCATGGATGTCAGAGCAGAAGCCCAGGACCTCTGGCCAGCCAAGCATAACCTACCACTGATCTCTCTTGGGGTATTTCCTTGTGGTTCTGACGAGCTTACTCTCTCCTCCATTCTCCTTGAACTGAGCTAAACCATGGGTTGGATTCCTTGCCAACACAGGGAGTTTGAGTACTTCACTGACAACTGTCAATGGCAGTTGAGTTTGAAAACGAAAGCCAAAGTGAAAGCTGATGCAAAGGATTTCAGACCTCTTTCGCACATAGTCTTTAAAAATCATCCAGACCTTCCTTCACCTTGCCAGTCTGATCTCAAATTTAAAGTGACTGATGGCATTGTTCAGATGACAACTGCAGTAATGAGCTAAGAAAAAATAATCATTACATCTATGATAAATCAACGTTTTGAACGAAAACACAATAATGAATGAAAGAAATAAACAGAAGGCTGTGTGTCAACCTTAGAGACCACAATAATGACAAAAATCTTTGTTGTTATTGTTGTTAACTTATGAGAATGCAGTGTGCTTAAACAATATATCATTATCTTTCAGTGATACACTTAAGCAAGCCATCATACAGGAAAGGAATCCATCAGCAAAGAAGAGATGGGAAATAGCAACTAACAAATATATCTTCAGTGTTTCAGATCAAACATGATAGAAAACTCACAAGTAGAGCAGAACTGGACAAATACAGATATGTGTTCAGATCTGAAATTCTTGTTGCTCAAATGAGAACTGCTTCAGTTCTCTGACTGAGTGCAAAAACATATTTTGGATGATGCAGGTGACTATAGTGAAATCAAAAAGCACCTTTAGTCTCAACTGGGAATGGACCACACTTTTGTAGAGATTGTGTCACACACCTGTCTCCCTTAGGGAAAGGAGCTTGAGGAACATTTCCCAAGAACAGAAATGGAATTATATTTTTCTATCAGCCGTAAAATCTGAGACATAAAATTAGATTAATAAAATGAAGGACAGATGAGAAGCTGAAGGATAAATCAATAATTCACACGTCTATTACACTGCTGTCAAGTTCTTGCATGAAGAGAGGACTATATTGGATTTTCAAAGGCAAATGAGCCACTTGTTGCCCACAGACAAGGCTAACATTCTGGCTGGCTGGGCTGTTGGCCAGGACTGGATACCAAACTCCCTTTTCTATAAAGGAGACCTCTATCACTTCCCTGGGGGGAATAACTACCTCTTTTACCAATGCCAGCAAGCCAAACTCTTCTAGTTTAAAGCCAGTCCCTCCGTCCTATCACTGCACACCCTGATAAAATGTCAGCCCCCATCTTTCCTGTAGGCACCCTTTAGGTAATGGAAGTCTACAATGAGATCTCCCTGGAGCCTTCTCTTTTCCAAGCTGAACAACCCCAACTCATTTAGCCTGTCTTCACAGGAATGGTGCTCCAGATCTCTGACTCATGGACCTCCTCTGGACCAAAGGAACTTGTAATGCTTTCTAGTTCCATCATCCTATGAAAACAGCAGTCATATTTTGAGTAGCAGTAGGAGTACTAATAATGGAGATATCTAATGTGGCACACCAGGGCATGCATACTGAGCCCTGGACATACAAGTTAGAGTTGTATCAGAGTAGGTAGGAGGAAGGATAAGCTGTGCAAACTCGCAAACAGCCTGATTCTGTTCAGGTTTCTGGAAAGAGTTAGATGGGTGTCTGCACAGTCACTGCCATATTGATAAAAGATACCTGTTCTGGCAAGGTCTTTTAACAGCCACTTGAACAGCTTCACTATCTGGCTGATGCTGTGTGCCAGCTTTGCTGTAAACCACAAGTTGCCTCTTAACATTCTCCGCTGGACTGAAAACTGTAAGATATTGGCAAAGAGCAAAAGAAGAGGGTGAGAAATTCAGCTCTGGTATTATAGCTAAATTAGGATCCTCCAAAAGTTGTCAGTGTAATCACTCCGGAGTTTCATTTATGGGGAAAAAAATATGTGCAGGTGTACATTTGCCATGATTTCTACTAATGTTCTGCAAGTGTCAAATAACAATTGTACTGGAAGCCAAATTATGTCCTCTGTAACACTTCAGTTACTTCAGTGGACAAGACCAGAGCACAACAAAATAGCATTTGTTATTGACTGGGGCTTGAATAAGAAAGGTTTTTAGCTAATGAAATGAGATTCAAAATTCATTTCAAAGCTTCAGTCTTGCAGATTTTTCCCATAAACTGTGAGAAATCCATTTCTCTTATAGCCATTTTGTTATGAAGATCTTGATTTCAGTTTTGTAGTTATCCCATATATCTATAGATAGGAGTTACTTGGAATTCGTGCTCTGCAACACATCTGTTATTTTAATGGCCTACTTTTCAAATGCAAACCTGAAGCTGAATTTTCTGGTAATAGGCTTAGTTTTCCCTAATGGTATCAGGATAGATAAAATTTTTTATAGATTTAACAATACCTTTCTGACTATAGCCAAGGAAATCTACATTTTCACTTATAGAAAGATTTGCTGAAGAACCATGGTAAATGGAGGAGGAGAGCTTGCTGTACTGAACTTATCACTGAAATACAATAAGTCAATCAAATTATGATCCAGAATTGACCAAATGCAGCACTGAAACTGACATGTTTAGATGAATTTATCAATTATAATATCATGATATTAATACGCAAGTTGATACATTAGTATACTCCCTAACCTTCAGCAAACAGTCTGCCAGGATATATTTGCTCATTAAATGGTGTACTTAAAGTAACTTTTTGTAAAGATGACAAAATATGACAAAATTACACAGCTTACATGACAGGACTGTGTTTTGCAATACTGTTCTTCAAAGTTGTTTGTTCTGAATTGGTGTCAAAACCAGGAAGCCTAGGTTGTACTTCCGACTCCACTACTGTCCTTGATAGAAAGTTGCCATCTTACTTCCCTCTGACATTTCTTTGTGACTGTTCCCCAGTCTTAAAGCAAGGGTGCCAGTCTTACTTCAAGAATACTGCCCTCTTGTTCTTCACATATGCAACTGCTCTTTATTCTGAGATGTTAGCAAGAAGTCTGTTGTTTGTTGCAGAAAAACATTTTAAAGAGAAATGGCAGATTCATGAAACTAGGCTTAACCCATAGCTGTATACCTTTAATGTTGCTGTTACCTAGGCAAAAATCTGTTCAGTGAGCATTCTGTCTGGGCACTAACTTGTAAAGCTGTGTACTAAGAAAAGCAGCAAAATGTATTCCAACACTGAATCTTTTAAAATTGCCTTTCTGGTCAGTGAGGTAATACTATACTGTCAAGTTGTATTATTTCTTTGCTTTAAAAGAGAAAGAAGTCAGAAGTAGTCCTCAGGCTGCAAGTGACTTTTTCAACTGCACCTGCACTACATTCTTCCCGAGCCTCTTACCAGATGTGTAAAGGTAAGCAAAGTCCCAGGAGAGAACATTTGTAAGAGTTCATTTATTAATTTACAAAAACTATTCTCCAGGAAAAGTAAATAAATAAACAAATAAATAATTTTGTGCGATGTATTTTACAATCCTTTAAAATGCATTTTTCACTTATTAGAAGCCTGTGAGTTCAGTGTTACTATGCAATGTACTGCAAGTATCTGTGGGTTAATTCCAAATTCCACTTAATGCGCGTGAAGTTAGGACTAAATTCTGCTCTCTTTGTTCTTAAAGGGGACTTGCATTTGCCACTGTCTAAAATTATTTCCCACTTATACCCACAAGTGTATTTACCATTGTGTTTCCTTTTTCTATCACAGAGACACTAATTCAGCGCAGGGTGCACAGCTGAGCTAGCCACTCCATGGAATAGTGGTGAGTGCTGACATTTTAAAGCGTTACAGCAAGAGCAGTTCCTTGACAACTGCTCATGAAACTCAACACTTTGCTCTCAGTGCTACAGTTCAGGAACACTTCAGCTATTTTAATCCCTGTGTGTCAGGGCTGCTTTGGCAGCAGCTTGTTCTGCTTGGATCTCCCCAGCATAACTGCTATAATTGTTCCTGACTGTGTCTTGCAGCCCATTCCTTGATCTCCACTGTCCCTGATGCAGTTCTTGGCCCAGCAAAAGGCTTCTCCCCTCTCGTACTCAGCAGCCGCTTCAGCAGTCCCCTCTACATGCACATTCAGGCTCTTCTCCTATTGAGGATCTTCTGCCAGAGCAGATGATGATGTATGCGTGACCTTGCTAAAGATCTCTGTCCTCTGGGTGTTTCCTCAGAAAGCTGAGCTTCTCACAGTCTTGTGAAAGCTAATTAATGTTTACAGAGTGCTTTGTCCTTAACTAGCAAAACACAAGTGACAAGCAGTATGGAGAGAAATCCGCCCTGGCGAGGCACAAAGTAACTGTTAGATCTTTTCCAGACATGAAATATTATACACCTCTTTTAGGTAGTGAATAGAACATAAGTGTTCTCTGGAAACTTCTGCTTCTCCTATGGGAAACCAAAAACAAGCAACAACCTGAAGGTCTTATCTAGGCTACCAGCACTGAGGCCAGGAAGGGTCTCTGTTAAAGAAGAGTCGGTAATTGGAAGTGCTTCCCTTGAAGTGAGTTGCCAGGGGTGGAGAGCTTGCTCTTTCCCAGGACAGACCCAGGACATGTGGCGCCATGCTGGACCTGTGTCCAGAAATCTGGAGCAATAGGTTCTGGCTGTGAAATGCTATGCCTGAGCTGCACCTGTGTGAGCCATCCCCTACAGCCAGAGGAGCTGCCCAAAGAGAGCTACCTAGTTAGCTGTTCCCTGCTTACAGTTTTTCCCCAGCAGGAAATCGATGTACTCACATTAAAGCCAACTCACAGCAGATTTATTTATGTGCTGCCTACCTGTTTCTGCAGGTACCTCACTTCAGCTCCCTCCTCAGCTGCCTCCTAATCCTGCAAGGCACTTCACATCTACTAAGGCAGTACTGCCATTTCCCCATTTCCCCAAGCTCCCCTGGAGCTGTTACCAGAATTACTTCAGCCTTATCTGCCATCTGCTTGGCATCGGCAGAGGGGAGAACAGCCCCTCACTAGATCCTTCATTGTGAGGGAAGATTGGTTTCAGCATCCAGTCCCAGGGGTGGCCTGGAGGACTATGAATCTTTATTATGGATCGCTATAGCTCTGCAGCCTGCTGTAAGGGAATTGTGCTTCCAAAAGGAGCAGGAGGTCAGGCTTGATTCTACCTTCCCAATCTTCTCTTCATTCCTTTGGGACCTCTGCTCTCGGCAGTCTGGACTTTCTCCATCCCATTCTAACACCCTCATTTTGTAGAAACACCTGAAGTAGGTTGTGCTTTCCAGCAGACAGTGGGACAGTCCAGGAGGCAGGGTTGAAATAATCCCCAGCAGCTTTGTAGATCTACCAAACAGTATTCAGACAGCAGAAGAAAAGCCAAATTATGCTGTTGCTGATATAATCTATCGCAAGAGTCCATTGTAATTAAGTCAGAACATTTTCAGCTTTTGTGCTAGCATTTACACAGCTAGTCTGTATCACACTTGCACCCACTCAGGCAACACATTCTAGGAGCTGTGCAACACCTGGGGAGGTGAGCAGGTTTAAGTGACCTTGTGTTCTGAAAACTCCCAGACATGTCACTCTGTTCAAACTGGTAGTGTGTTGTAGGAAGCAGCGAGAAGCCATGGACAAACCCACAACAGCTACCAAGCATCAAAGGCTTTTTCCTTGGGAAGGCAGCACTGATGGTGGCAGCTGTGTTTACTCAAATGCTTGGAGAAAGCTGGCACTAGTTTTGGACAGAAGCCCAGAGAGAATCATTTTAATGGGTTGTAACTTGAAATATTTCTGATCTGTGAATGAAAGAACATCATTTACAGGGAGTAATTGTTGCCTTTTATTTTTTTTTTTTTTCAGGAGAGGTGTTTGTTACGCCAGAATCTGCCAAAACCCTACAACCTTCCAACCTCTGCAGCTCTGCATCCTCATTATCTGAGGGAGATTTGCTGAAGTGCCTAAAATGAACTGAGACATGTCAGCCTAAGGTTCTCTCAAGAATTACGCTCAATCATCTCTGCTGTTCTTTCAGCTTTAAACTTGGCTCTTGGCCTGGAGTCTCCCTCCTTCTTCCTCTCACATTTTCTGAACGCCCAATTCAACAGATTTAAGAAAATGTTATGCTCTGTGGCAAAAGCTACTGGCTGAAAATCATCTTTGGGTTCATCATATAGCCAGCTATATGCAGAGCTGTCAGCCACAACACAAGGATTTGTATGTTCCTTCTTACTAGATGAATTCCATCATGAGGTCTTGGAGTTTGGCAAGACTGATGTTTCGTACAGATTCATGCCACTGATTCTCACATTTGGAGGTTGTCAGCACAGGGTCATAGCCTGGTATTGACTGTGATACCTGTGTAGCAGGTCTCAAAGGTCCTGCAGGGTGAGCAGGGTGATCCATACCTTTCTGTTCCTCATCTTCCCACCCAAAACCATATGCTCTGAAGGAGCACATTAGGCATTTATTTTTCTTCATTGATAAGGACAATAACTTCCCTAAGCACCTGGACAGGTGCTTTTCTTTGCTGCAAGGAAGAATATCGTGAGCATGACAAAAAGGAAGGGGGAGCCCAGGAAACATATAGTCCAATGGCTTCCATTACAAGGATATGAGAGAAGATAACTACGGTGTTTGATAGAGGATCACAGAGACCCTGTGGTACCTGTGCCAACTGATGCCAAATGAGGGTTTGGGGGATTCTGATATGCGATCAGTCCACATTTATATTAAACATTTCTCTGAACACGCAACATTTGTATTTCTACAGTAACTTCCACAACACCTAAGTTGACTGTTGGTGTCAGCAGCCATCAGATAAATGCAGAGTTCCAGACAAACCCAGAATCCTCCTAGTCAAAATTTCCCTCCATTCTAAAGGTACTTTGATGAGACAAGACCTCTAGCACTAGGCCTGTCCATGTGCCTTTGGGTACACGTGAAGTCTCTCTAGATATGAGAAGTGCCAACATGCTGCTACAGGCCTGTGAATTCTTAGTGGATGAAATAACATCATTATGTTATCTCTTCTCATTTTCAAGCTTCTCAGATAACAATATCTACTGAAGATTATATTGTACTTGCTATTTCTGCCTTGCTACTCTTTCACAGTAGGATCTCAAAAAAATCCATTTCATGTACATTTTAGCAATTGTTACACAGTGTAGATCATCCTTAATACACATCTGTCCTTTTTTTTCCTCTGCCTTTATCTGTGCTCCCAGCAGAGCTGTATGTGTATTCAACAACCAGTAGAGCAATATATGACAAAGAAGCCATACACAGTGTATAGACCAACAAAGAAAACATTACAGATTTATTTTTGCCTCTACCTTTAAACAGGAATCTGCCTAGAATAAATAAATTTTCATTTAGCTGCATTGCCAAGAAGATACAATTCATCCAATCTTTCTCTGCTTTACCAAGGAGTGCATTCATTTCTGATTCTAAATGGGAATGATCTTAGTCCTTGATCAGGCTTATCAATTTACTAGTTTATGTTGTTCATATACAATATACAACATATAGCACCTTTACCTAGAATGTACCATTTTCCCCTGTATGAGACATATGCACTGCACATTTTTGAGCTCTTAGTAGAGTTAATGACACACATTCTGGTTAATACAAAGACAGTTACTAATCTACGGACTTTTCTAATGGCAGACAACTATTTATCCCACACACACACAGGAGAATATAATGGAAATAAATGACTGACCTAGTAGATCTATAAACTACTTGGACAAGCAGATAGCTGAAAACAAAGAAAAGTAAAATAAAATAATAAAAAAAATAAATAAAAAGCTGAAACCATTAAGTCCTTGACCATGTTTTGACTGTTCTATCTGATAGAATGGGATCTGGCAAGAATCTTTACCTTTGAATTTCAGCCGATGTGATGCAGACACTGTTCACCTACTATGAAAACTAACAACCAAAGCTTTACCTGCCTTGTGAGGCTCTTGATAAAAGACTTTGGCCTTTGAATTTAAAACATTATTTGGGCATACATAAGTTTATATTTGACTTTGCATGCAGAAACCTGAAGCCGATGGTGCTCCTCATATGCAAAAGGTGCTAGCAGTCTGACATGAGCTGAAATAAAGCCATATGAATACAAAGACCCAGATAGCTCCCATTTGAAAAGAGCTGTAGGAACCCTGCATTTAAGGGTAATTTTATTCTCATTTGTTAAAGGTTACTGAGACTAGAAGGGGGCAAGTTCATCTGGAAATTATTTTGTTGGTGATCTTATTATAAAGATGAAAAACGGTGTGATTTGCATTAAGATTCAATCCCTGTTGTACAGCTAGACATATTCCTTGGTCTTTGCTACAGGAATATGATGAACATCTAATGCAGATCTGACCTCAATTAGTTTATTTTCCTTTTCAGTGAAGCATAGCCTGCGTTCAACTGTGCTAGCTGTACAGTGCCCTATTTGAGACTCTTTCCTGTACATTACCATAGAACATGATCCATAACTGGACACGTGTAAGTAATGTCCTGGCTGATGATGATGCAAAGATTTTATGTCAGATATAAAGAAGGGTTTTCCTTCATTACCCAGGACATTTCTGGTAACAAATGGTGATACTGATATCCTGACCCATTTTTTTCAGGCTTATGTATTTCATAGCTTGCTGGGAATTCCTTCTTAGAGAACTTTTCAATGCTGGCTGGCAGAAGCTCCTATTCTTATATTAAAAAAAAATGGCCGCTCTCCTTTCTTCTTGTAGGAGGGGAAAGATTTTTTACCCTGTCTGAAACTATGTTCCCTCTCTTCCTCCTCTCACACTAGTCTCTCTAAAAGTGACTGACCTTAGCATCCATATAATGCTGCCAACAGGGAATTCACAAATTCTGAATAAAACTACTAATGTGGGGAAAGCAGGATGCATTTTAGGTCAAACTTTTTTTTGTTTTATGGTAAAGGAGATTTGATTGATAACACATCATCTTTGGTCACAGAAAGTGAAGTGCACCTTGAGGAGTGGTCAAAGAAAAGTGAAACAAAAACATTAATTGCAGCTGCAAGGCACTCAGCTCCATGAACTGAGCAGACACAGAATGAGCAGTTTTAGCCTCCCTCCTGTAACACCACCCCAAACTACAGAAACCTGATGAGGCAGGAGGCAAAGCCACTGTGCAACAAGAAGGATTTGATGCTCAGTACTTCTCTGGCACCAAAATTTGTAGTTAAAGGCACTAAAAACAACTGTCAAAATAAAAGAGATCTATGAGAGCATTTCATAACATGAATAAACACATCATCTACTTTCAGATCCTAAGTAATTATTTAGGATTAAATCCATAGCATAGAGGGATGCAAAAAGAAAGCCAGCTCCTTCAAGGGAGAGTGATTCCAGAGCAGCCGTTCTTCTCTTCAAACACACAGGATGTGTTTGAAGAGTTTGGGAGCCAAAAGAATCTTTTAGGGAGAAAAGTTAATTTCCCTGTACGAACATCTGATGGGGATACCATATTCAAGTATTTTGCCCACTGGGAATTTTTTGAAAGGTGACTTTTCCATGTCTTTTTCTGCACAAAATTAAAAGTCAGAAGATAGTTACTGACAAGGTCTTGAAGCGAAATGAGATTATGGCACATAAGCACTAGGCAAACATCTCCTTCTGAATTACTTCTGAAAAAAAAAAAAAAACCAAAACAAAACCAACTGTGTGATCTTTTCTTCCTGCAACACCTCTGCTCTAGTGGTGGGAAGAGTTGCATTTTCATCAGACAGGTGAGAGTTTATGAATGATTACTTGGAATTTTTCAGAAATAAATTTTCATAAGACTCTTTAGAGACTCCATAGCTACTGCTACAGTTCCTGTTATCCTACTGAGCTCCCAGGACACAATCCCACAGAAGTAAGGTTATGCTGAAAATCAGAGGTGAAAATCTGTGCCAGCAGTTTTATCATTTCAGAATTAATTTGTTTCTCAACTGGAAAGATGAGCTCCTTCTATTTGTTTATTTGCTTAGGAAAAGCATGCAGGAAAGAAACAGAGTTTGCAGCAATAATAAAAGCATCTCATGCCCCTACAGAACTGCCCTTGCTGTTTCTGCTCTGCAAATGGGCAGTGAAGTTGCTCTTCCTCTGCAGCACATCAGAAAACTGGCAGACAGCAAAGATCTCTGTACCCTTTACAGTAATAATGCCATACTGTGGTCAGTCCCTCAGGCTGTTAGAAAACATGACAACTTCTCCTTGTTCTTTCTGTGACTTTTGGCCTCTGCTTTGTTTCTCATTCCACTTTGCATTTTTGCCCATTATCACAGGAAACCCCACTGTCTGAAAAATTGTGCCAACAGGGTGTAGATTATTGCAATATGTGTTAACAAGACAGGAAATATATATAATAAATGTGTTTATGCACACAGGTGGTGCAGATTGTAAAAAATTTAAAAGTTTAACTTTTCTGCTGTGTAACCTAATGCAAGAGGCAAGAGCTATTTTTACCTAAAGCAATTGAAAGCCAGATTCTACTTTACACTGATAGCAGTTAAAAAAAAAAAAAAAAAAAAAAAGCCCAATAATTTGCCCTGTAGTTGAAGCTGGTAGTACAGCTTGAGTTTCTCACACTAATAAAAACAGCACAACCTATCACAATCATTCAAGCTCTATCTATACCTGTTTTTCCACCAATTTTATCTCAATATTTGGACAGTATATTGATCCTACTGAATTAAGTCGCAGTATCCATCAGGGCCAGGACTCCACATCTCCATCTGGGTCTTATTGAGGGCCCCATTTCTTCCCCCCTGTATGGTGAACTTCTCCCCCTTCTCTATTGGGTGATCTCAAGCAAAATTTCTGGCATAGTTTTTTCCACTTTTCTCTGAAATTTTCCCTCTATGTAGTCACAGCAGACTGTCAAGTGATATAGAATGATGACTTAAAGTTCCTTGCCTTGGAAGACTTTCTTCTGAGAAGAAATCATTTTTCTTCATCACAGCATCCAACAATGTAGAATGTGTCCTTTGAACCATTGCTGGGAATGTGCCGTAGGCACCAGAAGCAAAGAGATGAGCAAGCAGCAAAAATCACAGCATCACTTCCAAACCTTCAGTAAGAAATGATTCATATCCATCTAAAGCTCACTTGTTACTACCTGTCTTCTCATGGTTTTTTTCCTCCTTTGTTAAGTGTGATATAAAGGTTTGAATCAAAATAAGAACTCAATAGCTTAGCTACATTAAAACCCCTTTTTCTTTTCATGTCTCTTGACACAGTATTGGCACACAGCAATGAGAGGAGCACATCTATCCTACATGACACAAATTACATCCTTACTGTCACAGTAGCACCTGCATGATATGCGTTATGCCTGTACTTTTCTAGGCTCAGCCCTGAGTTTTGTGCAAGCTAGGAGTCCCAGGTTGCTCACACAGCCTCCATGCTGCACAGCAGAAACCTGACATTACCCAATGGATTTGTTTGTACCATAGAGCCACGGGTGAGGGTTTGGTGTGGCTCAAGCCCTATCTTTGTAGGCCATCTCAAGCAGGTTTTGTTTCAGCCCTTCAGGACTTCTCACAAGATTTTCTGAGCCTTAATGCCTGTAACCCATCGAGCTGTCACTAGAAGCCCCTGCCAACTTGCATGAGTGTCATGCTGCAAAGCTGCTCACCTAGTTCTAGTCAGGTATTTGGAAGCTCTTCTGCCTACAACCCCAAGGTGAGTAAAGGATTATCCAATAACTAGCATAATTTTACAGAGAAAAGAAAAAAATCCAGGTGTCAGACAGCAGAGCTGAGGTCTGGCTGAGAAACAAGTTTAACAAGCAGGCTGAAAATTAAAAAGAAAAAAAGAGGAAGTCAGCGCAAATCTGCTCAGGAGCAAATATCCATCTTATGTAGCAAGTCATTTTAATGAACTCTTTTGAGAGAACTTTGAAGTTCAAGCCACTAAGAACCATCAGTGGTTCACAGTCCCCTGCCTTCTCCCAGTCTATGGAAGGAAGTCCCAACACCATGAGCTGCTTCCGCACTTGATCATCTTGAGGAAGAACTTTCCAGGCTGATAATCAGACTCTGAAGGGCCAGGATTCTTTAAACCCATCTTGCCAGACTCTGTGAAGGAAGTCCTGTGGAATGGCCCTATCACGATAAGGAGCTGAGTCCCTGTCACAATAAGCAGCTGGAGCTGCTGAATCAACAAGCATCATGCACTTGCACTAATGTGTGGCTACAGCAGACTCAGTAGGTATCTTTAGGATTGTTCTCATATCCCCTAGGTGTAGAAACAGCACCTGCCTGCAAGAAAGTCTCATATCCAGCTCTGACAGGTATGATTTTAAAGAAACTGTTGAAACGCTAGGAGCCCAAGTTGTGAAGAGAGAGGTATTTATTATAGCTCAGGAGTGGACCCCTTCTCATGCCTCCCTTCTTCCCTCCTGTCCATGCAGGCCCACCTTTGCCGGATTCCATCCTTCTCTCCAAGTACCATTCCAAGGAGACACTCCCAGGCCTTCCAGCTGTACCCTCAAGAGGTCTGCTGGTAGTGCTGACCACCACTCACATTTCCCCCAATCTACAAAGAGTTTTTTCCCCAAAGTGGGTCCTTCAACAAAGGACCATGACTCGCTGTTGTTTTGGGTTTAAGGAGATGTTTGCGTACTACACGCTTCTACTCCCTTTCCAGCACAACAAAGGTTGGTCAAAGGTTGAAAGACATTGAGATTTTGGAAAGGGTCCAGAGGAGGGCGACTAAGATGATCAGGGGGCTGGAGCACCTCCCCTATGAGGACAGGCTGAGGGAGTTGGGCTTGTTCAGCCTGGAGAAGAGAAGGCTGCGGGGTGACCTCATTGCAGCCTATCAATACCTGAAGGGAACCTACACCCAGGAGGGGAGTAAACTCTTCAAAAGGGCTGATAACAGCAGGACTAGGGGAAATGGTTTTAAGTTGAAGGAGGGAAGATTTAGGTTGGATGTTAGGGGGAAGTTCTTTACAAGGAGAGTGGTTAGGCCCTGGAACGGGCTGCCCAGGGAGGTTGTGGATGCCCCGTCCTTGGACGTGTTTAAGGCCAGGTTGGACGGGGTCCTGGGCAACCTGATCTGAATGTGTATGTTTGGTGGCCCTGCTAGGCAGGGGGGTTGGAACTACATGATCCTTGGGGTCCCTTCCAACCCGGGTGATTCTGTGATTCTGTGGTCATCGCCCTAGACAGGGACGGAGCACTGGGACATCCAAACATGGCTCCAATCTTTCTGCTAGTCTAACTCCAGGATCTTCAAACTCTCTGGCCCCTGCTCTTTGCACAGACTTCCAATCTCAGAGGTGCAAGACAAACTTAGGTGATTGCCAAAATGAACTTGAGCCAAAAGGAGCCCCAGCTGGTCCCAGACCAACTTGGAGGGTGGCTGAGCGAATGAAAGAGTTTTATTAAATTTATGCTCTCTTTCCTGGATCTTTCAACAGCATAACATCGCATGAAATGGGTCTTCTGCAAACATGGCCAGAGTAAAATTCATACCCTTGAATACCTGTTCTGGTTTCCAGGGAGGGACCTGGAAAAGGAGAACTTTCTCAAGCTGCTCATCACTCACTGCAGTCTAGAAATAGATATGGCAGAGACAAACCATTAACAGGTTGTCTCATGCAGCAGAAGCTGATCAGAAACCAAACTGGCAGCAGCATAATGTCATACTGCTCACCATCTAACCTGCAGATAGCTTTACTCCTGAGTGGGATGTGAAGATAACACAGCGCACTCACACAAGGACATGGAGAAGAGCAACAGCAAATCTACAAAAGTATAAAACAAAGAAAGGCACTGCCAAGATTAAAGACAAAATAATCTAACATTCCTTACTTACTTCACTATCTCACTTGTGACTGGAAGCTGGCTAACCAATTTTACAACTCACCCCATGTAGGCACCTCTCAGAAAGCTGTTAGAGACTTTTTCTTATGCTGGGATAGGCAGCTGATACAGGGCAAGTGCCCTGGGCAGGCTGCATTTTGGAGATTAGCAGCAGCTGTGGAAGAACAAACACCCACGCATGCCCTGCACAGGTGAAAAGCCGATAGATGTGTAAAAATTTTCCTCTGGCTCTAAGACAGAACCTAAGCTGAGGGTGGGCAATGGGGGTCTTTGTATAAAGCTACTTTATCTATGACCCACTCCTTTGTGACAGTGGGATTTATTTTATAGAGCAGAGAAACAAGTGAGAAGAAACAAGGTGTAGGAAGCTCATATCTCAAGTCCTGTATTAGATATGTATGTTCTGGGATAGTGCAGAAGCCAGCGTACCCAGTGAATATTTTAGGACTGGTGCATTCAGGTAGGCAGGAGCAGAGCAGTGATGCAAGATGCTCAGCAGTGCTGGTCTTTGTACTCTCATGTGGGCACCACCTCATCACTAACAAAAGGTGGCCTGCAAGGTGAGAGTGTTCTGCTAAGGACAGCTCTGAGCAGGTATAGGAGGTTTCCTCTGCTGCCAGCCAGTTGGCAGCAGAGGCTGTAGATTTCAGATTTTCAAGCATGACTAGGGAATGCAAACGGCATTAGAAGCAGAGGTTGTTGTAGAGATGCAGGCTGCTGGTAGTTCTGCTGCAAAATTATTACAAAAAGGAGCAAAGCAAAAAGGAGTGAAAACGACTGCTACTTACATTGTACAAGGAGATCTTAAAACACACCACAAAAAGTTTCTCCAATAGTATTCCACCTTTACACATTACAAGAGTGTCTGGCATCTACAGTGAAGAAGGATGGGAAGGAAACTTACAGATTACTAAGGATAACAGAGAGGGGAACCAGGGCTTGCCATCAGAAACTAGATCAAGTCCATGCTCCTGAGCACACAGCATAGGCTGAACCTGACTGCAGGGAAGCAGGTGTTGAGGACAGAGTGCTACTTTTGGTGCTTCACTTTTTGCTCCTGAAGTCATGAAAAAGCAAATCTTAATTACACAACAGATGTGAAGGCTTAAAAAGCATCTGTGAAACTCAGAAGTAGCATTAAACAACTTCTCTGTTGGTTTGCTTGCAGCAGCAGCAGCTCCCATAAGGTAGGAGGACTACTTGAAAAGATTTTCCAGTTCTCTCCCATGATGCATGGATTATTCTATAATGTAGAGTCTGAATTAAGGGTGAAGAAAACAGTAAGGATTTTTTCTGAATCCTGTGTTTAAATCCCAACTTTTTAACTTTTTTTTTTTTTTTTCCTGACAGTTACTCTTTTATCTTTACAAAAAGCTTTACTAAATTATGCCAGGTGGCTAATTGAAAATTAGGTTATAGAAAATGACTACCCATAACAGTATATAGAGCTGCTCAGACAACAGATTTGACAAAAAAAAAAATCTTGAAACATTTGAAAAGTTGTTTTAACAAGGTAACTAGAAACAGTGTTTGAGTGCAAAATTAATAAACTATTGTAGATTATAAATTCCACAGGGACTCACAGCTACAACTGGTGTTAGAAAACTGGCCATGGGATACCAAATCTCTTTCTTTGTTTCACTTGAGAGGTTTAGTATATCAAGGATATTTTGAGCTCCATACACAAACAGAACAAAAAACAAAACAAAATCAATACCCCTAACAAAAGTCTTCCCTGTATGGTGACAAAAGTTATATAAGGGGAACCCCTTATGTATACAAGAATTATATTATTATATATTGTAATTATATATAATATAATACTTGAATGGGAGGTCAGACTCTTACATTAGATGGAATAAGTAATAAATGTTATTTTTAACATTTTTTCTGAAATTATCTGCAAGTTAAGGAATGAGAACCACGCAGCTCAAACTCATAAAGCTTAAAAACAGTTCCAGCTCCGTTTCTCAGCCTGCCAGTAAGTGACCACAGCCATTCTTTAGCCAAAAGATACGAACTCCAGAAAAACTTTAAGTCTAATGAGCTGACTGTTTAAATTGGGAGGTTAAGCCCAGGATTATATCTCAGAGAATCATTTGAGTTGAAAGGGACCCTCAAAATCACCTAGTCCAACTGCCCTGCCATGAACAGGGATACTCACATCTAGATCCGGTTGCTCAGAGCCCCATCCAGCCTGACTCTCAGTGTCTCCAGGGACGGGGCATAGCCATGTTTAGAAATCCCAATGTACATTGTTTTCCACGTTCAGCCAGTGCAAGGCAGGTCCCCCAGCATGTGGTAAACTTTCAGTACAGACCTGATGCCAGCTTCTACTTTTTCACCGCCAGCAAGTGTTTCCTGGATCCAGAGACAGTTCCTGTGCTCTGCAAGAAGAAACTCACATTCTTATCTGGACTCAGAGAGGAAAGTCAGGTGTGAAATTCAGGTACACAGGACCAAACAAGCAGTTCACATTTTCTGATCACCCCTGCATAAGAAAGGAATCGTGTGCAGAGCTCCAAGCTGGGTTAAATTAATTCCACCTCTGAAATCATATGTGCTGTTGCTCTGTGGTTTCAGCCCCACTTTCTGGATTGTTTTGTCGTTCAAGAGAAAACAATGGTCCTCTTTAGCAAAAGGACATTGTCAGCGGAGGGATGGAGATTAACAGTTCAAAACAGAACGAAGAGCAAGAGCACTGTGTCTTGGCTCACGCACTGGATCAAGTGAGGTAAATTCATTGTACCATTTGTGTTGCTCTTTTTAGTTGAATCCATTTCCAAACAACAGCTGGTGCGCAGCAAGTTTTCGCAATTGAATCACTTTTTCTCCTCGTGGTCATTAATAATTTTCCTAAAAAGGAAACAGGCCCCTGGATGCCCCTGGATGCTCCTCACAGGCAGCACAGTGCTTATGGCTCCCATCGGCCAATGCCTTCCTGTGTGTCTGCACAGGGAGTCAGGGCCCACCTCACATCTGCTCATGGTGCTGCTGCTCTGCTAGAGCTTCACAGAGAGGCAAAAGCAACATGCTTTTAAATGCTGGCCCAAATTACCTGGTGTCTGCTTGGGTTTCTAGTGGGAAAGTGAACAACTTGGAGTGTTCTTTAGGGCCACAGTGTTCTGCATCACTCCAAATGGTTTCTCCATTATGTTGTGCAGGAGGGTTCCATCATCTTGAAGAGCTGTAGTGGGGCTGTAGAGGTCAGAAGTCTGATGCAAAGGGCATGGCAAACCATTAACAAAATTTGGACAAAAGCATCATATTGAAAGCTAATCCCCCAACAGAACTGAACCATCCTGATGCCCTGGAGGGATGGTACCATTCTCCAGCACCCATATGATCCAGTCCCAAAGAAACTGAACCTACCAGCAGGTGCTCCCCTACTCATCGTGACAGCGCAGGGAGGCTTCTGTGGACTGGGTGGCATTGCCACCGGACACTCACCTCAATGCAGAGTGAAATATTTCATAGAATCATAGAATCATAGAATGGCCTGGGTTGAAAAGGTCCTCAGTAATCATCTAGTTTCAATGCCCCTGCTATGTGCAGGGTCACCAACCACCAGACTGCAGAGCCACATCCAGTCTGGCCTTGAATGACTTTAGGGGTGGGATAACCACAACCACCTTGGGCAACCTGTTCCAGTGCATCACCAACCCTGTGTGAAAAACTTCCTCCTAATATCCAACCTAAACCTCCTAAACATTTCAATAAAAACTCTGAGACAGACCCCCACCAGAGAGTGACTGTGTGCCTAAAAATGCTCATCTAATGCCAGTTTATGTGCCTGAGGACATCTGAGCCCCATTGCCAGGGCTGTCAGGGGTGACAGAGGGAAAGTGATTGCCCTTCTGAACAGAAAAGAACAGAAACTGGAAGTCAGACAGCAAAGCAAGGGCAGCTCCGATGGCTCTAGACACACGTGTTCAGGCTCCTGAATCGTTCCCAGAGGACCGACAGACATGCCCTTCATTTGCTGCACTGTTCGAGCAGTGTGCTCTGTAGCAAAAATAGATGCAGAGGACACATAAAGCAGAAGTTAAAATCTACTTATCATTGAAGAATCATTTTCACCTGTACACCACATGCTTTCTGAACTGGGAAGAAAGTCACCTACTTTGCTGTCATTTTTAATACTCCTTGTTATGGCTGCTAGTGCTTTCCAGACTTCTCTCTGACTCTTGAGGCACTTTCAGACTAGTTAATCTTGTCCCCCTGAAGAACAGATAGCTGTCATCATGCTTGGCATGTGGGTTGTCAGCAATGTTAAACTCAACAGCTGTTATCCCATGTGATTCTGGGACAGAACAAAATAAGTAAATTCAACTTCCCCATTTTTCAAGCTAGGCAGGCACCTTCCTGAATACTACCATGTTCTTGGAAAGAAGACAGGACAATGACAATTCCTCTCACTCTCCCCTTTTTTTTTAGAAAATGGTTGCAGACCTCAGTGGCTAAAATGATAAACTCCTGCAAGGATTTTTACAGGGATTTCACATCAGTTCTTCCCCCCCAAGCCGAGTCATGACTTCATCAGGTCTGGTTTCACCAAAACCTTTCCAACTTTTCATCTCCCACTTTCCATGGCGGAGGCTTAAAATACAAGGATATGCTCGGAGTCAAGCATGGTCCAGCCACAGGAAGCCCTGCTTCAGCAAATAGCTTGGGTGTCCTGCTGGTAGAGAAAGGTGGAACATACAGAGTTTTCCTCTAGTTTCTGTTTGCTTTCTGTAGCAACATTTTTGTTATTATTACTTTGGAGTGGCAATGCCTCATCCAAATCTCAATTATCTAAAAAGAAATGTTGTTTGCATGCAGAGATGCTGTGAACAGGTTCACTGTTGGATGGCTCTTCACTACATGCCTACAGGAGCATTTAGGAGCAACACTTGTGACAGAGGATGCATAAACCCAGCAAGTGCAAGTGAAAGCGTCAAATCAGTGAAAGCAAAGTGAGAAAAACTTTAAAAGCTGCTCAGAGATCCAGCATAGCATAGGCACTAGGAGGTCAGGAAAGCCCTTTCTTTCACTTTTAGAGCATCCTCCATGGAGTTCAATGTATTGCATGTCCTGGATTTAGAATGACCATACCTTCCAGTTGCTGTTCAGCTTAGTGACGAGCATTAGAAAACACAGGTTGGAAAGAAGCTCCTGGCAGGAGCAGCTGAGCAAGCTGGTGACTGTTTCGGAACGTCACTTATTGTCTGGTAAGTAAAAATGAAGGTCAAAAGACGTATGTTAAAATGCCAAGCTGTTAATGGAAGCAACATAGAAAATGTTATGTGTGAGCTGTTCACCTGCCTCTGCTGGATAGCAGTTTGGGAGCAGTGATGGTTAGGGCTGCTTCAGCATCCCTGCTTCAGTTCACTAGCATGGGACTCAGTGTCCTCAATGGGGATTTTCAAGAGGTCTGACATATATGTGGAAAGCACAGGATTTCTCAAGCAATTTCAAATAAAAGGGACTCTGATGTGCCACTTGTCACCCTGCCTCTCCTGCTCTTCTAAAAAACTGCTTTAAGGTCATTCCTCATTGCTTAAATGCACAGAGAAACCCAAGCACTGTGCTTTCATTTCATATCACTCCTCATTAGCTCTCTCTCCTCTATTCATCTTTACTCTTGATTGATCTTTTAGACCTCAGAATGATAAAATCATTCCAGACTGCAAGCATACACTGCTGACTTGTGTTAAGTTATTCCTCTAGCAGGACTGCCAAGTCCTTCTCCACAGGGCTACTCCCAAAGAGTTCTCCCAGTCTGCACACTTACCTGGCGTTGCCCTGACCCAAGTGCAACACACTGTACTTGGCCTTGTTGAACCTTATTAGGCTTACCTGGGCCTGTATCCAAAGGTGCTTTTGGATGGCATCCCTTCCTTCTGTTATATCAACTGCACCATCAGCTTGGCGTTGTCCTCAAACTTGCTGAAGGTGCACTTGATCCCATCATCTATGTTACTAATAAAGATGTACCAGTCCCAAGATGGACTTCTGAGGAACACAACTCATCACCAGCCTCCACCTGGACATAGAGGAGATTGATCACAACCCTCTGACGGTAACCATCCAACCAATTACTTGTCCACTGAATAGTCCACCCTTCAAACCCATATCTTTCCAATTTAGAGAAAAGGATATGGTGTGGAACCATCAAAGGCCTTGCACAAGACATCAGTTACCCTTCCTTTGTCTACTTTGCTATTCTTCTCACTCCACATACTCTTAGACAAGACATAGAAACGTATCTTGAATGCAATGCTCTTGTCATGAAGAGAGAATGCTCCATGCAGACTACTGTTCCTCTGCAGACCTGTTTCATCCTTTAGTGACCTATGTGGTTGTGTCAGCATGATCAGAAGCTAAGAAGGCAGTAAGCCTCTGGATGCTTTGGTCACCAAGGCTTTTGGTCAGATACTACCTGGAGATTTTATGCAATGGACCCATTGCCTTCACAGTTCACTTGTTTCAACATTAAATACCCTTGTGCTTCAGTTCTACCAAATATAGTACCTTTGAAGCAGAGATTATACAGGCTGGCAACTTCATGATTTTTAACTGGTGCTTTTGAAACATAATGGTAGATCCCAGCAGATTCATCTTTCCTTCCTCACTTTGAAATATAAACAAGTAATTGAATGTGGAAAAAAACCCTCGCAGATTTCTGTGGATGGAAAAAGAAACTACTGGTTCTCCAAACATGTTCAGCAGATGGTATTAAAAAGGCACTGCTCTTTTGCTTTTGAAGAACATTTTTTAATTCCTTACTTTTTAATAAATCAAACAAGGAGCAGAGGAAACTGCCCATTTCCTGCACTTCTCAGGCTTGTGCTACAATTCTGTGATTCTGTGTGCTATTAAAAAGAATTGTGATAAAGTAAGTCCTAATTTGTTTGCCAGTTCTACAACACTCACAAAAATGTTGTGACTTTTTCTCCAAGCTAAGCAATTCAAGTGATTATGAGATCCCTTGAGAGATCACTTGCAGAGTTGTTTAAATAGCAATCCAGTGTTAGCTCTTTGCAGAGAACCATTACATCTACATCTCTCCTTAATGTTACAGAAGAACAAAGAAGCTTCATAACGGCACAATTGCACATCTCATTTTACATCATTCCTTTGACCACTGTGTTTTTTTGAACACTGTGTGTTGACCACATGAGACCACATGTTTCATGAGAAACAGGTATCCCTATATGCAAAACTTGCTCACAATTCCTCTCTAGATGTTATCCTAAACAGCATTATGAGAAGCTGATTGCAGTAAATCTCACCTGAAATATGGAGAGTGATGTCAGCCATCGCCCTGAAAGCCCTATCTGCTATTTTGGGGGTCCTATTGGCAGAACCAGAAGCTGTTCCAACAGTGGTGGCTAGGAAACTAAAAAGCAGTGGTGCCCACCACACTCTCTGATTTTGCTCGTGCAGCATGAAGTTATTTCTAGTTTCAAAACAAAATGGAAAAATTCTACCTGCCTACAGCACAGTGACCACTTTATGGCTTTATACTGTGCCACAGAGTGTGTATGGCAAGGTTCATTCCCACTGACATGTGCCTAGCACATTTGTAGGAAGACATTCATATGAAAGCACAGAAGATGCTTGTAAATGTCTGTGACTGTAGGAAAGAGGTCGGGCACAAAACCAAGTATATCTCTAGCATGCACAACTTCACTCCTAAAGCAGCCACTTACTCTCCATGAGCTTGCATCTCCTCCCTCTTACAAGTAGAAAGGTCGCCTGCCTCCTATTCCAGCTTTGTCACTGGTACCCAGACTGTTCCTCTGGATAAGTACTACCAGAAACCACCAGCTAATGGAAGCACACTGGACACAGGGTCATAAAGGGAAGACACTGACTCCCTGCTGGCAATTTTGTCGTGGCTCAGGCAGTTCCTTCTGTAGCTTTCCACTGAGCTGGAACCACAAACTATGTGAGTGCCAAGCAGCTATGAACACTTGCAGTGATTATAGCACTTGCTTCATTTCACTTAAGCTGCACTTTTCGACCTGGCTTGCCTGATCACCAGTGCCCAGGGGTAAGAGGAAAAGCCTGGCTGCAATTACACAGAGTTTCTGTGCAAGCTGCTGGTATCCTCCCCGTGCTGCAGCTGTCCTTTGGAGGCTGGTGAGTACAAGGAGAAGAAAGATCTTTGTTCCGCCTCTGTGTAATGCGAAACTGCAGACTAAAAGCACTATGTGTGCCTGATGAGAAAATGATGAAAGAAACCTTGAGTCCTTTTTATCAGAATCTTCTGCAATGCAGTGGGGAGGTTATCCATTGAATCAGTTCCTTAGAGGAAAAGCTGCGCTCTTGTGAATGGTAGAAGAGAAAGGGGACTTTTTTAATTACGATATCCAAACATTCCTTCTAGTCCATCCTGCAGAAGACCCAAAAAGTTCAGCCCTTCGTTACTGCAGTGAAAGTTTCCCTAGGTAGCATAGGTATTAAAACATAAATGTAAACAGAAGGATGCAGCTGGAAATTTCCAAATGAATGCTTTCTTTTTTTCTACTTTATGTCTGCACACATCTCGAGCAGCCCATGTTCCTGTTTGCCTACCATCAGGGTGATGTCCTGGGAGGATTTCAGCTATTTCATCACCTTATACCTGCAGCTCAACAGGAACATTCCCATCTCTTCAGGAGGCACTATACTCTCGACATTATACATCCCCTCAGCTGCCTATAGATGGAAAGAGATCCATAACTAATATAGCTGGTGTCACAAAGCTCCACCAGCACAGCAGTCAATACGAAATGCAGCACTAATTATGAACAGCACCAATCTGCTCAAATTACTGTTGTAACGCTAGCTTTGGGAAAAGGTATTTTTATGCATAAGCTTTTCTGTAAAAGAAATATTACTGGAAAGGAAACAACCAGTCTCTTGGTTATGAGAATGAGCTCTGCTGTACTCTTGTTATAGCTGCTTTCAAGCAGGAAAATGATGTATATATCTTCACACCCTGAAGTTAACAAAAAGAAAACAGCAAGTGGCCATAGTGATATTCAGAGAGAAAAAATTTCCAGATCCTGCTATTTTACAGAGCCATTGTTTTTTGTTTTAGCAAGCAGAGAAATCCATTTGATCACTTTTCGATACATGTGTAACATACCCAAATGTAAGGTGAGAAAGATCCTCATTTGCACTGAAGCAAGTGTTGTTCATGGGGATCTTTCTATTTCGTGCTGTTTAGCACAGAAAAAAAAGCTTCAGGACACAGAGACAAGTGTTTTCCAAACACATATCAATGAGGACTGGTTTCAGAATAGCCCCATACCAAGATCCTAAACCTGCAAACCTTGATATGTGGGTATGGTTGTGTGTAGATTCGGTGCTTGACAGACACGGAAGTAGAAACAGGGTAACACTCTCTTCTACCAAAAGCAAGGCATGGTTTTCTACTTTTCTTCAAGAAGGCCTGGCTTTCATCCACAGTTCCCACTCTGAAAGTTCCTCAGCCTAATGAACGCCTACCCAGGGCAGCAGCTTGGGCCAGAGTGAGGAGGTGGCTTTTATCGCCTGTCAGCAGACCCCAGTAAAATATGAAGGGAATAAGTTGGTCCCTTGCAATCTGAAAACTGTGTAAATTTCCTTGGTGAGAAAGAGAGAGGGAAATAGAAAAGATGAAATGGAAGACTTCTTAGGTTCAGGGAAATCATTTCCATCATTTTTTTCACCACATAACGGGCTGTTTGTCATAGGTACCAGCACCATTCTTTTCAGCAAACTGTTGGCTAGGATTTATTCCTTCTCTCACAAAAGCCTCCCACCTAGGGTGGAGAAAGTGTTTTCAACTCATATCGTTCACCAGAATAGCTCCTTATTTCTCACTATGTCATTTCTATTGTAGGTACATGTTTTCCCTCTGCACTTGAGAGAACTATTCAATATTAAAACCCATCATGAGTTATAAACTGAGATCTCACTAACAGATTGTTCTCATTTTTACTCATCCTGCTGTTTACTTCCTAAAAGGTGGTTAAATTACCATTCAATGCAGATGAATTTTCAAAAGGACATTAATTCTGTACTCATTTTCCAACAACAGGCAATCAGCTAAGTCACTTCTTTTTTCTTTATCTTTCATGCATTTCCTGAACTGCAGTTTCAGGTAGCTGTTCGTCCTTCACTACAGAGACCAGTAGCACAGTAGGTAAGGTGATGCACTGCAATGCCAAATGCACACATTCATCTTGCTCCACGCTCATGCTAAAACCCACTCCCTGCTGACCTAGCTTAAAATAGATACCTGTCCACTAAAACTGCTAAATGTTCACATACAGTGGAAACTTTACATCTATTTGTTCTGAAAGAGAGGATAGTTACAAGAAGCACAGGAAAAAAAAAAAAAAAAAAAGTCCTCAGAATATAAATGTCAGTTACAAGAAACTGTAAGAAAACACCTTTCACAATGCATAGAAATGCAGTAATCATAGAACCACCGAGGTTGGAGAAAATCTCCAAGATTACCACTCCAACTGTCCTCCTATCATCTATATTCCCCACTATTCCCCACTAAACCGTGTCCAACATGCCCATGTACAACAGCTAAATGTTTCTTGAACACTCCAGGGACAATGACCCCATCATCTCCCTGGCAGCCTGTTCCAATGTGCCTGACCACTTTTTCAAAGAAGTATTTCCTAATGTCCAACCTGAATCTTCCCTGATGCAACTTGAGGCACCTAATCCTATCTATTCCTGTCACTAGTTACATGGGAGAAAAGGCCAACCCCCACCTCATCACAGGTAGTTGTAGAGAACAATAACGTCCCCCCTGAGCTTCCTTTTCTCCAGACTAAACAATCCCAATTCCCTCAGCCACTCCTCATAAGACTCATGCTCCAAACCCCTCACTCATAGCAACGCTTATTTAATATCACTTCTGCTTTGTTCACGTGTCATTCGTTACCTAAGCAATCCACATTGAAAATGAAACCTCAGTATCCACAGTCACGCGAGTAATAAACTGAGGTGCCAAAAACAACACTTAGCTGAGCCCAAACACTGGAGTGGTAAAGTTCAATTAGCAGTTACCTGGCAGCTCAATTAGCAGTTATCTTCAATTAGCATCACCTGGGCTGTTACAGCCCACTGACTGCAGTACAGTTCAGCAGTAGCTGGCTGGATTATTCAACTCTGTGCTGTTAGTATGAGTAACAGAAGCTGTGCTAAAGTAATTTTTTCTTGTTCTTCAAGATGTAACAAAAGTGAGTGTTTTAATTTAATGAAATGTGGTAAGCCTCCATTAATACTGTCAATGGTTTTAATTTGTAAGATGATGAAACATTAAGATTTCTATAGCAGCTGCTGATTTCAGCTCCTAGGAACAGTGAACTTTTAAATACTATTGTTCAAATGAATGTATTCTAAAATGCTGTTCTTGGTAGTTTTCATAGGTTTTAAACTCAATTTTCTTTAAATTTAAGCAAGGTAATTATTTGAACTTGACATACTTTGAGGGCCTGAGCAATATCGGCACTTCTGTAAACACTGACTGGAACCTGTTTTGTTAGGGAATCAAGGTTAAGAGTCAAACAAACCCTGGTTTGTTCAGAGCTGCACCTGGTCAGAGGAATGTGCCTCCAAAGAAAGTAGTGTTCAAGCAGCCCCATCCGCAGATGGTCTGTCACTATGAAAGCAGCTCCATCTGAGCATACCTCCCTTTGGTTCCCTCATTTCCAGGAAAGCAACTATATAGAAATTTTAAGTGGGTGAGATAGCTTTGTTTTTTTCACTTGACAGGCCATTATTCAGTCAGAATATTTTTAGAAACCATTCTGCATTTAACAGGCAAATAATTCTGAATAAGCAGTTGCCGTCAGCTTACCCAGAAGACCTCATCAAAATATGAGCTGATTTCAACTGTCTCAGCTGTGTTAAACTACTATTCTCCTCGTGAGTTTTGAAAGCAAAAGAAGGAACCGATTTCAAACAAGTGGGGGGAAAGAGCTTCCTCCTCACCTCCCACTGGAAAGAAGCACTGAAAATATTTTCCAACCCTGAACAACATACATGTAGAAAAATGCATTTTTCCTCTTGCTAAGTACAGCAAGTCAATCAACAGAGTCAGCAACAGAATTTGTGTTGCCATTTTCAGCTTTTTACCATTTCAATCTCTCTATTTTTTTTTGGTTTTGTTTGTTTGTTTGTTTGTTTTTTCCCAGCCTTCAGTGGTAGTGGAAAAAGGAGGAGTAAGACAAGATAAAGGCCTATCCTCTGAATTTACCTAGAGCTGCTCTTCAAACCAAGTCAAAGAATCTGGAGCATGTACATCCCAGGTCATGCCGAGATCTAGAGAGCACGCTCATCCTATTCAGAGCTGGGAAAATTTGCACTGGCAAAACCTTAATTCTTTGTGGAATAACAAAGAGTTGCCCACACACCAGCCAGGAGGCTGAGTCAATGCACAGACCCATCCCTTCACATCCTTTTTTGGGTGCTGTGCTTCTGCTCATGTACTCGTGTGTCAGTGGTCATGAAGGATGCCCTTATTCACAAAACTCAGAGAGTGATGCATGTCTCACAGAAGTCCTTGACAACAGGCTGGTGCATCAGACACAAGGTATAGCAAAGAGAGAGCTACAGAATCAGAGACTAATTGATGCCAGTGACTATAGTGTAGTTGGAGACAGGTTTGAATCTCACGGTAGGAACCAAACTGTAGTAAAGATAACTATGGAGACATTTTTCACTTGTATCTTTTACAAGATAAAGTATTGCAACACATTCTTGCACAACCAGCAATGCTCTGGTACAACAGCAGTGTTGCAGTATATAAATTGAGATTGACTTAATCAGTAGATATAAAGTGGCTGTCAGAGAAAGGCCATGTGACAGGTAGGAATGTTGTTAAAAATTCAGATTTGTTTATACCCTTTGCTGGTATGGTATGAAAGCCTTAACAGTCATAAATTTGGCTGCAGAACAGCAGCTGAAGGCCATCAAACCATTGGACTACCCTTTCTCCTCAAGCCATTCTTCCAATATCAAGCTGCTGAGCTTAGTTGTTTCAGCTGCATATTTAAACTTCTTCACTAAGTAATTCATTGTTTCTTAGTGTAGTAATACATATTAGGGCTTTTAGGCATGCCTTTTTCCACCTGGGATCTGTCTCTGTGTCCTCTCCATGTCCTGACCGTAGCTGGAACACCAAATGCTGCTTTACAATATTGGCTTTCCAAAATCTGGATCTTCAGAACTTATTTCTAACCCCTTCTCTTTGACAGGATGGATTACATCCTTAGAGCTCAGCCATGCACCTTCACTTAACATGGAGTTTGCCCCCTCTTATAGTCCAGCTTATGTGGCTGTATGATCAGGGAGGATACAACAAGATAGTAAAGCATTCAGCCAATCAGCAACTTGAATCCAAAATACTCAATTAATAAAACATAATAATAATAAAATATAATAAAGTAGAGTTAGAGGGTATTTTAATTATAGTCCAGGAGTGCCAGAAGTGGTCTATACCTTGGGTATTTCTCTGTTCAGAAAAGTTAGCACTGACCAGCCAGCTACTGAAAATGGGTCCCATGGATTCAAACAGATATGTTGGACATAAGTAACTCCCTTATGCAATTGGCAAAACACAGTATGGTGTCAAACACAACTTGGCTTTCCTTTCTCTCAACATAGAACAGTGTGGAGAGCTTAATCTCATACTAACAGAATTTGTATCACTATTTGGTATGCATATTAACAGTAGTGGGTTTGCTTGCTGTAGCAGGATTCTCAGCTGTCCTATACAGGACAGACAGGCACACTGTCTTTTCTGCACTTCAAGATGTTTGCTAATCAAATTATTGGCTTACTGTACCAGCAGGAGTGCCCTACATAGCTCCTGCACTTTATGATAAGACCTGATATAAGCAGGACATCAGGAATTTGGTAGAGAGGCATGAGTATGATGCCCCTATGTGCATTGACACAGAACCTGAACTACTAAAATACGTGAAGAAAGTAAAGTCAAGTGAAGAAGGCAGGGTGCGAAACCTGAGGTTCAGCCAATAGAAGGGACACCTGATATGTATGTGGAACAGGTTTGATCACCACTGGTTGAGGCAGGAGGGAGGATCGTGGCTGGAGAACACTGAGGTGCAAACAGTATTACAATGTGGTTACTTAAGTGTAATTTTGTGTCTTCTACAGAGATTTGTGTGGTGTCTCTGTCCCTGCTCTTCCACATTCCTTTCAATGGCCTCCATCTTTTGCAATGTCTCTGTAATGAGCAAGGCCTGGCCTGTCAGCCAACAGCCTGCTTGAGACTTAGTGGTAACTGTGGTAATCCTCAGGGGTCTTCCTTATTTATTTTAATTTGTAAATAATGCATTTAACTCATTCTAATAAATCAGAAGAGTAACAGCTTTCTTCTACTTTGGTAGGGTGCACATGCCATGATGTGACACTGTCCTTTTGAGCAATAGTGTCTCCTAGCTACATACTCACTATTATTTTGAATAGTGAAAGCTGAAACATATTCATTCGTACTTCATGGAAATTAAACTTGCCAGACACCTTAATGAAGGACAAATTTAGACACAAAGCAAACAGTGTTTTTTTTTCTTCTCACCTTAATTTTGTATTGAAGTGCACGGCCACATAATTTCTAGAAACCATTTGGAATTGGTAAAGATAGATCCTTGATTGCTAATTTTAGTGGGATCATCATGGTTTTTGTAGTCTCTCTCACCCACTTGCTGTCAGGAACACAAATTCCCCACTTAGCACTCTCCATGCTGATGATTCCAATTACGTGGAGATTTGCAATCATGAAAGACTCAACGTTTTTACCTCCCCAGGAGTGGATGCTGGGTACCAGACTCAAACCCCAACCTAATGCCACAGCTGCAGACCTCAGTATCTTATTACAGCCATGCTCAGCTGCCCATTAATGTTGCTTTGATTTCCAGGCTTTTCTAGGGCAGGTAGTTATTTATCATGTGCTTCTTCAACCTTAACTCCTTCTGCTCCACAGAAAAAGAGTGATGCCAATTATCTTTGGTCATTGCTGGGTGAGTTTATTCTCTTACAGGGTGCAAAGGTAAAAGTGAAATCTCTCAGCTGCAAAGTGAGTTTCTCCAGCAGGATCAGTTGGTTATTCATGAAGCAGCAGTGATCTTGCTGTCTGTAATAATAACTCAGTCACACTTAAATAGCACTTCACGTTTGAGACCAAACACCTTTTTATTAACCAGGAGGGGTGATCATTCTAGGACAGTGTTGAAACAGCCAGCATTCTGTAAATAGGCTCTTCTGTGACCCATACAAAAGCTTTCTGAGGATTAAAATGATTCAGTGTTTGGCACTATCAGGCTATACTCACAAACATTCATTTAATCCTTTCCTGTCCATTTCCTTGTTGCATGAAGGGAAAGACAAATGGAAGAACATTGAAATAGGATGTTTTGAGATCACAGATCTGGGCAAGTGCAGTTTCTCACTTAAGCTTCTCTGCCTCTTGATTACACATATGCCATTCAGCTGCTCAGTATATCATATCTGGTCTTAAAGTCTAGGCTCACAGCTCCCCAAACTCTAATAGACTTTGGGAGAAATACAAGCACAACTTTATACTCCATCTCAGCGGTTTCCAGAAACCAAGAAACTGTTGCAATAAAGAGAGGAAAAATTAGTTTAAAAGGAGAAAATAAATTGAATCTGTCAAACCAAATAGCAAGTGGGCTGGCTGGTTAGGTAAATAATTTTTATTGGCTTTTTCCAACTAATCTGCCTGCAGGATTTATTGGTCTTCTACTGTATCTTCAAACAAAGCAACTGACTACAGTCCCAGTTTATGCTTTATCCATTAATAATTTTGTGTATCTTGAACAGCATTTATATTATTTATTAATTTTATCTAACTGTAATTACAGTCATTGCAGCTGTTTAATCAGAAGGTACTCCAGGCCAGCTTGCTAGAATTCAAGTTGCATTTCATCATTCTCAAGGGGATGGCTTTTAGAACATTTACTTCCTAACCCAAGTGCTTCCCCCTGGCCAGCAAACATTATGAAGTAGGGATAACTAAGACTGGGTTGTATTTGTACTCCCTGCAAAAGAGAAATACTGTTGATCTTATTATTCTATTCACATAATTAATAAGGCCAATAACATAAAGCCAGAGTGTAACCATTTAAAGCTGTGTTATCCAGATCTGCACAAATTTCCACATACACTTCTCATCATCGCTGAATGGGGGCAGACAAGCAGAGAGGAGGCAGGAAGCCATTTGAGATTAAAACTTCCATTTTCAATGAGATAGATGCCCTTGCATCTCCATGTATATAGTAATGAGTCAACAAGTATGCCTTTACACAGCCCACTTCTGAGTTGCTCCATGGCTGTGAAAACGAGAGGCTTGAGTTACATAAAAATATGTCTTCCCTAATTTTCTCTTAGTTTTCTCATGTGGATCTGTTGTTTTGCTGAAGAACAGAAAATACTTGCATCTCAGTCCTCAAGGTCATTTTTTTCATACTGAAGTTTTGGCCTTTCAAAGTAGCATGTGCAAACTCCACCCACACAGAACAGGGCAACAGGGCACCGAATGAATCTCTTCTGTTATTATTGAATCCAGAGCTTCACTATTTCAAAGCTAAGTGGGCAGTAGAAAGATTTCTCCATCTCCATATGCTGCAGGAAGAGTTTTGATGAGCTGACACTATTCAGATTAGAAATGATGCAATGGAAGACTAAAGAGCAGGGAATATTCATATGGTACTTGGGCTGATTCTCTTGCAGGTTGGCCTGTCTGGCAGGAAAGAAATCTGACCTAGCTTATCACAGAAAGGTTGAGGTTGGAAGGTACTTCTGGATGTCATCTGGTCCATCTAAACACAGAGAGTCTGCTTCAAAGGTGATCTCAGAGTATCTCTACATACCAAGCTTAGTACGGCATGCATATATCTGAGAGAGAGAATTTTCCACTAATAAATGTCATATTAATCTGTATAAGGTAACCAGACAGCACTGATACAAGATTACATTACTCTACATAAGCTAAATGGATACATCCCTTTGCTGTTGGTGAATAAGATGGCTTTCTGACCCTTGATGATATGAAATCCTGAAGGATATTTTTTATATATATAATCCCACATTCTCCAGCTTTTTAATGTAATGTCAGCCTACAGTTTCTACTCCTTCAGCAGCAAATTGTTCCCTGTATTATGGCCCTCCATGATATTCCTAATTACTTTCTCAGATAGATATTTTCATGCATTAAGACAAACATAATGAGTAAAATCTAAATTTAAAACTTAGGCACTTAATAACCAAACCACAAATCTGGCCACATCATGCATTTGGATTACCCTCCCACAAAACCTGGAGTGCCAGGATGTGTCTCTGCTCCATGCTGGGCAGGGGCATGGAAACCCTGGACTAAGAAAGTGGGAGATGCTTTGGGATCACAGTAGCTGTGGGCTGACACCTAGGAAGGTCTTGAAAATAATTCTGTTGAATGTGCTGATTTAGACATTTTGAAAGTGATGGACAGTAACAGTTAAGGCCAAGGAAAGAGATTGGTATGGGAAGAAATAGATAAGAGAAGTCGTGGGTCCACGGTGTCTGGCCTGGCTACTCATAACGAGGTGCATGGACTTTGTTGCTTGGTCTGAAGTCCTGAGTGAGATTCAGAATGTTCATATGAGGCCACAGCCCAAACAGATGGGGAAAGCTGGAGAGCAGGGTGCAAATCCTGGAAGAGAGCAGCAAGCAAATATTTCCAGCCTCAAATAGTATTGTTTACAGGATCCTGTGGTCCATCATCTTTTGCCCTCTATAAACCTCAGAATTGTTAGCTCAAGAGCAGATGAGCTACAATAAGAGGTGTACATGCGGATTACTGTTGTATGTCAAACAGCATAAACACAAGTCCTGGAATCTTTTGTGTCTTAAGTTTATCTTATGCTACAGAGCAGCTGACATCACAGTGCAAATGGGCACCCACAGCTTCGGAGGGCTGGTGTACTAAGGACTGCAGGCTGGGCACTGCTGCAGGACAGAGGGATCATGAGAAGAAAGGGAAAGAACAGGCAGGATGGAAAAGTTAATTATAAGTTAATTATTTGCAGGAAGGAATGTGTTACAAAAGGCTTTGTTGTTATTGTTTGCGTTAACATTTTTACATTTCAAGAAACCAAGGAAAAAAAAAAAAAAAAAAAAAAAGAAAGAATCATCAAGGATGCCAGCATTAAAACTGGAAAAAGAGATAGCAGCATTTAAAATAAAGCATATATAAAAACTGTAACAAAGGTACCCAATTTCTATAACATTTGTCATGTTATAGAGTCATAAACACTCTACAAAGAGCTAAGAACTTGAACAGAACACTGTAGTTCCCTCGTGCTCTCAACTGCTTGGCTCTCTCGTGTCTGTTTTAAAGTCTGTTTCAACAATATTTAAGTTGTCCTAATGAAATCAGCAGCACAAAGGGTCCTTTATGCAAAATACTGCTTTTCCACATGAGCACACTGTGTGAAATTTGAGACTATCAAAAATAAATACACAAGTACGATATATATTAACACAAATTATAATAATATAACTGTGTAAGTCCTATAAGTGCTTAAGTAATTATTTTACTAAATGCAGACAAAAAGCTATTGTTTTCTAGTTAAAACAAAGCAGCGGCTTACAAATTACTGATAATCAGAAGGCAGACATAAAATGATAACTGTTAAGGCATTCAAATTCCATGCTTATGGACAGAAAGTGCTGGATGAGCAGGAGAAAATCCCAAGACATAGCTTGCAAAAGACAGAGAGAAAGAGGGAGAACGGGGAGCTGCTTATCTGGGAAATGAAATAGCAGCTGACGCAGCTGTGAACAGGCTTATATTGTTTTATTCCAATGTACAAACGAAGTGCTTAGCAAACATTTCCTGAGATTTGTGGCTCTGTCCCTGGAGCATCACACACAGGATATATCCACCACCTCCCTGTGCATCTCAAGGTTATTAACAGAATGAAGCTGTAGACATAGACTTCCTACTGCCAGAGTTTGATCAGTCTTGTGGACCAAACCATCCAGAGTCAGAGTGAGACCTCTAATTTTTCATCCAGGAATTCTACATCAATGTCTTCTTCCGTAGCTGGAGCTGTGAGCTGTGAGCTGTCCCACAGACATCCACCCCTATAGCACCCTGTGCAGGTCTGCAGCTCTGGTCTTAGCCTCTGGCTGCACCACTGCTGCCATCTCAGGGACTCACGTCAAGAGAGAACTCTTCTAATTGATTTATTAATTAGTCTTTTCCCATCCACGTCTGCTGCTAACACCATGAAGAGAGGTCAGGAACCTCCACAGACTCCACTGGCCCTCACAGAAACCCATCAACCAGTAGGCACGTAATATGGTGGGTTTTAGAATATGAGGTGCAGTGTTGTTGGTGCCCTGCCTGCAAACAAGGCCATTCCTGGAGTTTGACAGCCATGAGCATGGTTGAAAACCAAGGTGAATGAAGGAGCATGGCTAATCTCTTCAGGAAGTGCACAATGCCAATGGGCATTCAATCATTGTATATTCCTGTCTTCATCATGTCTTCTTTGTCTTAGGCGTGGCTGCTGTTCTCGTTCCTCATGCTTGTCCCCACCTTCCCTCTCACAGGCTGTAAAACCTCTTGTTGAGCAGCTTTCCCACCTGCAGGTTTTCTTGCCATCTCTCCCACAACACTGTGATCTTCTCTTTCCTTTCTTGTTCTTTTTCCCTTTCTTTGCTATCAGAGGCAGAACATCTTCTTGCAGTACAAGATTTTCCTCTTCTCTTTCTCTTCAGGCAGTGCTATTGTTCCAGAGCCTTCATTCATTGGTTCCACATTAATTTTCCCCATTCCACACATTCTATGTGCTCACCATCTCACCATACCTCACAGCCCCTATTTAAATGGGGATGGACCCAACCTTGCACTGCTTAAAAGATCCACAACTTCTGTTTTGTTAAATAAAATATTTCAAAGGATCTTCAACAGCATTTTATCACACACACTTGCAAGCAGTCTGCCTTCCCCTTCCCTTAGCTAGACTTTCATGGTTTCCTCCTCTTTATCTGATTTCCTTACTGTTCGCCTCACATTCTTCCCTTGACAGTTAATGATTAAACTTTTCATCTTTGTGGCCTGTCGTCTCATATATTGTGGTCTCTGATCTGTCTCTCTCCTCAGAGAAAATCAAACTCAGAAAAAGCATGCTTTTGAATCCTGTATTTCCATGTGCCATTTTACTACATTTCTTCCCTAGATCATGAAATTAATTGAACCCTCAGCTGTTACCCTAGCCTACAATTATAATTTACAGCTTTGGTCTGGACCTCTCCCAGTCTGCTTTTTATTATTGCACAAACTGCATTCAAAGTTTTAAGCCTCTCCATGGCTGTTTGCCAGCGCCAGACAGTCCCTTGGTCCTTCTGCTGCTTTGGCACTGTGGTGTACATCTTCCCCCATCCAGGCTGCTTCTGGGACACACACATGTGGAGCATGTTCCGTGGTGCTTGTGTCTCTCCTTGCTCTCCTCCCTCTTCCAGTTGGTCCTGACTCATCTTCCTGCTTTTCTCCTTCTCTGTCCTCCATCCTGACTCATCCATGCCTCACAGGAGGCTGCATCTTTCATTCAAAGACCTCCAGATCTCTGTAACCCTCTCCATTTTCTATCACTGCCAATGAGCAAAGGGGAAGTAGGGGAATACCAGTTTAATGCAAAGCAGGCAGCGATTTGAAATGTGTGAAAACTGCTCCCTGCTCAGTCTGTACTTCTTTGGCCTCTGGATGTTGATTAGAGTCTGTATTTCCCAGCATCTGGAGTGTGATGGGGACTTCCCGCTGCTGTGGTTGAGTAAATAGCTCCTGGCACAAGAGGTGAGGCAGCCTTGGGGGCAGAGTTAGGGCAGTACTGTACCCTGATGCCTCTGAAGGGAAGATCAGCAAGAATCCAAAATGGAAAGCAGGACACACACAGTGAAAATGCATGTGCTGTCAACTTTTCCCGTAGACGAAATCTAACACCAGAATGGGAGAACAAACTGTTGATATGGAGTACAAGCAAAAGCAACAGCAGTCTGTGGTCTCTGATATTATACTATAGCATTGTATCAGTGGCAAGGAAGGACTAATTTATGGGAGCATATACTATGAGTCCTGCAGCACCAGCAGGGCTCTTCTTTGGTGCTTAAAGGGGAGAGATGACATTTGTCTGGGAGAAGAGTGTGGCAAGCATCATCCTGTTCCTCAGGCATGACTCCCAGTGCCTTGCAGAGCTGACAATGTGGAAGTCAGTGTTTTTCTCTGGGTTATGCAATGGATCCTTTTATTGCCAGGATTTTGGCAAGAATCATCAGCAGAGGCCCAAAAGGTGTCCCATGGGAGCAGTCTGTAGGGAATATTCTAAACAGAAGCAAAAAAAATCTCCTAACAGCTCTGCTTTTTTTTTTCACTCAAATACTGATCAACAGGATAGAAGGTTCTTAAAAAAAAAAAAATAAATAATAATATATATACATATATATACACATACATATTTTCCAGGAATATCTGTGCAATATGCTCTTTCCCCTCTTCTGTGAATGAAAAAAAAAAAAAAAAAGGCCAGGGACTCATAGACTTAAGAAATGAAGATTGCCTTATTTAAGTCTGTTGGAAGTATCTGTTCCAAGATGCAAGTAGGAAGTGGGCACTGTCTGGAGTTCAGATAATATCCATTAATGTTACAGATAAAAGATGGTTCTAGAAGGAAGTAAAGGGGTGCAGTGTGATGTCCAGCTTCTTGGCTGTGCAGTATAGATTTACCCCCTTTTTTCCATTAAACAAAACTCGAATGACTGTAGCATTTCCCACCTGCTCTCCCCCTGAATCATGTTAATATGCAAACTTTCTGTGGTTTTGCAGCCATTTCAACTTCATTCTCGCTGAGACTATGGCCTCAGGGCCACATTGCAGATCCAGAGATCATGTTGGACAAACCCCAGCACCACTTTTTCTAATGCTTTCTTCTCCCATCATCACTTCTTCTCCAGTTTCCAGGGCTCATATTCAAACCCAAACCTTCTCTCCAGATGGCTTGATCCACAGTTTTGTATTTGCCTTTCTGTGGGCACAGGTGACCAAGCACAGAGTGACAGCATGGCTGAAGAAGCTGCAGGCACTCAGCAGTGGCTGCTCCCTCAGCACAAGAGATGCTCACAGCTGCCCTGAAGCCACTCCTAAAGACACATCCTTGTGCTGTGGAGTCTGCACTGGCACAGCCCCCTGCTTTCAGAAACCAGCTTAGAGAATTAATTAAATTTATTTTAAAAGAAGCATGCCAGGTAAATCCAACAGTTTTGGTATGTCATAATGATATTGGTATTTCCCGTTTATTCCCCTGGCTTATTAGTAGTAACAAAATGACATAATTTGCTGAGCGTATCACAGCCAGATATGTTCAGCCTAAAGCCCACAGATGTGGCATGGGGAATTTCAGCCCAGATGAAAATTTGCCAAAGCTAAAAGTGCCTGAGAGCAGGGCTTTTTAATGGAAAACAGAATTTTAAGCTGCATAACTGAAGGTACTGCTACAATTATGCCACCCGGAACCAGCTTTTTCTCTATTCATGCCAGGGGCAATATGTTGGGCACTCCTTGTTCAGACATAGAGACTTCTATCTGTCGCTCAGAATCAGGTGATCAGCCCTCTGAACCAGGCAGCATCTGTGGGAAGATACAGGACAGAGGAGGGTAGTTAACTTTCGTCCTTCATGATTGCCCCTTGCAGCAGATGAAGGCATCCTGGAGAGGGGCTGGGGAAGCCTAGGAGAGGGGCAGACCCTCACCTGACACAGGGCAGCATCCGCACTTTTGTAATTTGGCAGGAGTTTCTGCTGCAACTCTTGAGCTGCTCGATTCCCTGAGGTGCAGGTGATATTTGTGCGGATGCAGATTTTAACCTTTTTAATCTTTACTTTGTTTCCATTTTCAAAAGGCCACTAGATTATTTGTATGATTAGTCAATTTGACTAGAACAAAGAGCAGGCACACACAAAATGAGAAGGAAAAACAAGGAGTTACCCCAGGACTGTGCCTGACATCCTGCAGCACTGTATATGACAACAAAACAGGAGGGAAGAAGGTGAAAGAAAGCATTGCTTTCTGATAAGATCGCTACATTCTGCAGCACTGAATTTTCCTTTGCAGAGGATAGGAAAGCACTAGTGGAGCTAAACACTTTCTTGCTTTTTAACCTTTCTCTGCCAATTTGGTGGTAATTTCAAAAATGCAGCCTGCTGTGGGGATGATTCCTTGATGCCAGGCTGAATACTGCTCCCTGGTCTTATTGGTGTCATTACTATGGCAGGTTTACAAAGAGCAGAGATGAGGACAGACTTTCCTGCAAGGCGTCAGAGTTTCTCTGTCTCTCCCTGTGTTAAAGAGCTCCTTGCAAGTTTACATATGGATGTTACTCTCAAAGATTTCTCAGCCTTTTTTGGCAGTTTTATATTTTTCAGTAAGAACTGTATATATCCGACATCCAAACACTTGATTGCTGCGCTGCACCTCTAACAAAGTAGCTTTCCCTACATCCCAGCATTACACAGATGGGAGGAGGTGTGAGATCACCACCACTACTCCTCATGGCCAGTAAGTTTCCCTGGCATTTACCCGCATGCTGGTAACAATCCTGCAACTTCACTTTCTTGTCTAAAATCAATAACTTTCAATACTAATGTGTTAGACTGCTAAAAAGGAAGCATATCCCTTAAAAGAAAAGGATGCTTGATTGTGAGGCTCCCAGAGAAGCGGCGAGTTTGTTAAACACAGTGCTTTTAGGTGAGTCCAAATAAGAATCAAATCAAATAATCCCTACAGAAATTTTACAAATGAAAATATGAAACCACAGGCTGTCAAAACAGGGGACTGGAAATGCATAACCCTAAATCAGTTCAGTTTGACTGATAAGTGGAACAGCAGAATTTCTCCCCCTCCTTACTGTGTATAACTCACAGCGTTGCACAGTAATTTAAATGCAGAGCTAATGCTACATCTGCCAGGATGTAGAATGATGAAGACAGATAACACAGTGATGTAGTGTTGATTCACTAGAGGTTTTTCTCAATTCTGAACACCCAGCAAAAGGGTCCTATTGAGTAATGGCAGCAAACATTCCTCCATATTCATTTAATTGTAAAGCTGACAGCTTTGTTTGCATGTACTGTAGTTCAAAGCCAGAATATTTGTGATACCAAGAACTTTCGGTCTCTTACACTGAGCACGAAGGAGAAGCAGAGCTCCAGATTCCTACTGGCCTTATATCTCCTGCGTTCAGCAGGAGTTTGAGCACTGGCTTTAAGGAAAAAAAAGAACTTGCAGATCTTGTTGACTTTTTAAACTTTCTGTTAGCTGCTATAAACTGGAAAGCAGCTGAACATTCTTGAAATGAAATAGCAACAGGAGTAAATGGGCTTTTTTTTCTTTGTCTGCTCTCACTGAACTCACAGCACAAATTTAGAAGCAGGACTGTCACATATAGCATAATATGTGTAATGTACAGCAAAGAAACCATAGTTTTACTCCCTAATTGTGCAGCTCATTGTGCTATATATACAGCAGTGAGTGCTGCTTCAGCATGTCCCAAAGATGATACATAAGCTTTGGCTGAAGACATGGTGATAGCCCCTGTGATTTCATTTTTTTTGGCTATGGATCAGATTTCCAATGATAATCAGTGATTTCGTTAAACACAGAGCATATAGGAATGGTTTTACTCAGTGGAAGAAGTCCACCCAGCTCAGATTCTTGTACCCAAGAAGCAAGTAAAGGAAAATTCCTAGAATATAAAAGGTAGGAAAGCGCATCCAAAAATATTCCCTCATCCCCCCAGACTTCCATGCCTTAAAGCTCTGGGACTGCCACACCCAGTGTATGTTTGGCGTACCTCTTCTGTGATCTTGGTTCATTTTTGGTGTAAACTCCTCTCATATTTTCTCTGCTGTTTGATTGATACAGAACCAACTCCTTTGGTTTTTCTTGCTCCTCCTAGCATCATCTGGTTCCTCTTCATTCTTCATAGGGATAGGAAACGGTCCATCCCTTTCCACTCATTCTCCATCAGGCCTCTTGCATTTGAACAGACCTCAGCTGTACTGTCCTTACTGTTTCCCCAGTTGACAATCCCCATTCACTTAGCTGTTCCTCATGCAGAGGCTGTGTCCTTTGTCTCTTGAACCTTTCCAGCCCTCTGAGCAGCAGCAGAGCAGCAGCTGAGACCGTTAAAAATGCACCATGACTGGTGCCATTGGCACCTCTTGTTCTCACCTCTTCGTCCCTTATACAATCCAGCTATGATTTAGGGCATTCTGAAGCCTTCCATTCCGTGATTCTCCCCTTATACATGTCCCTGAATCACAGCTTGCAAAGCAGGCAGCATTTCAGCTTGAATTCTCAGTGCTCCTTCCTCCAACATACACACTCTCAGTCCTCAGATGACATGGTTGGGATGAAGATCCCGCCTTGCTTTGCTGCTCAGGGCATGGCACTGCCAGGCTGAGGTCCCACTGCTGCCCTGGAAGTTGTATTTCCATGAGTCAACTTCTCAGCCAAGCAGAGCAGCAGCGTCCTCCAAAACCATCATGGTGTTTTGGCTGCAGTGGGAAGTTTGAACTCCTATAAGTGGCAGTGCCCTGTTGTCGTCCTCCCACAAAGTGCCTGTAAAGCATTTTAAGTAAGAAATGAACGATGGTGCTGGTGTTCTGCGTGAGCAGATCTGTGTGCTTAGCACTGCCATAAATCACCTGCTGACACAGTGCGGGCAGTGCTGAGGAGGGAGGGAGCTTAGCAGGCCGGGGAGAGAATGAGGTTTTCTGAAGTGTTAAGGAGGACAAAATCCCTTTGGGGAAAGGGAGGAAAAGAAGGTGAAAACAGGAAGAATAATTATAGGCCCTACATCTTCCTGATGAAGGAGGAGATTTTCAATGTTTCAGCTATACTTGTGTTAATTAGAAATATATTGGTAGCAGAGAATTGAAGCAGATTTGTAACTAGGCAGTCAGTGTAGGCATCATAGCATGAAATCATGCTACAAGACCCAAAATGTGTTTTGCTAACCATCCATTAAATCTTAATCTCAAGTTTTGCAAGCCATTAAGATTTTCAGGTAAAGTTTCCAATACAGCCAAGCAAATGAGGAGCAATGTAGTTGCTTTGCTCACAGAAAAAAAAATTAGGCAAAACAATCAGCTCAGACACTAATATAAGCTTCCCCTCCTTTTATAAGTTTCATATTTCTCATATTAATCATTTTATTTTAACATGAATATAATTGTTATGAAATATGTCAGGCTGGAAGAGTCAGTAAAAAAGCTCAGAAACAGTAGAGCACCGGTTTCCACTTCAGGGAATGTGATACACAATTGATGAACCCCTCTCAATGTGAATTTGGCTTGACTTGAAGATCCAATGCCTCACATTGAAGTAACTCAGTTTTCCACTTCTCTAAACTCTGTTCTCCCTTCTGAGATCTCTGATGCTACCTTAGTACAGATGGATCAGACAGATGGCAAAAATGTAATGTCAGTTTTCACCAGCTCTCAAGTCCAGAAGTATTCTGGCCTTTGGGTAAAAATTGAGCCACTGAGATACTGATAATCTGCCTTTGCTTCTGTAGAGAACCAACAGAGTGGAGTACTACAAGATTACAAGTGCTAGTGGATGAATAAGGCTTGGAGATACCTACTGCCTACATCTGGATGTGCTAGTGACAGTTTTCCAAGCCCTGCACATCCAGCCACTTCTGCAGAGCAGAGGTCTAACTTTTTAGGCAACCATTTTTTAAAGCTTTTGCCCAGGATCTGTTTCACACCCACCTCCATTGCCTTCAGTTAGCGAAGTGTGAGAACCTGACATGTAAATGACAACGGATCCAAGCTACAGCTGAAATCATTTGTTTAATTCACTGACATTTCTGGGACAGTGAAACTAAAAATGTCTGAACACTCAGAAGAAGAGCTTTTGTTTCATACACTAATAGCTCCCCTTGTTCTGCTTATGCAATTGTCATCATTTATTCTGATTCCCAGCCCAGCAGTTTGGGGTATCAAGCAGATACCAAGGATAAGGGAGGCTTGTAGTAGCTGCCCTTTTCTCTGCTCCCCACATAAAAAGAACTGTATGCATTGCCTGCAACCCGTTCAGTGCTCGCCTCCCCAGACCAAGCACTCATTCCTGTTGATGGCATGCTGACAGGGCCATTAGCAGAGAGGAGACCTGAGGCACAGAATGGGTGAGTGGATCAACTCTGCCAGCACCTCCTCCTTGCTATCTGCAGCACTCCTGGTCCTCATTAACTGCTGTATGTGGACATAATCTGGCCAGTCAGTGTGGACTGGGTCCTGTAGTCACAGAATCATAGAATCACTAAGCTTAGAAAAGATTACTAAATCTTCCATTACTTGAAAGGAGCTCACAAGAAGGAGGGAGACTGACTTTTTATGCAGATAGATAGTGATAGGACAAGGGGAAACAGATTTAAACTGAAAGAGGGGAGGTTTAGGTTAGTTGTTAGGAAGAAATTCTTCACTCAGAGGGCGGTAAGGTGCTGGCACAGCTGCCCAGAGAGTTTGTGGATGTCCCTTCCCTGGAGGTGTTCAAGGCCAGGTTGGACGGGGCCCTGGGCAGTCTGATCTAGTGGTTGGCAGCCCTACCAACAGCGAGTGAAGGGGGTGTGGAACTAGATAATCACTGAGGTGCCTTCCAAACCAAGCCATTCTATAAGTCTACGATACTAGTCCAAATGTCAGCCCATTGTCATCATGCCACTAAGCCATGTCCCTCAGCGCCACATCTACACTTTTCTTGAAAACTTCCCCAAAGGGTGACTGCACCACTTCCCTGAGCAGCCTTTTTCTGCAAAGCTAACTAAAGAAGATACTCATTGGAAAAGCAAGACTCCAAGCTACAGCTGTGAGAATCTCTCCCTCAGCTAAGCTGCAGACCATGCATGTAAATACATGAAATTCCAAGACTTCCTTGCGAAATGAGAGCATAGGAAATGCTTCTAGAAATGTAAGTATGTGAAGAAAAAAATGGAAAAGAAAAAACCATCACACAGATTTAAAAAAATATATATGCTGGATGTTCTGTGAGCCCAGAGCAAGCCAGACGTAGGCTGAGCCATGGGACAGGGCTAGCTCAGTGCCACCAGGTCCCTCACCTTTCCTCCTTCCTTTAATTTCTTTGATTGTATGGTGGGAGTCAGGTAATTGTTAAGCATTGAGTGCTAGCAATTTATCACCTACTCCTGCTCCCACTCACAAAAAATCCTATTGATTTATCAGCACTTTGGGATCCTTTTAAAATTAGGTTAGAAATCTGTAGTTCAATACATGAGAGAGATCTGGAAAAGGCGAACTGTACGACAGGCTAGATGCATGCTGTGTCACAAGTACTACAGGATACAAAATGACTTCCAATTGAAGAAGTTGTGTTACTTCATTTAGGACATCATATCACATTCACACACTCATGGCCAGCAACTCCAATGACCTGGCGAGAAAGGCTTCGTGAAAGTATGATCCTAGCTGCTTCAGGAGACTGTGGTGGGGAATCAGAGATGGAGAATTACTGCTGTGGGGGATTCAGGATGTGGAGTCTGGGTTACGAGTCTACTTCTACTTACACTGCTGGCCCTTACGCTGCTCCATTACTGAGTGAGGGGGAGCTTGCAGACATCCTTCAGGGAATGCACATGAAAATAATGTGGAGTGTGTGTATATTCAGAAGGAGACCTGGAAAAATGTCACTCATGATCTCAGTTGAGCTAAAAGTGAACTGAACCAGTTTTAGTTCTCACCTTCTCTAGCACAGATTAAAAGTGAATGTCTGGCTAGTAAGGGCCAGTTTTTTCATTCAGTATATTTGCAAAATTATAATTAAAAGCACCCAACTTATTGCCTGCTTATGCAAAAGGCCTCAACAGTCCTGAGATGAGGAGTTGTGAGCCATGTGCCATTTTCTACCTGTTCTCTTTTGGCCAAAACAGAACTGGCTACATTCCCTGCCTGGGTCAGTGTGTGCCAGGTGACATTCTCTGATCAGTCAGCATCTAGGGGGAGTGTGTTTGTTAGGTTACACGCAACACCTTTTTTGTGAATGATGTTTAAAGATGCAAAATAATAACTTGATTCTGCTGTGGGAAAACGTTAAACTTTTAAATGGAATACTGGAAATAGTTGCTAAAGGAAAACAAGAATATGGAGAAAAAGTATGAACAAATAAAAGAACCTTGCAAGGTATGCCATTAAAAATTGTCTACAGCTTTCATCTTCCGCTCATGAAAGGCAACTGCTCTTTCTCAAGTGCAAGGGGACACAGGCAATAGATGAAGACCCAGGGGCCTCCATTCCCTTTCCTCTTTGTTCCCGAGACTGCCTTACTTACCCTTTCCTTAGGAGCACAAGCCTCGTTAGTCACTCAGACCAAGGACAAGAGCACTGTGCAGTACATGGAGAGCAAGGTAGAAGTGTAGTTGTTTCCAATTGGAAAACTTTTTATTTATCCACTAGGTTAGCAATGATAGAAATTCAGATGTTAAGACAAGGATCTGCACTTCAAGTTTAACACACAGATATTCACATGGAAGATAATGTGATCTATGATAAAGAATTCAAATGAATTTTTAAAGAATAAATCATGTCAGAAATCTAAGCACTCTGCTTGATGGAATTATGAAAATAAATGGAAAATGGGAATAAGGTAGATGGGCTATTTTGATTTGCAAAGCATGTGAAAAAGTGGTATGCAATCTACAAAAAGATTACGTCAAATAGGCTGGAAAGTGAACAAATGGTTTGCTAAGAGATGAAAGAACTGTAACAAGGGATAACAAATAGTTTTCATGATAAAATCTCAGGAGCTGTGCTATGAGGTACAGAAAAAATGACTGTTAGTTATGATAATATTTCCAAGAAAACATGAGTCTTTAAAGTCCAGATTTTGATTCTTTTATGGACCAAAACCAAAGAAAATCTCAGGAGACACCTCTGAATCTTAAAGCAAAATAATCATATTTCAAATCCAATGGGATGAGAACAGTTACTGGGAAAGCAAATATAGTCCAGTCAAAAAGTCAGTTTAATTTTCTAGGTCATCCAGACACCTCTGTAAATAATAGCAATGCTTTGTGAAGAATTTCCACTGATGATTTGGGAGATACACAACATGTATATGTGGTGCTAAAATAGGAGGCCAAGAGAACCATGCAATGCTGAATTATTTTATGATGAGGAATAGAAAGATTAGAGCATAGATATTAATGAAATGAAATCTACATGGAAGAAAAAATGTATGTTACTTGAAGCAGGCAAGAGATTAAATTATAAACCACACACAGAGTTAGAAGCACAGTGAAATGAAGGAGTAAAGGACTGGTGTGAGCTGTGGCCATGCGTACAGGTATGCAGAGCTTGGGGTGAGCCAGAGTTTTGCATGCCAGCTGCACAGCTCTGAAACTTAGTATTTGAATGGTGTCCACAAGTACCATTAAGTCCTGAAAAGAGCAACTGACGTAAGAGTCTGGAGGGATTACATTAAAACTGCATTAAAGAAGCCAAAACCTAAGGTCCATTGCATAGCAGAGGCTCTCTGCTTCTATCAACATGCATCTAAACAAGTTTACATCTTCAAGGGATAGGCTAATTTTGCTTCTTTTGGTTACTACTTTTGTATCAACACTATAAATACTTACTTGATATCACTTGAGAAGTGTTTTAATGCTTTTACTTGAATTTCTTGTCCACAACCAGAGAATGCAGAAAAATAAATCAGTAAAAGAAATGACATCTTCCCAAAATTCAAGACGGATTTAATCTGAGAAGAGGACAAGGTTCTCACTCTATCTTTATTTTAGTCAGAAACATCTGCTGACCCTTAATTGTGATGCTGATAAAAACAGACAAGCATGACCTGTTGAACACAATTGGTCCTATAGTAATTTCCAGGTCCTGCAATTAGTAATATGTCAACCAAGAAGATATGAGTGCATAAAGGGGAGATGCAAACAATACTTCCACACAGTAGGTGACTGCCTGCAGGGTGATTTGATTTACTGAATTGAGAAGATGACACTTGTCAGAACCTTTTCACTGTTAGAAAAACTTCTATACCTAGATCATCAAAAAAAATGTCCTATTTGAGAAAAAGAAACCCCCTAAGGCAGGGATACAAAAATAATAGATATTAGCCATTCACATGCAATCATGGGTTTTGGAGTTAAGTGAGAGCCTCAACAGCACTGGGAAGGAATATTCAGTTTTTGGAGACAGACAAGAGTATGTTTCATGCTCATAAATGCACGGATGGGAAGAAAGAAGAGTGGAGATTTCCAACAGGAGCTGAACAGAGGAAGATAGTTGTTAGCAAAGGAAAAGTAGATTCCCAGTGTACCAGTGGTCTTACCATTGTTCCTCAAGTAAATAAAAAAACAGCGCAGCCTTGGAAAATTCCCAAATTAGATCTATTAGTAAAAATAATTACTATTAGTCACTGGTGGAAACTAAGGCTATGTTTCTGCTACCAAATACAGTGTGCGTTGGACCATTTTCCAGTTTTTGATATCCTTTAGCATGGCACATAATTTCTAAACTAGGGTGGTTGCATCCAAATTACTGAACCACACTGGTTTCCCAAACATGGCATATAGCATTCATTTATAAATATATAAAAATATGTATGTTTCTTAGATAGACTCAGCTGAAGTGAAATAGTCTGATAATTTTTCCAATTATATCAAATGCAATTATAGCATGAAAGTTAAACTACATTAATTCTTCTGTGACAAATAACATTTTTATGCTAAAACATATGCCTCATTCTTTTATTTGTTCTCCTCCAAAGTCTTCATAAATTTCTATAAGGTCAAACAGTTCCTAGGCTTCCACTACTAATGTATAGGAGTTCGATAATTAAATTACCTACAGGATGATTCATATGAACCAAACACTTGTAAATCCTCCTCTCAATGCCAATATATATAACAAGACCTTATACATTTTCTGGAGATATATAGTTATAGACATGACATAAATATGATGGCAGCATTCACAATAAAGCAGAGAATGTAAGTCTAATATTTTGTAGATCCAAGGGACACATTAAATAATCTTGGCTTATTTCTCAAACAGCTGTTAATAAGTGCTTAACTTGTTAATTAAAAATTTGCCACTAATTACAGCTGCAGCTTCCCACCCAGCATGACTCAAATTTCAACTGGTAATTAATTATTTGAATGTGAAAATGAGTGCCATGGTCATTCTGGAACACAGAAGGGTGCAGTACCACGCTCTCGATGCTGATGCAGTTGGCCTCAGTGGAAATGGTGAACGACTCCATGATTCTTGGCAAATCCATTCCCATCTGGCAGCACACAGGGCCCAGTAACAGCAGGTCCAATTACTTCTGCTGTTTCTGCTGACAAGGCACTCTCACCATCACTTGCACCTGCTTCGGGAAGCTATTTAAAATATGCAAGAGTACTATCCTCTTTTCAAGCAAAGCAACCTGAGAAAATGTTATCTTCTTGCTCAATTTAAAGAATTTGCATATGGGTAATTCTACTGGAATGAAGGAGTGGCTTTTGGATTCAGCCAAAGTGATAAGGTCAGGAGAGGCCACTGAAAAAGATAGAAGTGACTAACAAATACATACTAGGCAGTAGTCTTGTTATGTATTTTACATGGGATCACATTCTCAACCATGAAAATTGTCAGGTGGAGAAGTGCTGGCTTAAAAATATCACCAAGAAAAGATGATCTAAAGATCAACCCTGTCAGCCTTTTGGATGATATTAAGGACGGAGGCTGGGAGAAAGGGGTTAATTTGAGGATAAAGGGAAACAGCTGTGAAATACAAAAACTGCTGCTATCCATGGTGGGTTGGTTTTGTTTGTTTTTAAATGTTTCTGTTTCTCTAAAGATGAAGCAAGACACAAAAAAAAAGCAGAAAGAGCAACATCAAAGACAAATCTTCATTTTAGATAGTTTTTCCTTCCAGAGAAAGACTTACTCCTGGAAGAAGACAAGCCCAGGACTCAGGTCATCATCCTTTCTGAGTCCAGGAAGGCTCATGTCAGCTCTGGGACACAAAAGACTTATCAGATGCACCTTTGGAAATAAGAAACTGAAAGCAGAGAAGCAGATTTGGTGCTTAGATCATAAAAAGAACTGGAGCCTTACAGTTGCTAAACTGTCTTGAAACTTTTGCTCCCAATTTAGTGACTATCACACAGGTTCTTCTCTGGCTCCGAGGCATGTCTTAAATGGGCATTGGAGACCCCATAACGCATTGGGCCAGGCAACCTCAATCTCTTTGCTCACTCTTTTTAGCAGGCAGACTGAGTTTCCTTTTGTTTAATTCACCAGTTAACTCTGCATTTAGCCATTTTTGTCTTTACAGTCCTTTTTATTAGCCACAGAACTCAAGTATAGTAAAAGGAGTTCTTTCTGTATGGATTAATTAGTTCTTTTCTATTTAATTTTCTCTGAAATTCATAAACTACTTTATAAAACAGGCAGAGCTACTTTCAACAAGGAAAGCAAGTCCTCATCCACCTGCTGACCCAATCAATATTCACAAGGAAGTAAATGTTACATGGGAGCCTGCCTGAGGCTTGGATTATTGGTATTTTCCAAAGAAGATTGACTGAGAGGAGCTAAAAATCTCTCAGATCTTTCTTCCATTTGTTCTGGAATCAGGGTTCTTTGTTTGTTCCCTTGTGCTGGCCACCATCTTTCCTTCTCTCTGGAGGGTAACAGAGCACTCCCAAAATCTGGAGATCTTGTGCTAAGGCAGGACATTTTCTACATAAACGGCATCCTCCAAAAGCTTGGTCACTTCAAGAATTTGGTTTGTAGGTAGGCTTATTAGATTGTTGGTAAGGGGAGTAAATAATTACAGAGGAATTATAAGAGAATCCCGACCACACGTTCTAAGAAAGCACAGGTAGAACATGTTACCAAGTTATACAGCAGTGTAACAGGCCAGATGGAAACTACTACTGAAAGTCCAAATCTCAAGAAGCAAGTAAAGACACAGCCATAAGATGAGCTCTCTTACAATCAGGGTACTGTGTGGTCCCTCAGAATCGTTTTTTGGCAAAGCTATTTTGCTCAATACCGTTCACTTTAATTGTTGAAACTGTTGCTGTAGTGCTCTTATGGGAATTTTTACTTTAAAAAGGTAGTGATGAGTCACCTGGTCAATTTAGCACAAATGGGAATTCACTATAGGCTTTCTGAATGGGTAATGCCTTCCTAAACTCAGAGCTCAATTAAGCAACTAAAGAGTTATTTCCTTTAGGAGATCTTAGGCACTGCTGGAAGTAAGAAGCAAGGAAATTCCAGCCCAGAAATTGTATTGCTGATCCAAAGTTTAGTAGGGAACTGTGATCAGTTGGGAGTCATTTGTTTTTATGCACTGAAAATAAAAAATAACTTTCAGTGCAATCTTCAGAGGCAAGACCAGCATACCCCTCGCAGAGCATGTGTTTGGGCACTCAGTCCCACTACAAGGGAGATACTCCTCAGGCTATTAGGATATACTTAGCCTCTGGTCAGAAGTGAGGAGTGGGATCTGCTACTCATATCCTCACATTTCTCTAGGGGCAGTGAAAGGCAAATGGTGTCCACTTACTGCTCCAATCATGGGAAGAGCTACTGCTGCTAGGGCTGCTTGGGGCTGCCCAGAAGTCATGCCAGCAGAGCTCTGTCTCAATTATTTGGAACATTGCTTTGAAGGAGAGGTGAAGTTCTAGACACCCTGCCTGTCTCACACCAGTCTGCTGTCCCAAAAAAGTAAATTTGCTTTCTAAACAGGCTATGCTGAGATTGTGGACGCCCGTGTGAAGTACTTTAAAGAGAGCTAGATTTTAGTCACAATTTTAAAAGTCATATTTATGCAGCATTCTCTCATCAGATCTTGGAAGCTTTATAAGCCTTAACACTTTCTCAGTGTTAGTTAGTAGTTAGTTAGTGTTATGCAAAATTAACCTTCTTCTGCTTCTTGTTTTCTTATTTTATGTCAGTTGGATGAAATCACACAGTTTATAAAATGTATTGGCTGTAGCTATTTCCAAACAGGGCACAGCAGGCTTCTAGAAGAATCTGTTCTGGAGATGCAAGAAGAGAATTAGCAGTGGGTCTATCGTGCTAGCAAAAACAGTACCTTGCAGCTGAGAGGCCAACCTTAATAAGTTGCCCTTGCTCCACTAGGAAGGCAGCTGGACATCAAAAGAAGCAAAGACCAAGACTGGAAAAGCAATTAATCCTTGACAGTTACCTTTTTGGAGCAGCATATTCCCTGGTGTCACTACCTCTGCATGAGTTGATGTAAAAAAAGATTCAGTATTATTATTATACATTGTTACTCTCGGCAGATGCTAAAATACAGTCTCATAGGAGCTGCAGAACATGTGTCCGGTTCCATTTTGAAGAAGGGACTTAAAGCATCTACAGTGTGAATGTTAGACCAAGGAACAACTTTTGGAATAACATTAGGTGTAATGGAAATGGAAACTTTAGTTAGAATGAAGAAACTAAAATAGCTTGTGAGAATAAGGGGGCTATTTTTACACTTCAGTGCACACGGAGTGCCCATTAATTTTAATAGGAGCTTTACACTGCAATTATTAATGGAAGAACGTGCCCTGTTGTATTCTTTTATGGGACTCTGGCCGTATTCTGTGACATTGCTAAAAGTACTATCAACTTAGGAGTAATGAGAGAAATGGGATGTGGTTGTAGTAGAGAAAAGGCTTCTAAAGTTTGAATAAGAATAATTAGGAAGTGGGTCTGGGACTGAGGTCAGATGTGAGGAAGTCTCTGACAAGACACTGGCATTAAGGAGACAAGGTCAGGGAAGTGGAGTCTGCTGTTGCAAGTTAGTGCAGGAAGCTCTGACAAATTCTTGAGATACCAGACTAATACACCTGAAGAGACCGTCTAGCTATTGAAACACTTCAGTAACTTAGGCTGCCATTAGCCTGTTTGGGTGGCTGCATTCCTTTGACTTTAAGCCCAGTGGAAATGTTTAGAAAGCTCTAAATAGAGATGATGGCTGCAGTGGTACTAACCTAATATCCATCCAGGTCTGGTGGGGGATCAGCAGGATATCAGGATGTCAAACTCTGGCCGCCTCCTCCTCCAGAGCCAGGAGATGCTCCTAGCTGTCATCTTGGGCACCTTGTGTTTGCTAGGTGTTCTGAGCATTAACATTATGGCTATTGTTGACATGATGGCATGAACCATGGGCTCATAGAGCTACATGCAAAAAGTCATGCAAAAAGGTGAAGATACTAAATAAGTATAGACAAGATTATGTGAAGTACAAGTGAGATAACTTGGGGTGACACATCAGGAAGTGTTTAGAACATGCTGCTAGCCTTACTGTTATCAATTGTCATTCCTACAATTTATGAAACATTAACACTTGCATAATGTTAAAAACTTGTTTTTACTTTGTGGAGATATTTGCCATTAAATTAAATGACAAAACCATCCATGTAGTTTTCCTCCATAACCTTCTGATAACAAAAGAAATAAAGGAACAGAAAGTAAATTATTTCTAAAATCTAGTCCCTTTTATGCCTGCTAACATTGGCTTTTCTGATTCAGAGAGAAGTTGAGATTTATTGAGTGACATCTGGTTAATTAAATGTCTATTTCCTATGGTGTGTTAAAGGATTCATAACGCATAAAGTCAACATTGAGAGAGTAATTAAAGTGCACCTAAAGAGCAGAACTAACTATGTAGTTCACTGTAATTAGAAACAAAATAGGAACAATACGTTTAGAGAATTACCTCCTTTATTAGGTTGCCATCAACAGAAACCTGTTATGTATTTGAAATCTCATTTTGCAAGCTTCCATTTTACTTTTACCCATCTGTGCAACTCAATACCTCAGCATGGATGGCTGTCTCAGGAGTAAGCAGAGCTCAGTTCTGCTTTCCAGACATACGCTAGTTCAGAGCTACTGAAGTTATCTGGGAGAAGAGGATTTTTTTCCTGAAGTTTCAGTACATTTTCTTTGCCGGCAATGGATGCAGAACATTCAGAAAGTCAAGTCCTTGATAAAGGCCTGTTAGAAAATACAAAGCTAACATTCCAACCCAGAGAAGTCTGTGGAGAGACCTTGTTGTGGTCTTCCAGTATTTGAAGTGAGCTTATAAACAGAAGGGAGATAGAATTTTTGCATGGTCTGATGGTAATAGGACTAAAGGGTATGGTTTTAAACTTAAAGAGAAGATTTACACTGGATTTTAGGAAGAAGTTTTTCCGCTCAGAGTGTGGTGGGGCGCTGGCACAGCTGCCCAGAGAAGCTTTGGATGCCCCATCCCTAGAGGCTCTCAAGGCCAGGTTGGATGGAGCCCTGGGCAGCCTGAGCTGGTGGGGGCAGCTCTGCCCATGGCAGGAGCCAGAACAGGATCTCTAAGGTCCCTTCTATCCACATCATTCTATCATTTTATGATTTCACCAAAATATAAAGTAGTTTGCAATGTGCAAAATATGGCCAGTGGTTAAATAACATCTCAAAGCTTAGATAAATACTGCCCAAGATAAAAAGAAATAGGAATAATAATAAAAGCACCTAAACACCGAAATCCATGTAGTTATCTCAAGGAAAAGTGTGAGCTGCTTTGATTTTCTTTTTGCCAATGAAGATAAATTTTTTTAAAGGTGTTTGCTTTGAACCTTCTATTTAGCTATAATTCTCTTTGGCTTGTCACACTGGTTACAAAAGGAACAATTACAGTGTCTAATATTATGGCTTTAAGGAATGAAAAGCAGCAGCAAGTAAACATTTCTATATACAAGCTGCTTATTTGTTACGTTGGATGAGAAGGATTGTATCTTATTTATAAGGAACAAGATTCAGGGAAAAAATGGTAACACAACGCTGAAATTTGCATATGTGTATGGTATACAACAACCTGGAAAAACGGCTGTGATCAGGAGCAGCACAGGACTTCCAGCAAGAGCTTCCTTCTGGTGTAACTACTGCAGGCAGAATGAAGACTTCAGGGCAGAAACACCTGGATCATTAACTGCTGAGCTCTGAGAAGCATCTGGAGAATGAGAAATGAGGCAAATACAAGCCTCCCAACAGCCTAGACTTACCTACCTCCAGTGCCTACCTCATAAAGAAAAAATCTGAGGCTGTAAACAAGTAAAAGAGAATATTTTCCCTATTCCAGCTAATGCCACCATGGCATATGCTTGCTCAGAAGGATCCAAGGATTCAAACACCATGTTTTGTTTCAGGAGGGCACTCTTGCCTTCATTTTCAACTTTTAATCCCTCGTCAGATTGACTCATTCTCTCTCCAGTGAGATTTTTGGACATCTTGGTGACAATTCCTCCATCTATCTCCAACAGGGTCTACCTACTGTTTGAAACTGCTAGGGCCCCAAACTCATTTTAACCAGAGGTTTTAATACATGAAAGAACGTCATGATTAGTGTTATAAAACTAGTCTCAGCTCTTTGATACGTTGTCTCACTCCTTGATATACACCAGCTTCAGGACATCTGGTCTTTCATTGCTGCTGAAAGTTTTGCCACTCACAGGATGTTCCTTATTTTTAATAACTATTATGGAATAGTATTTTAAACACACAAATACAACAAACAACAAAAGGAAAAAAAGACAAAACAAAAAGATATTTTGTGTCAGAACAGAATAAAGGCAATGAATTTGCTCACAATCAGATTTACAGAGTCTATTTGCAGGAAGTGAGTGCCATTTGTATGCTCTTTAGCCATTTGAACTCTATCTTCTCCTACTCGTCATTTTTACCTTGCTGCTTCCTTGTTGTGTTATTCACTCTAAATCAAGCACCAAGCTGGCCAACCCTACTAGCTTCAAAGAGCTCTTAGATAAATCAGTCTCATAGTTAACTCTATAAATCTTTTGCATTTCCACTTCAGGTAGAAGATAACATATGCAACCCATTAACACTCTTTACAGAACCTTTCTTTCTGAACTGAACAAAACATAGAATATGTTTCGTTTCCCCCCTAACTCTTGCATTCTAATATCTTACTTAGCACTCTGTCACCATATTGTGCATTACTTTTATATTACCTTTTTTTGCAATTTTGTTTTCAAAATTACCATTCTACCCTTTTCTCATTTCTTGGAAATGCTTGGTGCTCTCCTAGGAATTTATTCAAGTACACAATAAAGCTGATACAAGCACCCATATAAAAAAATGCATATGAAACCAATAAGGTTTACTACCAATCGTTTGTATCTTCTAAAACACAGCAGACCTCTCACCACCTCACAGCCCATCACAAAACAAGCAGCTTACAAGTTTATCTTGCCTGAATTCCATTCTGCCTTATTGCTCCACTGGTTCTACTTACATACATCCCAAATTTTATACCTGCAACTTTGTTAATATATACACTATATGAAAGATCTCCAGAGGCTTTTAACAGCTCCTTCATATCTGTTCTTTTATGTTATCACTTCCACCATCAGCACTACCTCTGCTCTTCTCCTCAGCAAAGCACTATGAGAAACCAACTCCGTATAGCAGGTATAAGACTGCAGAAGCTATTACCCTGGATAACTTCAGACCAATCTAGACCAGTGAGTATCAGAGGGAGAATTCAAAGAAATGCAAAGAAGTCCTCATATACCGCAACTGTATTTATTATTAACTAACAACAGTTGTTCCAGCAGTCTGATCTGCTTAAATCATGTTGTGCTCAGACTACACAGCAACTCAGAACAGCAGGACCTGGAGCACTCAGAGGATTTCTCCCATTGTGGCATTTTCACTCTGATTGTCAGCTGAAATCCATTTGAATTAAAGCAGCAGAAAAGCTGCCACATACATAAGGATATTTGACTGGTCAACTGGATTCCTACACCTCTTCTTTGTCTGAAATTACCTACGTATTACCTCTTACCAGGCCAAAGTAGAGAATAGTTCAAGAGTTTTCTGTCATGACAAGCCTTCCCGAGGAATGAGGAGCTACATTATCCTGTGCTTTATGATCACCAGCTCACTCATACCTCCTCTGCTGAGGCTTTTCTCAAACAGCCAGCAACACTTTGGTATATGAATACTTCTTGCTTCTACAGTGAAAAGCCTTGTAGTCAAGTACAGATTTATTAGAAATCAAAACAAATCATTAAACAGGAGATGGGTTTAGAGTGCTTTCTCAGTCTGCCCCTGGAATGCACCCTGACTGCTACTTTTGTGATGACAAGGAGAAAAAAATCTTTTGCTGAACAACTGGGGAAATACTCAAGAGTTGAATGAGTTTGGCCCAAGCTTCCAGAATTATTTTGCTAAAGTTTTGTCTAATGTAAATGCTGATACATTTTACCTATAGCTGTCTGCTTGCCTAACTGGTAGACTAAATTATGATTTCTCATATCTATCTGACTGCTGCACTTCCAGTTGCATGCACTGTTAATGCCAACAGAACCTGGAAAGGTGCCTGGTTCAGGATACATGAAGCACCTGCATGAAGATACAGATTCATTCCTCCTTGCAGGTTCAGCATTTCAGCTACCCAGATACTTTGCAAAAGGCACACAGGGTTCCTACTCTAGCCATATCTTCAAGTTATGTACATTTAATTGCTTCTGAATCAAGGGTGACTTAAATGCCTGTAGATATATGCTGATTTTTTTTTTTTTTAAGATACTATTGTAAACATTACTGATATTTTTAACTTCAAAGTTTTATTTTCATTCAGTATTAGGTATTGAAAACTAAACATGAAGTTCGGGTGTTTGTTTTTCCCTGTATTATCTGTTTTCTTTTTCTCTACATTCCCTGTTTTCATTATCACTGAATGCATATTGGTTTCTACTTCTGTCTTCCACTGTTTCCCTGAGTGTCTGAAAACTTGCTCAAGATTGAACATCCATTTTAAGAGTGTTAGAATTACGATCAATCTCTTTAGTTCTTCTCTGTCCCCCTATGATTCTCCAGAAGTTGCAGGAGTACTGAAGAAATAAGAATCGAAAAAAAAAAAAAAGACAGTGACAAAAGAGCAAACCCCTCTGAGTATAATTTACTTAATTCAATGAAAATGTGTGCAGTTTTGGACTGAGTAATTTGAGGCTGGAATAAATGAAAACAATATTGATTTAAAATATCTGGTGAAAAAATACCACCTGGAAGTTATTTACATAATAAAAGCTATTCTACAGTTCTTCAGAACATTATGTTCTCCTTTTTGAGTGAGTTTCCAATGCTATAATGGAACTATATCCTTCAAGAAGGCATAATCAGAAACAAATATTCAGAAGTCATCCTCAAATCCCCCATTTTAATCTGGACTTTTTTTTTTTTTTAAAAAAAAAAAAAGCAATCCCAGCAAAAGGAACAGAAGAGTCACAAAAATATCTGTTTGAGAAGAAAAACATAAATACGTACGCATGGTTACCAAAGGGAGCACAGACCTCCCTTGGAACTCTCCCTTGGAGCTGTTACATTTCACATACCTCAAAGTTTGTCATTGTGTTCTATTTAAATCCTTAAATTTTCAAAACATGTCCATTCCTAAATGAATTATCTTGTATTCCAGTCCCTTGCTAAAGTAAGTGAAATACTACAGTAGAAGTCCCAGTTTTATCAAAATACTACAGATGAAAACTGGAGGTGTCTACAGATATTCAAGTGAGAGTACTACTACATCAGAAGCTAGCAGCATAGGCAAAGTGCCTGTGTATAATTCTAGGGTACAAGAGTCAGTAGTTGGAGCAGATTGGCTTTCACTGCTTTTTATAAGGAGTTATCCCTCACAAAGATGCAAGTTATGTTGTAGCTGGTATCTTCTGTGTGAAAAGAGGAAATTTTACAGACCTGAACATGAAAATACAACATCTGTTCAGTACAATTGGCAGATATTGAAGAAATAAATCAATTGGATTGTGTTGATTTAAATCCAAGCACAGAAAATAAATCATTGTAACACCATAAGTAAAGGCTATTCTGGTTACAGATCCCAGTGATTTAGCTTTCTAGGAAGGAACTACATGAATCAAGCTGTATTATGAAAAAAGCATACCAGGCTTGAGGATAACAATGAGTTAATCTGAAAGGTCTTTAACGAGTAGGCTAAACAGTCTGTATGATAAATTGTTGCTCCAACATAAGAGGGAATGAGCTAGAAACAGCACAAATAAATCCAGTTCAATGTGAACAGTATTCTTAATACTCAAAAAAGAACACTCCTTGGATGCTTTAAATTTCTTTTGTAACCTGTGAAACACTTTCATCCACAGTCTGAAAGATGGCTACCTATACATGCATTCATTTTTTTTGCTGAAGGCACATAGATAGATGGGAGCCTTACTTTTCGGCACTCTTCATATGTAGATGGCATATGGTGGCAGCATTATTTATTTATAATTCTGGGTACATAATTTGAATTCTGAGCTTGCAAAGTTGTATATCAACGAGCTGCTCTGGCCAACGTCAGCCAGCAAAATCCCTACTGATTGCAGTTGTATCCATTAAAAAAAAAAAAAAAAGCTGTGACGGGTCACCAGGACAGGAGTGCTTATTCCACACTTCTGTGGCTACACCCATTGCTCCTCCCATTCACTGAAAGACTTTCATTTAGTTTAGGTGGATTTTAGATGACAAAGACCAGTAGAAATTATGTTGTATGCACACCCCTATATGCTGAAGGCAAAAACAATTAGCATTAGCATCAGTTGATAAGTTACTGTTTCTCATTTGACATTAAACCTCTCCATCTACCTTACAGAATATAATAATATCTCTATAATTTGTCTAAATCAAATTAAGTAAACCAGTAAGTTGATTAATTGATACACTTTGAGAGGAGACGAGACCTTTCTGATTACATACTCTGGTCTTCATAACAAGACGTGACTGTTATCCAGTTATCGCTGGGTCATCAGTGCCATAGAGCAACACCAGTGAGGTGTTTTAGGAGGAGGTTCTAGAGGGACCCAAAGGCTTGACTGAAGATCTGAGACTATGGCAATCCCCAGCAGACAAGTGTGTTGTGTAACTCTAACTGGCCACAGCACATTAAAAACAAGTATCTTACTTCCACCTGGAGCTGGTTCAGCTCAAGGCATTTGCAAAGTCTTTCACTGCCTGACTGAGAGGATACCAAAACCCTTTTACCAGCATACATCATTTTAGACTAAGAAGGTGACCTCAGATGAAAAGAACAAGGGAAGATGTATCTATTTCCTGAAGATAAGAACTAACAGCAATCCTAAGTGAGATGAACAAATTGATAGTAAATGCTTGCATGAAGCCAAACTAACATTCACTGCTATATCTGAAGGGGAAAAAAAATCCCTCCTTTTTTTGTACATACTACTATTAATGAATATTAAAATATTTAGATGTTGAATTCCTATTCCCCCCCATAAGGCATTATAAAGCAATATATATGCAAAATTTGAGAACAGAAATAGATTTGCCTACACATCAGCATTTCAAACATTCATTAACGCCAGGACAAACAAAACACTGTGTTCTGGTTCTCTTTACATCATCTGTCATTTGAATACACAGAGTATAATGAGGCAGAACCTTAATGTTTGCGGGGGAGAAAAGTTGGTTTTTATCTTTCATTTACAACAAACATTAAACAAAGCCCATATGAGGGTTGGAAAGTAAGTACCCTGGCAGAAAGCCCGAGGCCTGGATAATCAGGACATCGATCCCGAGGACACAGCTGTCCCTAACAAGTTACTTTCTGCACAGTCACCAGCACATCCTGATGCTTTCATGGCTGCTCTTAAACCATCCCCTTACTCTATTGTTTGCACAGCTTGGCTTCAGATCAAGATGCTGGGGAGGCCTATTGTTCCTTGAGGACTAATCTGAAGGGATTTATGTAAATACTTCAGAGCCAGAAAAACTTCATTTCTTGTGCCAGTACTTTACAACATTACACAGGCATTCTGTTCTTCCACTACAACCACAGATGTATAGACTGAGGCCAGAGGTGATCACCAATCAGTGATCAATTTAGTCAGCATAGCTTTGGAATTTGCAGTGTTAATATTCAGATGTGGACAGCACAGCAAAGACAAGATACATTTCACACAGAGCTACCCCTTGACACCACAATTTGGTTTTGCATATATTCAAGTACCAGCTTTTGCTAAGTGCTTTTCCTAAAATCCAGGGGGCTTGATCCCTTCAAGGGCACAGCTACAGTAATTAGTACTTTTATCTAGTTGCCAATTGTAACTGAGAAATCCAGTACAAGAGAGACATGGAGCTGCTGGAGAGCATCCAGTGACAGGGCTTCTTCGAAGCACTTATATGAGAGAACTGGGCTGTTCAACCTGGAGAAGGCACAGGAGAGGATCTCAATGTCTGTAAATACCTGAAGAGAAGGTGTAAAGAGCTAGATTCTTTCCAGTGGTTCCCAATGTCAAAACCAAAGGCAATGGGAACAAACTGGAGCAAAGCAGGTTCCTTGTGGACCTGGCAGCACTGCTGTGTTGTGCAGGCAATGGAGCACTGATGTAGCTTGCCCAGATAGGCTGGGAGTTCTCCTTCTTGGAGAACTTTAAAAGTTGTCTGGGTGTGGTTCTGGGCAATCAGTACAGCACCAGTAACCAAGGTTATTTTGCTCTGTATAAGAAAAATAAATGAAGTATGTTTATGAAAAGTGAAATTAGGACACTGCAGAAATGGTCTGGTTAAGTACGTTGACTAATGGCAGGTGGAAAAACTTAAGAAGGAATAATACAATGTATACTCAATTTCAAGTTACTCTTTGTGAAGAAGTTTCTGATCAGATAAGATGGGATTGGTGATAAAGCATTCTGGAAACACTGACTCTAACCTTAAATGTATGCTTTGTGAGAAAAAGCACCTGCTGTCCTCATGCAAAGTAATTCCCAAAAGATTTCTTTATGATGAAGTACTCTTTTGGAAAGTTATGACATCTTCCTTTTTTGCATGCATTAGAATAAACTATATCAGGAAAAAATAACAAAAAAATAGAGGCTGTTTTATTCCAAGAGAATAACACTAGGATTAAGTTCCCAACTGCAAAAGCAACCAACTGAAGAGAACTGTCTGCAGAATATTATGGTAATTCACAGCAATTTAGTTTTAAAATATGTAATTAAATCACCTTTTCTCGCTTTTCAAGGTACATGAAGTACTTTATATGAGGTTCTTTGCTTATTGGATTCCTTTATTGTGTTGTAAGAGCGAAATTTTTAATGCTGCTTCTTGATATCAGGAAAATTTAGAACAGAATAATTAGCCCTATAAAAATTTCAGGTCAGTAATAAATGCATTGGAAAAATCTCATTTTTCCTTCTCTTCCTTTACCAAGATCTTGAGCAGCATTTAAATGTTTCTGCAGCTTCCCCTGCTTCCTGCATCTTATCTATTTAAGAAACAGAATTTTCATTGAAATCTGAATGCCATCAGAAAGGTTCAGCAACATACTACCAACTTAGAAGTGCCATTGAGGCATTCCCCCTCAGAAGGTGCCAGGCAGATGTACATGAATCTGGAAGTTGAGCATACATACCTACTGCTTTTGATTTGTAACCTTTTCTGCCTACTTGTAAATAGTTAACAAGGTAAGGGGCACAAAAAAAAAAAAAAAAAAAAAAAAAAGAAGTCCTTCTACTTAGATTTTCTCTGTTCCCTAAGTGCCAGCAGCAGATGGCGTTTAACTGAGGATAGTGTAATTTTTAACTTGCAGGAAAGGCCGTATAACAGAATAGTCATCAAAACAACCTGTTTGCCTTAAGAACCACATGAAGTAACAGTCCTGTATTGATAAAACATGCAGCTCCAGTGATAGCCAAAGGTGATATTCCTGCATGTCAAGGAAGATTCATGAGTATAAGGGGCACCTGTATTTGGTTGGTGCACCACCATTTTCCTAGGGGGTTTAGACAGAGTAGTAAGGTTTTTGTCTTGACTTCAGAATTTCATTTTTAGGACTTATGACAACTTATACACAGGTACATGAGCTCAGAGGCCAGCCATGAGTATTTATTTCTTGTGCACTCCCTGGAAAGAACAAAAGCCTTTAAATTAACCTGCCTCCATCTCATCTGTGATAAGACTCTGGGGAAACTCCAGTCCACAAGCATACTTGGCAGATCGAACCCAGCTAGGTACCACACACTGAATGATTTCTATCATTCCCACACAAACAGAACTTCAAAGTGTTCCAAGGACCTGAGATCTCACCACCACCCCTCTTCCCCCCACCACTGGCATCAGTCTCTAACTCCTGTGGAAAAAAAAAAAAAAAAAAAGTCAACATGTGTTCCTCAGAGCAACTTGAGTTCTGCTTTGGGATTACCCTTTCAGGGATTGCAGTATAGAAAGCTGACAGCATCATTTATCTTCACCTGCAATTACAGAATACAGAATCACAGCCTTTAAGCCACCTGCTATTGAAAAGCCAACAAAAAGAACTCACAACCCTTTCTTATTCCAGACATTTTCAAAGATTTGCTGGAAGAAATCTACATTTCCTAAGCTATCATCTTTCCTCTAGTACTACTTCTTCTACACCAGGCTCCACATATAAAACACACCTTATGCTTCCATATGGCTTGGTGAAACCTGAATTGCCTCTTGGATAAATATTCCCCCATCCGATTACTTTTGCCCTTCCAGCACTTCAGGCTTTGAGTATTTATTATTTCCATTTAGAACACATCTACCTTAGCCCCTCAATCCACACATCCCCAAAGGCCACTTTCACTGATAAATTCAGTTCTAATGACATTTGATGTACTCTTTGAATGCTGAATTTCACCGGTTAGAATTCATGAACACTCTGCTGACAGAGTGTTAGCCTATCTCTTCATGGCCAGAAAATGGTTGCATTATTTTAAAAAAAAGCATAAAAACATACCCACTGGTACTTATCTTTCCCCAGGAAAACAATCTTTGCTGGCAAAGACAGTACAATATTCCAGTTGATTTCTACATTGATTCCCTTGTGTTGGGAGTGGCTAAGGGACTCCTTTTTCCCTATTAAGTGTACCTACTGCCAGGACAGAACTAAATAGGGAAGAGGTGATTCAATAACAGCAAAGGTGGGCCAAGAAAGAGTGCAGGAAGAAGAGGTCTTTGCAGTCAGATGCACAAGTTACTCAGCCCCATAAATATCTGAATACTATATTACTAGTTGAAACAGTTCCCAAAGTATTTTTTTTCCAGGATATGGGCTGCACACAAACACTGAGGCAGAGCCGTCTGGATGTAGGCATGTAAGCTCTGGAGAAGTATGTGGGTGTGGAAGCCATCTCTGCAACAGCACTCTTCAAGCAACTCTCATTGGAAAGGGCTCATTTGCACCCAATGGCCCCTGCTCACAGGAGTCACAACAACCAGAAGTAGACTGTAGTTAGAGCAGAAAATAAAAATGCCAACATCTGATTAGCATAACAAGGCCACTGAAATATTCACTGCTAATTAGTACAGATTCTAGATGGCAGTAAGAATGCTGTCAAACAGCCAAAGAAAAAGCATCCTAGTTTAAAATAATCTTGCTTTTTTTTTTTCTAAACTCTGAAAGAAGCAACATGATTTGCAAAGACTTGTGTTAATGTGAAAAGGGGGGATGGAAGTACATGTTATTTCTATAGAAACTTCAAAATAATTCATTCTCTTTCCCTATATCTCTTCCACAGATGAATGAGGCCTTGCATGAATAAGAATCAGACCCCTGGTTGTCCTATGCTGTGCAGCATCTCAGTACCCCTCCTGCTGACTCTGGTAATATACACCACTTAATGGCTACCCGGATACAACACTAAGTGAATGGTCCATTCACTAGCCTTTGTAATGGTATGGTTTTGTCAGAAATCTGTAGCTGCTTAAATATGCAAATTGAAAGCCTATTTTAATAAAAGCAATCTCCTATTCCAGCCATTTAAGGCCACAGCCACAAAGACTCGCATGCCATAATTAGAACCTGTTCTCTAGGAACTTCAAATATAACAGTCTGGGTGAAACAAAGGGCAAGTTTGTGGTCTGCTTAGGATAAGGCTCAACATGAGCTTGTTTATGCCAGGCTGCAGAATGAATGGAGTGCAATATGACAAAACAACAATGGCGATGTTTTCTCTTGGCTAGAACCTGATAATAAAGATATTGGAGAACTTGGGATGGTGGAGCTGACAATACAGCTCACCTTAATAAATCCTATTCTATTAAATATATGTCAGGGCTCCTTCCAGTGAACTACATCATCTCTTTCTAATCCCCAAGAAAAGGCAGTAGAGTATTATACACCTGTATACATACGTATGCACACCCCCATATATACATATCTACACTCTTAAAAGCAGCACAAGATGCCACTTCTGCTTTCCCCCTCTCAGCCCTTCTCCTGGCTCATCACTCCAGCTTTCTGTCAAATGCCTCTTCTACACCACTTATTTAAATATGTCAACTGTGTTTTGTATGTAAATATATATAGATTCTGTAATCCTAAGTATTCTAGCTCTCTGTCAACTGCTCTTCCACTGATACATACACAGAAACTCAAGTTTAAAGGTTGTGTTTCCTCACTACCTTTAATATTCAGAACTTCCTCTAGCCCTTACTAGATAGTTGTTAACATGTGATAGGTAGTCACAACATGCTAACCAGTAAATACATCATGCTTAGGGGACATTTTTTCTTCTACTCATAGGTACAATCAAAGGTAGTAAAATCAAATTCCACAACATTTTGGGAAAAAAGGAGAAAAAATATGAGTATGACATTTTCAGCTGAGTCAAATATTTTAAAAAGACATAGGAAGAATACCAACACTATTTGGATAGAGCAAATTCTCAGCTACAATATGCTATTTTTCAACACAGTCACCAGCACTAGCAATGTATTTTTGCCAGCAATGAAAAAGCCTGCATGCCATGCTGGTAAACATTTGTACCAGTGGAGATGATCCACTGTCACTTTTGCCACTGCAGAAAACATGCTACCCACCACCTCACTGTGCTCACATCCTGTTTGGCCTCCATAGACATTCAGCAAGCATCAGTGAATGTCAGTGGGTGCCAATCCCCCTCCCCCCAATGGAGGAATTCAATGTCACACCTTCACTTCATCCACACTTCCATGTCAGATGCCATTTTGTCATACTGCCCCTCAGCTGCCATCTGTCACACAGCAACAACGTGAAATGGAATATTGATGGCAAGGCTCAGCCTCTACCGCCATACCATCAACATCTGCTGCAGACAACATGGGCCTATAGAATAAAACAGGAGGCATTACTTTCAAAGTAGCCCTCATAGTTCATCTGAAGTTGGAGAATGCCAGATTTCCCATGTGAGGCAGGAAAAGTTAATTACCCATGAAGAAAGAAGAAAGAAGAGAAAGGTGTTGGTGGTAAAAAAAGATGTGGGCTCTGATTTGTGCAGGAGCAAGAACTGGTCATGAGTTAGGACAACTACAGTTGTTACACTTCACATAAACCTTCGAAAAACATCAGCTATTGCCAAAATACTTTTGCTGGTGTGTCATTAACGTATTAGGAGCAAAACCAAGTCCGGGCAGAAATACTGAAACTACTTCCTTGATTTCTCACAGAGTAATTTGCCATGCTAAATTTTAGGAGTAAGAGGAGAATATATTAAAACAACAAGTTTTAAAAGCCCCATGTTCTGTTACATTTATTCTTGAAATATTGCAGCTGAATTTCTGATAGCAATAGAAGACAACAGGTGTAAATAGATATTAATATATTTCTTAAGGGAAATAACTAAAAAAAAAAAAAAAAAACTTAAAAACAAAATCCTCTTTCAAGAAGAGAAAAAGTATACCAAAAACGGGAACATTTCTAGGAAACAAAAAGACTCTTCTGCCAGTCACAAAAAATATCTAGGTTAGTAAAAACACTGGGCACAGAGGGACTGTTTATTTTTTGTCAGTTTGTAAGGAATGACTTGAAAATTAGGATAGAAGCATTTGATGTTCTAACACTCCTGGAGACTGCTTCCTTTTGTTACAAAATGTGAGCAAAGCCCTGCTCAAACAACTGGCTAGCACAGAAAACAGCCTTTTGAATAGGAAACCAAGAGAGTCACAGACGTGGGCACTGTGCTCCTCGCTAAAGATCTGACAGGTCAGGAAGGCTGCAATAGTCAGGAGAGCTTGGTAGGTCACTGTGGATGCTGGAAGCTGGCAGGGTGCCTCACACCTTGCTGAAAGCCTCTGCAATTCCCCAGAGCTCCAGCTGGATGGTGAATCAAGAACAGGACTAATTGCTGCTCAGGAAGGAATATGACAGAAATGTCCACATAACAGTGTTTAACTTCCTTTCAGCTTCTTTTTTTTTTTTTTTCCCCTAATAGGGGGGCTATTAAAAAAGATGTTTTGAACCTCACTGAAAGTTCCAACTCCACATCAGATTTTCAGCTCTGTTTTCTGTTCAATTAGGGTTATTAAAATCATCTCAATGCTTTAGAAGTTAAGATTATTTACAGAATACATAAGTTTAAGTTCAGCAGAGAAAAACTGCTTTTTCTTTGTGAGCCTTATGTGTTTGATACTAAAAAAAGGCAGCATGTCCTGCTCAAATATTCCCTGTTGCAATGCCAGATGGGAATCTGGCACTGGAAGCTGGAGCTGGCAGTAGGCAGAAGCCCTGATTTGCAGTGTGAAAGGCTAAATAATACTCCAAAATAACTGTCAATCACTGATGGAGATGGAACCATTTCAGCAAAATGAAGTCTAAGTAGCACATCTGAATAAGTTTTTGTGGCAGCATAATCTGCAGATTTCAGCTGTGATTACAATATAAGACTATTAAGGACTAAAAAGTACAGAGAATAAAGCTCAGAATAAATCAGAATCATAAAGCCACTGTCAGCAAGAGGAGAGAAAAAGTTCACAATAGAAACTGGTGAGAGCTGCATGCTGCTGAATTTGTTTCAGCAGTCAACGAGAATTTTGTCTGGCTGAGAAGTTGAACACCTAACTGTTTCTAGACAGATGCTGAAATTCCTCAGGAAACTAATGCAAGATGGGACATCAGTGTTTCTGACAATCTAACTGAACAGGAATATAACTTTCATCTTTGTTTCTCCAGCATTCAACAGTTAGACATTGCCACAAAGACACCTGGGTACTACTGAGGAAAGATGCCATCTCTACAGGCTGTGACTATTTGGTGTTGTTTTATAGAACAAACATAAGACCTACCCTTCACTTCTTCCTCTAAACACTACTATATTTTCAATATTAGGTTAGACACTAAAAATACTGAAAATATTTGGTTTCTAAATGGAGCACAATCAATTTGTTGGCCTCCTTTCTCCGTCATTACAGACAAGAGATGATTTTCGCCTCAGCAACTACTTTGAGGGACAAGACCTAACTTATCCTGGACTGCCTCTTATGAATCAGACAGCCATACACAGCATATTGATTTTTACTTATAGTTTGGAAGGCACAAGTTCTTTCAAGCCCAATCCTAAAATAAACCTTTTGAGACCTCAGCTGCCTCTTGCCTCCCACTCAATGGGGTCTCAGTCGGTGACAGTGGCTTCTGGGCAGTTTATATGATGAGAACAAAGAAATCAGAACTTGCTGTACAGGCCCTGAGAAACATAAGACAGAAGGAAGACTGGAAAAAGCAGTGGTCCAGATTGAATCCCGATGGATAGAAATGCAGGAATGATGTTTGCACAGATGTCTCCCAGAGGAGTTTGTCTCTGGCTTCTCACTGTTAAGGGTGTGATGAATGACAAGGAAGGAACACAGACTGTGCTTTAGATTCAGCAAGGAGAGGATGCAAACTTGCTTTAAAATTAAAGCAAAACCTAAAATTGTGCTTTCCTTAGCAAAAAGTGATAACTAAATTAAACCTCCCACTGAGAACAGCTCTAAATAGAGGAAAGGGAACTGTAAACAAAATGGGCTCTTGCAATTCTATTCACATCTGATGGCTATTGTTGAATCTCCAAAGATTTCTAAGAAAATAGACAGAAACATATTCTGTTATAGACAAAGGCAGCTGGAAGATAATGCAGCACAATTTGACACAAGTTAAACTGCCTTGCTGAGTTTCTTAATGAGCCATGGTCACTAACCACGTGAAGATATATGCAAAACAAAAAGAAAATAACTTGAAAAGAACTCCTTGTTGCAATTCACAACAATAAAAGCATATCTGTATAAAATTGTGTTAAGTAAACAGTCAAGATTCAGAGGAAGCCCATGTATGTATTTGGAAATGTTCTTTTCTACCACACAATTTCAGGCTCTCATCCTCCGTGCTGATAAGTCCAGTTCCCTCTCCTGCACACCATGAAGACATAACAAAGCCTTCTGTGGAGGCACCTGCAGCACATGCAGCATCTTTTCCATTTTCCACATTTAAGGACATAATGCTCTGCTGACTTTGACCAGTGGTGCAACCAGTCCATTGATGGCCATAGAAGCTCCTCATGGCAGCCTGTGAGACTTGACAATGCTAGCATCTTTTTAGATGCTTCTTGGCCATAAGGTGTCTAAACCCTTTTTGAACCTGCAGACATCTCCAGCTCATTCACTGGTGACACTACCCAAAGCTCAGCACCTGCCTTCAGAGCAGCCCTCTACAGCTGCTTTCAACTGATCTGTTTGTTTCAGCCATACCTCCGTCAAGGATATTTGGTAGCTGTCAGTGCTGCATTTGGAATGCTTGACACCTTCATGGTTCTGTAAAATCTCTGCCAACACACGCCTGAGCTTTCTCCTCCCCTAACTGAGGAGGGGGCTTCCCAGTATTTTGCTTTAGAAAAAAAAAAAAAAGAGTTTTCATTAATCAAATGCTATTTGTCAAAACTGGCAGCAGTTATAGAGCAATGAGAGTCCTTGGAAAGTACAGCAGTCAGCACTGTGAAGTGGCATTTATCAACAAGAATTACTATATTTCTATCCCTCTGCTTAGGCAAAGAAAATAGATGAGACAATGGTTGGCAAACCAAATCCTTGTGATATATTTCACTCCACGAGCAAGCGAGTGTTTATTTTGGCATCACTTGGCTGCACAGCACAAGTGAAGCTTGTTCTAGTGCGCAGCAGTTGGTAATTTATCTATCATCAAAGGTATTTATAGAGCACTAGTTATCAGAGTATTCTGGTTCTCTCTACTGAGATGTTAGAGGAGAGAGAATAAGGCTTGTTACAGGGATTTATAAAGTGTGTTTTCTCTGGTAAGCACCAGATTTTATAAAGCTTCCTTTGGAAAGGAAAGTACTAAGTAAACATGATTAAAGGAAAAGTTGCAGCCTGGTTGCACAGATGAGTGAAGAGACAGTGCCCTAAGCTGAACAAAAAAATTATTCTTTATGAAGTAAAAAATGTAAATATAGTTCAGAAACCAAGAAACGCTTTGAAAGGCAGAGAAATCTTTCATATTATTTCAGTTATTTCACAACTGTTCCAGATTGCTGCTTCCCTGACTGAAGTACCAAGGTTCCAACAGACCAAGATCACATACACTGAAAAGTCTTCCTGCTCAGCCAAACCATGGTTTCAGCAGCAGCACTGCTTATAATGCAGACTTTCCTACAACCATGATGCAGGATAAGGTTAAAGGTATTGAAGTACAGTGAGGGACATGAAGAGTTTTTACAGTCCACCCTTTAGATGCCTTCTACCTATCATCTCTATATTCACTTTCTTTGGGAAGATGTGAAAAAGAAACAAGCCTGACAGATTGCATAGGGCTGGAAAAACTCTGATTTTAGACGTCTTATCTTCAAGGCTCAACAAGTCATCACAGCTATCTTTACTGGGAAGCTTCCCATAGTAAATCAGCTGTGGTCTTCCTGCTACTCAGGGACCACCTCATATATGTTTGGTACAATGCTTTGGTACACTCTTCTGGTTTCCAGAAAAGTGGCAGAAAAAAAAAAAAAGCAACACCACAGGTTATATCTCAGATAAGTGTAAATGAAGTAGAGAGAAAAGAGCATATCTATCCTAATGATTCTCATTCAGATGAGACTCTCAAAAGCTGAACATCAACAACAGGGTGTATCTGACTTTCTTATAAATGCTAACATGTAACACTCAACCTAAACATTGGCTTAGCACTAGCTTTCCTAAAAACAGACAAACAGACAAGTGTAACAAGCAGCACTTGATTTGAAAAAACCTGAATATTTAAACTGCTTGCTCTTAAGACATTTCCTCACAAATGATCTTTGTTAATAGAAATCATAAGATAAATGGAATTTACGTTGGGCCTTAATGCTGCTCAGACACCTCCCATGATTTCCTTCTTTTACTTGCAAGAATTTTATGTGGAAAAAAAAAAAAAAGGAATAACTGACTTAGAAACCCCCCACAGGAAACACTGCAATTGCAGCTCCTGAAACTGAGTCAGAAAGGACCAAGAAGGGCAGTGCTAATCCTGAGATTAAAAGAAATGAGTTATGAGAACAAGTTAGAAAACTATGTTTATAAGGAGAGATTTAATAGAAATGACCAAAATCATAAATAACTGAGATAAGAGAAGGTTCCTTTTTAGCTCCAGTGCGGAAGATTGGATAAGGAGCATCCAAATTGAAGTTAAAGGAAAATAAATTTGAAGTAAGCATTAAAAAACTACTTTCCATCTCTGATAGCAGTAAGCAGGTGAAGTGACCTGCTGCTCAAAGATGCGAGGTGCTGACCTTGGGATTACTGGGGAAGGAAACTGGAGTGGGAAGTGCTGTAAAAATAAGCGCTGCACTGAGTGCAAAAGCTGTTGTTTGCAGGTTCCCCACATGCTGTGCTTTTACAAACGTTTATCCTTTGAATACCACACACCCACACTCATAAATCCAACAGTCTATACTGAGCTTTCCTGAAAGTGTAAAAACATTAAGTATTTATTAGATCAAGGAAGTGACAGGCTTCTGTAAGAACCAAAGATCTAAGTAACCTTCCATTTAGGATGCAGCATCTAAGCATCCTTCTGGTGCTTCAGATGCATGAGAAAACAGATACTGATGTCTGAACACTGCACATGTCATCATGCTTGCTGAACAGGAATCATAATTGAATGTTTAGAAATAAACCAATCCTTTTATCTCCTTTTATGTTCATGTTAAAGTTTCCTTTACACTGAGAACAAAATATGACAGCTTCTGTGCTGTCAGCAGTAGATACAAGACTGGAAATTTCTTGCATTAGAACCTATTGGTTGCACTGGGAGCCTCACACATCCTGTACAAAAGCCCAGGTAATTCTCTTCCTTCCATATCATGAAGTCAGGTTTGCAATCCTACTGAAACAGGAACTGCAATAAAGCCACATCAAATCAGTGACTTCCTTGGATTTTGGATCAGAGTGCTTTCCCAAGCCAAAGCTTTTTTTTTTTTTTTCTCCTCTCCATTTTCCACTACTTTTCCTTTATTACATTACAGTAATCGACAACTTCGCATTTGAAGTAGAACAAAAGGACCTGAGCAACAATGGAAGTAGCAAGCCAGAAATGGACCCACAACTGGAATAAGCCTCATGGAGACTACCATGATGGGGGTGAAGCATATATGGAAACAGAAAGTCTATCACTGAGTTCTAATTATACAAGTCTCTGTTCTGCTCACAAAGAAGCAAAATTGCTTCTGACAAGTCCTTGGCAATATCAGACAAAGTATTCACAGGCAGGCCAAAAGTCCCTTACAGAACGGAGAATGGTACTCACTCCACTGTCAGGAGGGCTCTCTAGTGATACAGCATCCCTCCCCAGAAAGCAGCCAAGGCCCAAGAGACACCTTCCCTTCCATGGTTGTCCTTGTATGAGACAAAGTGGCTCTACTCTGAGTCCACCCATTCTGGCCAGGCTGGGAGCACAGGGCTAACAATGTGCCTGTGCTCCTTGAGCCAACCACATCCCTTCACCAGGTGCTCAATCACCAGTTCAAGCCCTGACCTAACAGCTACCCTACAATCTCCATTACACTGCAACCGGGATTTCAACCTTAAGTTGGTGAAGGGGAATCTCAGAAACACTGAGAGTAGATTCCCAAACATACATGATTCTCACTGTACAGATAATGTAGTTTGAAGGCTGAAATGGCAATGACAGTCCTGAGCAGATGTGATATAAGCAGTTCATGCTCCTGAACATTTGCTATGCTTAGATCAAATCACACATGTACACTTTAAAGGAATGTAAGAATAGAAATGTATACTATTTCTGCCTTAGCGAAATACTCCCTTCATAATTTAAGTTATTGTCTATTGCAATACAGCTTTTCACTATAGTAAGAGGATTGAATATTGACATTGCAGAAAACCTAAATACTACTTATCCCTACTTATATAAGTTTTTCTCATCAGTAGGATCCAAAGAATTAACCAGTCCGCTGGCGTTATATGCCCCAGATAGCCAGCAAACACACCTTTAATGTCTTTAATTTTTAGAATAGCTCTTCTCTCACAATTGACTTATGCATTAGCTCTTGAAAATGAAATGTGCCTTGTGGCTGATCTCATAATTCCCAAGCAATCTTGGCTAGATGTTTTTAAGAAAAGCATTTTGGGGGGGATTTTCCCTTTTAGTAAAACTGCAAAGATTTCTTGCCTAATCTGCTCTGAATTGTTCAGGCAGAAAGCAAGAATTTTGTCACCAGAGGAAGCATTTCTAGGAGCTGTTCCACCACAGCACCTCCCTTGCCATTCTTCCATGCTCCATCCCACCAGCTTCATCCAGGCATCTTGATTCCCTTCACAAAGATAAGGCAGGCCACTTTCCCTTATGAGACATGTCTACGTGTTGCAGAAACTAAAGTACGTGTCTGTCAGCCAGAAGTGCTCACATACACTGATGGGATTAAAACATGGTCATGATTTCCTTACATGTGTCAACATGAACGAGAACAGTATGAATAAACTCAGCTCAATAACAGGCAGAACTGTTGTAATGCAATTCTTCAAGCACTGTATTTTTAAATATGGGTACTTCTGAAAATTTTCTAATTGTCTGAAGGTTTGGTTTTTTTTTTTTAGTTTGTTTTTCTTTTTTTGGGAGGGAAAGGGGCTGTATATGTGCTATTATGGAGATGATCTTATTAAAACTGGCTCCTTGTCACTGGCATCATTGCAATAATACATAAATAAATGTAGGTAAGAACATAAGTGGTGACATTGGCAATCAGAACAACTTATGTTGTGGATGCTGGCAAACACCACGTAAGTCTTTATTTTCCATTTGTTTCTTTCGCAGTGACCTTAAAAAGTTTGAAATACACTTAGTCAAAGTCATCAGACTGACCTAGGAATAAGCAAGAGTTTTAGAGCAAGATTAAATCAGCCATATCCCAAACAAGAGACAGATTTGTACTTAGGTTTGGGGTTACTTTGAATTCCTTTTTAATTATACATCCAAAAATGATGCCTTCTTCAACAAAAATGTCTATCCATAACCTTGATTTAATTATGCAGATAAAAAAATGGTTCAGAAGCAGTCATTCTGTTTATCCTTTGATCCACTATTAGAAGGATCTTTATACACAGTACTTTGATCATATATTTGAAATTAAATTCAGGACACATGGCATCTGAAAAAAGATTTCCATTGTATTTTCTTGAATCAGTCAAGATATCATCTATTAAATTTTTTCTCCCATATAAAAGATTTTAAGACCCATTTATTGAAAGTAACTTGGAGAGTTTCTGCAGTTAGCATTAAGGAAAAGGTAAGGTATCAAGCCCAAGGTGCTGGCTCAGCACTTGCTGGGACTCTTTGAATGACTCCTCAGAGATGCCTTCATCCTCCCACATGCAGAAACACTCATGAATTTGTGCTGCCATTCACTGTCCTAATCACTTTTTGGGAGCAATGTGTAAAGGAGGAAAAATGCTGATCCATGAATATGACCTTGTACCCTCAGATGAGGCTGATCCCATCCTTCTTTCATTTCTGATTTCAATTTTGAGAAAAAGAGCTGTCCGCTGAAGTGAGCAAGAGAAACTGTACCAAAATCTTTGTGCAGTTCTTAAGATTTGCAGGTTTTGCTATCCTGCCAAAGTGTTTTAAAAAAAATAAAGAAAATCACTCTCAGCACAGAGAACATTGTTATTATATACTATTGCATGAGATCTATTTTAGAGGAAATGAAGAATGTTTCAGTTATGCTTTGATGACCCTCACTGAAATGACAGCTGAATTTATTGATTGTGCATTGAGATTTACAGACAGTGAAATGCATATTGTTAGCAACTCAGTCTCTAAACAACCAGTAAGGTAAAAGGTACTTTTTGGTAGGTAAAATCTGCCTTCTCCCTGCTATTTGATCCTGATATCTGTGGAAAGGTTTACACCCTGCTTTCTGGCTCCTTGGTGACAGCTGAGGGCCATCTGGTTCTGATCAAAACCCACAAGCATACAGGACACAGACCTTCCTCTTCCTTTTCAAATTTTCTGAGCTTCTTTTCATCTTCAGCCCTCTTTGGAATGATTCCAATGAAGACTGGATGCTTCCAGTCTTCAGGATGTTTCCCAAAAGAAGGGTTGTGCCCTCTAAGAATTATCTATATCCATAGTACTTCATTATTTGCACTGAAATGGTGGCAGGAATAAAAAAGAGCATTAGGCCATTCCTGTGCTGGTGCACCTCTAGCAATACATTAAAATTGAAAGCTTAAGCAAGAATAAATCTGTACAATCAAAGAATATTAGGATGTTATAATCGCAAAATAAACAAGAGAGTTAGGCAAAGTGGACTATGATAACAAAAGAGAATAAATAGAAGGCTTACCCCTATCCTAGGCTCACCCACAAAACACCAGCAGAGACAATCTCCAGAAGAGATCCTTCCCTACTGGTAGCCAGCTCTTAAATGGGTCTAGGAGAGGTGGAGCCAGGCTCCAGCCCTTCCAGCAGCACAGGTGAATTGCCTTCACCTGTGCTCCTGTGGCTGACTCATGGCTCGCCTCAGGTGATCAATCAGAGGTTCAGGCCGTGACTCAGCAGTTCCCATACAAAATCAAATACAAATCTTGATGGATGGTTACCAATATTTTCTTTTACCATCTGTATGAAACTACTTGGAACACTTCTCTCAATGGCTTCCTTTTTCTTTTTCTTTTCTCTAAAAAATGAAAAGAAGTCTTCCTGTATATTCACAGCAGTAAATTACAGGCATATATATATGTAATTAGCAGTGACTTAAGTATAGACAGATATGGATGCATGGAGAAAACTATTCTTGTATGTGCCTATTTTCAGTGGGTTATTAGCTAACTCTGATAGCACTGTTTTAGAAAGAGCACATATATAGAACGTTGTCAATTCTAATGTATTTATCTGACTAGTATAGTTGTACATAATTATGTAATTAGGGTAAATATACTTAGCACTTGCAATATGTAGCAACATGGCAACATGATATACAGAAATACCAGCACATTGTGGTGGCACATAAATGCCAGCTGAAATGCAACAACCACAAAAATTCTTCTTTGTTCCAGCTCACACAGGAAATTCTCATTTGCTATCTGCATTGCACCTTCACTCTTACCATCACTGGCTTGCCTATATTCATGTGTGCATTTCTTTTATATCCACTGGCACTTCTGTGTTTCATTACTAATTTTTTTCCTCTATCAGGAAGAAAGGCATCAGCAATGTGCCAGCATTTCTGATCTTACCAACTACATGCTCTTCATGAAGAAAGCCCTTCATTTTCCAAGCATTTCTGTTCAATTTCTGGATGACCATCCAGCATGTGATGGCAAACAATGAGTAATTTCCCACCTTCATCTCAACACACCAGCTGTCTCAATCACAGCATTTTCATATTTTCTCCCCACACCTCACTGGGAATGGGAAGGTGAGCGAGCAGCTGGGTGGTACTTGGGCTGTTAGCCAAAGCTGACCCACCACAAAACATCTTTTCTTGAGTAACAGCGGTTTGCATCTCCCAAGTCTGGGGGACTTTCCATCAAGCCCAATGTTTCAGAAAGGAGTTCCAAGCACAGACTGACCGCTCCTCTTCTTCTGTTCCAGTTCAGACAAACATTTCAGTCTACTACTGAGATGTGTTTTAGTCTTAACAGAGTTGTTATTAAGAAAAGCACTTGAGCAGGATTGGGGCATTTTTCACCTTCATTTTCTCACTGATGCAATTTTCTCTCTGGTGGCTGCTGGAAAGCCTCCAGAAGTGTGCCACGTTACTTAAATTTTTTCTTCAGAGACCTAAATCCAGCCATGTTTTCAGCCAACACAGCACACTCCATCTCAGCACATAATTCTCATCCAAGCTTTGCAAAAATTTCAGTCTTACATAAGGCAAAGCCTGTCCTTTTCCCATCAGATAGCATAGTACCATACTTTGAGAAATTGTAACTTGTGAGCCCCAAAATATTCACCTTCCAAATTCCCATTTGAAATATATTTCCTAATTCCAGTCTAAAGATGTCAGCTTAGAGCACTGCCACAGTACCCTCCCAGATCCTGTTCAGGTGTCTGTGTAGTGAGGGAGAAGGCAGACAGGCTCAGTAAGAAACAGCAGTGAGACATAATTGAATAGCTGCTAATGAGAACCATTTATTGGAAGATTTAAGGCTTGTTTTCATGAGCAAGAATTTTCCTCCAGAGCTCTCAGTAACTGCTGGTGTTCTTGGGGACCTGGACTCCCAGATCTCCAGTTTGGGGTCTTTAGTTACCCCCCCCCAAAAAAAGGAGGCTTTAATTCAATGCAGTACTCTGCAATTCTGCAATTAATTAGAATCTCATTAAGGGAAGCAAGGTTTTGCTCTGTAATAAAATTTTGCAGGGAGCATACAGTGTGACAGGCAGGGACTTCTTAATGGGAAAACATGATCATATTTGCACTGAAATTCAGAAAGCTGCTCCTTGCAGACACACGTTGACAGCTAAAGTTCGTATGGACCTGTTTCTGCTGTGGATAATCCTGCACTCACAGATTTTTACAATGTAGGATAGCAATTCATTCAGTCTTTCCCTAAGTCTGAAGCCTAGTGTCCTCTTAAGGTTTGGAAATGCTCATAGAAAGGCTGTCTTTGCCAAACCTGACAGGTTAGTGCAGCAAACTACAAGAGCAGTTTAATTGTCCAATACAATCATCAGTGGGAAAAGGTGCATGGTGCATGAGAGTAACTGTCATTTTAAATCATCTTTGTATTGCAGTTATAGATTTCTAATATACATTTAATTACAGTGATTACAAGCCCTTAAAAATTATCAGAAGGTCTTTGGGAATATCACTCCCTTTATTTCACTCTGCTTTAATTTATTGCTCCTAAATAGAGGACAATTACCATTTACAACCAGCTGCTCCTGAAACACACTAGAGAAAAGGGATTTGTTTCTAAAGCTGTCTATCTGTTGTTCCTCTTTTTTTAATTTAATTTGATTTTTTATACAAACAAGTTCTATATGCTTTTCACTGTAGCCCACAGGACAAATGGGTTGTATAGGCTCCAAAACTGGTACCTGGACTTTGCAAGAGAGCTGTACCACAGCAGTTACTTTCAGAGGTGTGGGTATGGCACACGCACTCTGCATATACAAGGAGGCTGAGGGGAGCAGCACCTGTGAAAACCAAGCACTTCCCTCCACCCTTTCAGCTGAGCCAAGGCCTGTCCAAGATGGTCAATGGAGCATGGGGCCCCACTCCAATGCATCTGTGTTCCTTCAGTTGAGCAGAAGGGGTACCTGCAGCTAAGACAAGGGAAATGGGAATGGAAATTAGATGAAATGTCACTGTGTCAGAGAGAACAAAAAAGGAGATATTTATTTGTCTTTGTTATTAGTGAGTCTTCTGGTCTGCTTTGCTGTGATAAAGCAGACTGTAATAACGTATATTTTTTTCATCAGTTCTTTATTTAATCAAAAGGAAGAGATTTAGGGCCAGATCCAAAACAGATGTGAAGCTTTACTGCAGGAATTTTCACAGTACAAGGTGACACAGGAGCATTGCAGCCTTGCTTCTGACAAGAGCTGGGCATGATGCAGACTAGCTCAGTATAGTGAGACACAGCCAATGGGGCAATGGAAAGGGCAATGCTAGCCACATGTGGGCCATGGACTGAAGGAAAAGCACATTTGAAACCACTGGAGAGATCAGAGAATCATAGAATATCTTGAGTCGGAAGGAACTCATAAGGATCATCGTGTTCCACTCCTGGCTCTGTACAGAACCACCCAAAAATGACTGAGAGCATTCTCCAAATACTTCTTGAACTCCAGCAAGCTCAGCGCTATGACCACTGCTGTGTTGAGACTGCTCCAGTTACTGCTCACCCTTTGAGAAGAACCTTTTCCTAACACCTGACCTGAATTGTAGATGTAGAAATGACTACTGGAAGGACACACCTGAAGAACCAGAGAGCATCACCAACTTACTGAGGAGGAGAGGTGGCAGCTGACAGGGTGTGCATCTGTGAAAAGCTATTTCTGGCAGAGTTGGTCTCTTGCTTGGCCTGCTAAATTAACCTAAGTTTTGCAGCACCACATCACCTGGTGCTCTTTTTCATCCCCTTGACGTTAGATAGAGTACGTCACAAAGCTCTGCAAACCTGGAATATTCATAGGAAAAGATGATTCATTAGGAAAAGAATATTTTATCTTTACCCTAATAACAATCCTAACAGAAAAAGCTAGCAAAAAGTTCTCACTGCAACTTTAAACTTAAGTCAGCTTAGAGGAGCAGAAAGAAAGCTGAAATAGCTGTAGATAAGATCTGACAGGGAAAAAAAAAGGGCTGCGGTACAAGGAACACAGCTATCAGTTCCCTCAGGGTAAAAGGCAATGCCTTTCATGAAGTTTTGTTGACAAAAACAGGAACACTGTGAGCAAAATAAGCACAGTGGTAATGAATCAAGCTTAATGCAGCATAATAAATTTCTGTGCTTTGTAAGAATTAGAGATAGCTAGCAGACATTGGGTCTGTGACAAGTGTCTGTACTGCTCTTGTTAAAGACACTTTTGGTAGAGGACAGATAAAAGCACACTGTGGAATACTGTGCTTTAAACAATGGATCAAAATCCATCACTGCTTTAAGGCAGAACAGCATTGCTCCCTTTTGCTTCCAGTTGACATTGATCGGCTAATCACTGGACACTTGATTGAATTTATTCCTTTGTTAAATGCATAGGAAACTGCTCAGACAACTCAGATGGACTTTATTAGCAGAGCCTTGGTGACCCAGCCCTGTATCAGAAAAGAGAGGAAGATATAAGGCATCATTTTCTTACAACTCCTGCTGTAGTCATAAAAGGTAATCATGCAGCAGAAAGATGGTTTGACACCTTCTCCTCTAATTTTTGATGTTCCCCAACAACTTGTGCCCTTCTGCAAGTGTGTATCTAAAAGATTATCTAGCAAAGCTACCACAAAGCAGAAAGAACTATTTCAAGATGGTTTTTAATCTCAAATTCATAACAGTGAGACTATGGTTCTGTGATCACTAGTGCTTACCAAAGAGCTACCAGCTACTCAGTGGTACAGGCATCACCTGGAGCAGACAGAGGCAGATGGTTGTACTTCTGTTGAATAACCTCCATGGCCAGCATGGCAATTCATCCAGCTCTGTGCAATCACGACTAGTTGTAGAATACAGCTGAAACCTGGTCTTCTGTAAAGGTTCTTAGCACATTATCCCAGCTAAGTTTTATGGAACAGATCTGAGACCTCAGAGTGAGTTGATACCATGTAAGATCACTGCATTATTTGGGGTCCAGTATCAGCTGCCCTGCAGCTTAACGTGCCTGGTCCAAGCAAGACCCCTAGCAGTCTCTGGAATGTTAATTCACTACTTGAAACTTTTTAGAGAGGATGTTGAATCCAGCCTTTTCACATCAACACCAGTCAAGGCTTAACCAAAAGTTAAAGAGGTTTCTGATATCACTAAAATTCAGCCTGGAGAAGAAGAACGCCAGGGGTCTTATCAACATCTATAAGTACCTGAAGGGCAGATGTAAAGTGGATGGATTCAAATTCTTTTCAGTAGTTCCCAGTGCGAGGACAAGAGGCAATGGGCACAAACTGGAGGAAACGAGGTTCCTTCTGAGCACCTGGCAGCACTGCTGTGTTGTGTGGGTGATGGAGCACTGGCGTAGGTTGCCCAGATAAGCTGTGGGGTTTCCTCCTTGGAGATCTTCAAAAGTTGCCTGGATATTGTCCTGGACACCCTGCTCCAGGTATCCTTGCTTGAGCAAGGGTAGGGCCAGGTAGACCCAGAGGTCTCTGCCAACCAAAACCATCCTGTGATAAGACAGTGAAGACTTACAGTTAACATGATTTACTACCAGTACTAAGTGCAACTTGTATGTGTATAACCAATGACAACAACAGGGGCTTAAATAGCCAGAACAGAACTACACATCTCAGGTTGAGGTCTTACAAGTTTTCATCATAGATTGACACCCACTTGCTTGAGCATGCTGTTACAGGCTGCCCATGGCCACAAGGGAACCTGTGGCAGTCACCTGAGACTAAATTGGAAAACTTAATGTTCAATTACAGTGTTCTAGGTTAAAAGTATTCCTGCATTCAGTGGCCTTTCATGGACTTCTGCTTTTGGATTGGTACCAAGCATTTGAACTTTCCTTGGCCTTTTCATCACTGGATGATGCATGTTTGCCTGGGGGATATATTTCACCATACTTGTGAGCATCTGGGGAGAGATTTGGTTAGCTCAGTGCCTCAGAATCGCATACTTTTATCTCTAACCCTAATTCGGGTCATTTTAAGAGCAAAATAGAGACATTAATGATGCATAAACCTATGCCACTGTGATTTTCATCACTCTCTATTGATGATCCAAGCTCCCTAGCAAGTACTTTGCAACACTTCAACAATGAACACATCAGCCCTTTATATTTTCCTTACTTCCCACATTGTCCTTTCTACACTGGCTTTTCCTGTGGCTCTAGGGAGATCAAGGATTGATAATACAAATCTAATATCAAAAAAGTCTCCAGTGGAGCTGTAGGCTCCAGCAGCAGCACATGGGTCTCAGTGCTGGCACACTCCACATTGTGCATCAGGTGATGTCAGCACCCAGGCGCTCACACCCTGCTTTCAATAACTGTATTATTTGTAAGGAGTCTGGGAGAGGTAAAGGTGTGCAGTAGCATTCATATGTTTACTTTCAGTTGTTGGTTTCTTAAGGGTAGATTAAAATTATTCCCAGAGTCAAGAAGAATATTTCTTTATTCTTGCAAGGCCCAAGGATACTGGAATGTGAAAATAAGACAGATATTACTTTTTCTTGAGCATTGGCTCATCTGGAAGACAGTAAATAAGTCTGAAGACAGGAAGCTGCAACCTGCTACACAGCTCTTGAAATTGCATGGGTCTCGTGGACAGTATTTTGGCCAATAACATTACCAGTGTTCTCATCGTATGATAAGCAGCCAGGTACATTTAGCAATTTACAAGTTTATTATCCAGCCCCACAGCTCACTAAGGAGAGGCTTATACTCCTGCCTACAGACAACCCACTACTGCCGAAATCTTGAGAGCAGCATTTTCAAGCAGGATTATTTTTTAATAAATTTTTTTAAATAAAATTTTAATAAAATTTAAAAATGACTAAAAATCTGCTTCATCTCTTATTTCACAGCAGAAAAGATAGTGTACAGTTCTATAACAGCTATCTAATGCCATGATAAAACCAGTATCCAGATATAGCGAGGATATTTTTTTCATCTCTCCAATTTACTATGAAATGTTATGTTCTATTACCCTTCTTGACTTCTTAGCAACATAAAATTAGTTTGCAGCTTATTCAGCTCCATTTCCAGTGCTTAAATATGAATTGATAAAAATAACTGTTTCAAAAACCACACAATAACATTTCAAGTCAGGTAACCAGAGGCATGATTTAAGGTGAAACGAATAATACATTTATATTAAGTACTTTTTGAAAATACAATAGTTCAATTAAAAAAAAATTTGCCCCGTCCTTGGACGTGTTTAAGGCCAGGTTGGACGGGGTCCTGGGCAACCTGATCTGAATGTGTATGTTTGGTGGCCCTGCTAGGCAGGGGGGTTGGAACTACATGATCCTTGGGGTCCCTTCCAACCCGGGTGATTCTGTGATTCTGTGATTCTGTGATACTTTTTCATAATTAAAAATGGATTGGGAAGAGAGTAATCCATTAGATCTTGGTCAGCACTGAGGATCGCTACTTCCAGACAAGACTGGCTGGTATGGAGAGCTCCCTGTATGGAGGGTTTAATCCACGGTGCCACAGATTTTCCATCAAGACTGTCTCAGGATCTGCCATGTGGGCTTGGAAAAGAAAGGGAATCGGACCTCAAGAGCCACTTTCAAATTAAAATTCACTAAAAACTTATAAAAATAATGGGATCTGAGTTATTCCTAAGAGTAACACCTTCAGTTACTGAAAGTTACTGCTTGAAAGTTGTTACTGAAAAACAGATGCTCATATTGGTGGGAATCTGAAAGAAAATAATACAATGGCAGTAGCCAATTCAGGAAGGTTACATCCTCTCTGCCAGGACTCCTTTTAATTTGAAGAAGACAGAAATGGTAGACAAGTTCAAGGGACCAATATTGTAGCAATCTTAAGGAAGATCCAATGGCCAACAGAGGTTAACTGCATCCACATCTGCATCCTTCTCCTGTGTTCCCCAGCACAAACTCATTAAACAAACAGCAGGATAACTTTTCCAAAATGTACATATAATAACATGGGGAAATACGTTACTCTAGCTTCTGGGGATGCTATTCCCAGGATAAATACTGTCCATCTCTGTTCCTCATCTGAATTTTTCAGATGACAGAGAGCATGGGTGTTGTCTCTGCCCTGAGAACTGGCTTGGATCTGGAGGACATCCCAGGTCCTCTCAAACATACATCGTCATCAGGTTTGGAGAGGACAGGATGGGGCAGAGGAGACTTTCTGCCTTGGAATGGGTTGAAGGAAGGTGAAGGCAGAGAGGATTCCCTAATCCTGCCTAACTGAGAACTGTACTCTTTATCTGAGGCCAGTATGCCTTCTTCATATGGTTGCTCTGCCATGCCTCTCTGTGCAATTGCCTCTCAGACATATTGGTTTGCACTAACATAAAAAATGCCTTTAACTGCAGGAGGGAAGCCATTTTTATGCCCTTTGTATTAATAGGTATTAACAAATCGAAGAGCACTTTATAGAAAAGGGACTGTCCTTGGGCCCTATTCTGTGTTGAGGGTTGTGTCTGGGACCCCCCACCTGCACTGCCAAAACCATGTTCCTGTCATATACCACTGCAGTAGGATTTCAGAAAGCTTCACACGAGTCAAACAATGCTTTTGTTTTACAAAAGGCATGCAGAAGGAGAAAATGGCAGTCACACAGCAGACCTTTATTCTCCTGATCCACAGTTCAAAGCTTTATCCAACTAACATTCTCCTGCGAGCTGTTGCTCTAAGTCTGCACTGTGCCAGCGCCACCAACCCTTGAAATCCCAGATCCCCAGTGAAAAACAATCTGCAGCCCAGAGATGCCCTCGAGCTTTAAACCATGCAAGCTGAGCTCCTGACTCACCTGCTGGGAAACCTGCCAGTGCCTGACTTGCAGCACTACATCTTGCTGGGAGATTCACCATCTGCCCGGGATATTACTGAATTCCTAATAATGCTTTAATGCATTTTTTTTTTTCTGACTACTAGCTCTGCTTTTTTGTTGCTGGTTTTTTTTTTGTTTGTTTGTTTGTTTGGTTGGTTGGTCATTTTAAATGTTTCTTTTGGTTTCAGACAAAGCACTTCTGCAAGAGAGATGATCATAACTGCTGCAGCAAGAGAAATGAAGACAATCATTTGCCAGCAGATTTCTTTGGTAGGTAGTTTCTATGGATGAGGAGGGAAACAGACCTTTTAACTCTAGAAGCAATTGGGTTGCAGAAGCTTGTCTTTCTATATATTTAAATGGTCACTGCGTTCTCCACTCTTATGGACTCTTATGTCCATAATTTAACTTCAGACTCCCCGACAGTCCAAGCTGATCTTCCTGCTTTTATAATCAAGGACTTCTAGAACATTTTTTCTGTTTTTCTTGTCCTACACTTTCAGTTTCAGAGTTGCACATCAGTTCCAATAACCTATTTTTTGCTAATATTGCTTTTCTTTTTTTCAAGTTTTTATGCTTCATTGTTTTATAGCTCTTCAAGAAAACAGCTGATTTTCTTTTTAAAGGGTTTTGGGATCCTCCACAAGGGTCCAAACAAGAGGGACTTCCTCACTTCTTTGTGGTGCAAAAAATGTTGTACATTGTCTTCAGTCTTTTTCAGCGTGAAATGTCCCAAAACAAATACAAAGTTATTTTCCTTAGCAGACTTACAAGCCTAACATCAGTGTTTCTGTGGAATAGCTCTCCCTGGAACAGCTTTATGTAATCCCTGGCCCCAAAAAGCTCTCTTGCAATTACTCTGAATCTTTTGTGAGAGACTTAGGAAGTTTTAGTGCATCACCGAGCAGTTAACATCTGTGATTTCCTACTGAGTTCTGAGTTTAAATCAATTAGCAGTAATTGGGACTGTTTACAGTGGGCTTTCATGAAGAACAAGCATATGTTGGAATTTTAAATGAAATATTTAAGTTCCCAAACCAAATAACCACAGTTAAAATTAAAAAAAAATACATTGACCTCACGATGTGCTGCTAAATTATTTGGTAACTCATTGCTCTCAGCAGAACCCACTTCTGTTCTCTGGAACAACACTGGAATCACCAGGTTTGGAGAAACAAGCGATTTGAATTTTAGTTTTATGTTCTCTATTTCTCAACATCTAACTGTTTATGCTGCACTAAAATCACACAAACTGGAATTAATTAAATGTAACAAAACATCTAATTATTGCATGGAGTGGTCTTGAAAATTTTCTCCAGCCTATTAAGGTAATAAACCTATCACATCAAATTACACTCAGAAATGCTATATGCAGATTTGGGAAGGGATCAATGCTCCCGATGACAGTAGTTAGCTGTGCAGAATTATACTGCACAGTTTTAAATACAACTGCTGATCTTTCAGTATGGAGAAAGTACCAAACCACAGTTAGCTGGGAGTTTGCTGGGTCACTTCCCTGCCCACCTGGAAGTGAATCCCCCAATTTCTCCCCATCCAGTGCACCAGGAGGAGGGAAGGAGAAAGACACAAAGAAAGACCTTCCATGGTTTGGAAGCTTTCCAATCCTTCAAATAAGAATGAAAAGCAGGTTGATTTATCAGAGCCTGCAGGTTATCACTGTCTTTAAGTAGATTTGCCAGTGCTAGCAGTTCTGAGAGCTGTCTTCACAGATTAAGCTGCAAGCAGGTGCCAACCCATTGCAGATGCTGCGGCACCCGCGGGGCTGGGAGCTGGATTTATCCCTGTTGAGTAAGTGGGAACAGGGAATTACTGAGCAGCTGTGACGCAGAAAAGCAGAGAGAAACATTATTTGCACTTAGCAGTGCTGAGGAGCTCTTTCATCTTTACACTGCAGTAAAAGCAAGATGTGGTTTCTTGATTTAAAAATGACTACTGCGTATTGGAACTGAAGTGGAAAGGATTATTACAAATCCTTATTTCCATGCTGTTATGTTGCCAAGGAAATCTATACCAAATACAATCATTATTGGAGAAAGCCAGCTCAGCAGAGCATACCTTTGAAAAATTGAAAGTTGAAGAGAGGCACAATTATATTTCGTTCAGGTCAATAGGCACTTTCATTCAAGAGGACAATTATTGAACATCAAAAAAGAAGATGCAGAGCCATCATTACTCCGTAATGAACCAAGCCTAGAGCTGGTTTAGCAACTATAACCTGAGATCAACACCATCAGCCACTTTACAGTGAATTTTTAAAACTGAATAAATGTTTACATGGAGAAGAGCAATGGATAGTGGGCGTGTACACTGCTTCTTTGTGGATATTGAGCTGAATTTTCTAAGACTGATCTCTGCCCCTATTGCTCACTTTGGAAGAGCCTTCCCCAGAACCAGGTCTAGCCAGGAGAGCCTAGAACATTCCCATTGCTTGCCAAAGTGGCGGACACAAACACTGACAATGGGGCCACCAAGCCTTTCCATGGCTGGTGATACCCCAAGACATCTTCATAGCTTCTTGTAACAGTTGTGCTTTACTCCTTTTCCAAAGGCACAAACTTCTATATCATCAGCTTTGCCAGCTGCCTTTTCCCTCACAACTTCACCAAATGGTGACTTGAATTCAGCCCTACCTGCTCTGTGCACTATTGCTCCTGTTCCTCTCACTCCCCTTTGGCCCTCACCCCCACACCCAGCTGTGGGCCTCTCTGCCATTTGAGTTTTTCAGATTGAGCAAAAGGAGTCCCTCTGTCCTGCTCAGCATAATCTTCTTGAGGCAGTGGTGGACTCACACTGAGGGCTAGCTAACTCAGCTCCTCCACACTGCTCTACACTTGTCTTTCTCAAATGAATGAGGAAGCAAATACGATGAAAAAACTTAATGGGTTGAGATAAGGTCAAGGAGATTGCTTACCACCATGATTACCATGATTACCACCAAGAGCAGAACAGACTCAGCATAACAGAGATTAATGTAATTTGTTGTCTATTGCTAATAGACCAAAATCGTGAAGGGCTAAAAACAAATTACAAACACCTTCCTCCCACCCTCTTCTGTCTAATTCCTCAGATCAGGGGAACAGGGGGTGGGGGCTGCAGCCACTCTATAATGCCACTCCTCCATGGTCACTTGGTCACTGCTCCATGTGGGTCCCTCCCATGGAACGCCAGCCTTCTCCAGCTGATCCCACATGGGCTTCCCACGGGCTGCAGCTCTCCCTGCACAGCCCCAACACAGCTCCATGCCACTGGGCTCACCCTTCAGGCACTGCTTCACACAGCTCCCCGTGGCTGCAGCTCCAGCTCAGGATGCTCCTCCAGAGGTATCCATGGGCTGCAGCTCCTTCATACCTCATCCACTGCTGCACCACAGGCTCCTCCATGACTGCACATGGACATCTGCTCCGTGCAGTGTCCATGGGCTGCAGGGGCACAGCCTGCTCCTCGGTGAGCCTCTCCTGGAGCAATGGGGAACAGTTCACAGCAGTCCAGACCACACTCTTAGGGCAGAAACTGCTTGAGGGTGAAACTGTCCTCCAGAGGTCTGTGTGCGTGGCACATTAGAGCCAAGTGATAGCAACTATTTATTTTATCCTCCATAACTGAAGCCATTTAAATTTTGCCTGCACCATGCAGCGTATGGGTGAGAGCTGTTTGTATAATTATCCTTCTATAACCTAATCCTGCAGAACGTGGTTCTTGTCTGCACTGGATCTCCTTCACGCTGATCTGACATTGCAGAAAGGCACAGGCAGGTAAATCTACTTTAAGAATCTTTGATCCAGCAAGTAGAGCAAAACAAAGGAAAATAGGCTTGCAGTCTTACAGAGGCTTGACTGCTTGTCTTGTCTTTAACTGCAGGAGCCATTCCATGCTCTTTCTTCACGATCAGTTGGTTTTCATCCTAGCTGATCTCATATCACTCTCCATGAGCTTTCCGGGTGTAAGGGAGTGAAAGGCTGGGGCCTGAGACAGGCATTGAATCAAAGATGACCTGTCAATGTACCTCACAACATCACAGTATATCTACTAGTATTAATTGCACTTATAAGATGCTGTTTATCCATTTTTTTTTGTCAGGATGAATATGTATATTCTGGTATTTATCTATATGCAGTAATAATGGCCAAATTATATCTTTCTTGATCACAAGGGAACTTCGCTGTAATTTTTGTTACCCAATTAAGCATGTTGCAGCAGTCCGGGCAGACAGTTTGTCTTGCCAAAGAAGCCTGTGGTGCACCAAAATAGATAACACAAGTCCTTTGGTTCCTCCTTGAACCCTGGCCAAGTTTTAAGGGGGAAATCAACAGGACAAAGAAGAAACCAGATGTTTTGCCTGACTACTATGCAGATTTGTTTATTCAGTGGTATAAATGCTGAACCTGCTTGCAGTAACTTTGGTGACCTCAAGTATGGGATGGATGCACCGCTGCAGGACTTCCCACTTTCTGAGACAGGTTCTCCAGATCCTCGCTGCTACCAGGACTCCCCAGTGACTGTGGATCTGGATGATGGCAAAGTATTAGGATAAATGGTGCCGTATTTTCCTTAATCACTATCACTAGCCTTATGTAGTAATGACTAGGTGCCTTACCTTGCTTATTTTCTTTACTGTTAAGCTTATCTTTTAACTATAAGCAGCACTTTATTTTTCTATTATTTTGAAATACACAGTAAAATAAGCTTATCCCTTTTGTTGGTGTCTGCGTCCTTCCTGTTGACCCCATCAATTGACAAAACAGGGAGAAGATGCAAATTTGGAAATAGGTCCTTCATAAACTTTTCACAGTCAAATTCTTCCACTACGTTTTCCATTTCAAACTAAAAAGTCTCTCTAATGGGTCTGTAATTATAGGGCTGACAATACACTGGGACAACTGATGTTTACTTTTTCCTCCTGATTCCTTATCCAATTTTGATGTAACAGAAATGTTCCAAACACCATTGATATTCAGTCTTCGCTTCCTTCACATTGATATAGTGATATTGCCGTGGTTTACAATAATTTGCAAGTCTTTAAATTTCATTGAACAACACAGGGCTCATATTAAACAGTTTCAAACGTATCTGAGAGATGAAAGGTGACAGAACTGGTAATTACCTTGTTTCTCATTAACGATGACTTAGTACTCCAGGGATCTGTATTAGAATAAATATTCTATCTCCTGTTTATTAACCTTTGTTCTTTAAAATGGTGAATGAGTGCTGATAAAGCTATCGCTATTGTGACTGCCTCAGGAACTGATGATGTTTCCCAGCTCCTAATATGATTTGGAGTCACCTTACCAAAAATAAACACAACTTGACTCTATTATGCTCCAGACTGTCTGTACTTCTAACACAGGCATTCAACCTAAATATACAGCCGGTATCAGCTGGTGTCTCACCATCTACTATGAATGAAATCTACTATATAACTCTTGCATAGTTTTATTTATACCAAACTGTAGTGAAACAAGTGCAAAAACACACAGAGCTCCTGTGTTTCCTTGGCCAAGGTTTATTTTGGAAGGCGAGATCTTGGTAAGGAATACAAGTTTTGCTGTGTTCTATGGGAACTGCCATCTGTCTTGTTTCCAACAGTAGCCAGAGCAAGCTGCTTCAAAAGTAAGTTTCCTCAATCCTAAATCTGGCTGTTACAGAGCAACTTAATTGCTTAAGCCCAAGATAAATGTACCAAAGCCACGGAGTTTCTACTGCTTCAATAACGGGTCATTTCAGATCTGACAATTTTCCCTTAATGCCATCACTAATGAAGTATAATCGTTCTGACTACAGAGCCTTAGAAGAAACAGAACAAACAATGAGGAAATAGAATAAACATTGATTTAATAACAGAACAGCACTGTGTCTTGATGGAGAAAAGGCAGCTGTGGTCAAGAAAATAAGTGAAATATCCACGTGCTAACATGACTTTTTGGCCAAATTTGATAAGAGCATGTCCCCTAACTATAGGAGACAGAATGACTGGAATGAAGGGGACTAAACACTCAGTGGGCTCAGTTATAATCTTCAGAGTAAATTAGCTTGGTAGCATTTATTATATATCAATAATCTGGGGTTTTCTGACTGTACCGCAAAAAGATGAACCTTTGTAATTCTTTCATATTTGTATTTGCATAAAAATTCAAAATTAAAACTTGTAATTAAAAAAGAAAAAAAAAAAAAAAAAAAAAAAAAAGTAGCAAATAGATTGGCCATCCTGTTAGGATTCCAAAGGTACCAAAGAGCTTTAGGGCTCAGTTCAAGCCTTATACTATGAATGCCTGTTGTGAACACTGAAATTATTTTAATAATTGCCTGCCTAATAAGCCATGACCACAGACTGCAGATAGTGGGTGCTCTGAACTGCACATTAAACTTCTAACCAGTGCACATAGGCATGGGAAGAATGTTGTTCTGAAGTGCACAGCTTCTACTGCAGTAATGGATCTGGGCAACAGTGAGTTTTCAGTGTCACTGAAAAATCTCTAGAGGAAGAAATCGAGCATTTATATAGCCTCTTTATTTTTTGCTGTAAAGAACCCTGGGAATGATGACAACCACTTTTGATAAGAACTGGAACATATACTTAAAAGTCAGCTACAGTGATTGCCTTGTTACCTTTTAACTTCTCTGCCTGATGGTCACACTGACAGGTCTGACACTTTATTTAGTGGTGATTGGTAGTAAAATCTTCTCAGTTAGACACTTGTCACCTACCTTGCCTCGTTACTTTCCTGTGCATCTCCTCCAGGGGCTGATTCATTTCAGTAGCATTTGTTGCAAGCAGAACGCATTGGAACACAAAGTCACACATGAAAATTGCACATTGTATTGAGTTTGGAAAGGAACAATAAACTTCCCTCATTTGTTACTAACTGAAGTCCATACATTACGAATCAACAGATGATCACTCCACTGTCAGAACCTGCTTGAGAAACCTAACCAATTACCCACTTCTCTTCCTACTGCAGTCTTATTATGTACAACAGATAAACATCTGAAAATATCTAAGTACGATTCCAAAGGAAAACATTACAGTAGAAAATATGTAGCAAGAGAAGAAAGTCCATGTCTCATCTTTCCTAAATGAGTGTCCTAGTTTGGACTGAGAAAATTAATTTTCTTAATAGTGGTTGGTATGGTCCTGCATTTTTGATTTGTAATGAATATAGAGCAGATTTCTTTTATTTAGCAGGCAGGATTGCGTAGTACAAGTAGTACAGCTGGGTCAGATTAGGACATGGCAGCAATAATTTTCTTCGCTGCTTTCTGAATAAAAAAAGGAGTATGATGCTAACAAGCTTTCTGACAGGACTGCTGGTAAACTACCTGTATTCCCAGCAAACAAGAGCTGCTTGTGAGAAAAGGAAGAGCTAGAACAGGATAATCACACTCTTAACAGGGAGGTTTGCTCTTTCAGAGAGGAATAAAAAACCATCACTCAAGTGCACTGGGGAAACATCCCAGCGTCTCCCCAGTACTCTGACAAAATCTATGCACTCATCGCTCTCAAATGGGATGGTGACCCCAGCTCCTCACTCCTGGGATGTGTCCTCCTCAGATGACTATTAGGTCAGGAATGTATTAATTTTGGCAAACTACTTCAGCTCAACGCTGAGTTAAAGCAAAACTCAAGTATTTTTTTACAGCATCCAAAACGGACAACAAAATAAAGGTTTTTCAAGGCCTAAAGAGGAAGACCATAGTGAGCCTGCTTACAAGAGATATTACAAAAGGTCTTTTTTCCCACTCAGATGCTCTCCTGACATGTCAGAGATTCTGTTTCTTCGCGTGTTGTAGGCTGCACTTGTTAGAGAAAAACGTTTCCTCCTCAGAGCTCACCTACTTCTATAATGAATTCCATTTTCAGGGGCACTGAGCATATTTAATTTTTCCTCTTGAAACTTTCCATCTTCTCATTTGAAACTTGCTTGCTTCAAACTCACTCAGAAGATGATCTTGACACTTCCACAGTTAAATTAAGAAAGTCTCACTTCTCTAGAGATACAAATGTCATTTCATCAGCCCAGCTGTCATCCCCTGCACTTTACTTGCCAACCAGCACCTTCTTGAGTGGTGCCACTTTACCTGCTTAACCTCTCCTTCCCTGCTTTGGTGACTCAATTGCTTTCGATGGGAAGGTGTCTCCCAGTACTGAAATTTATATTTAAAATCAGTGAGAACATTCACAAACGTTCTTGGCACAAACATCTAGTGCAACAAGTGAAGTCAGTCATTACTGTCTCTTGAATGAGATGAGAATGCCAGGATTAAGGCAATTGAAAAAGACAGAGGTGAAAATCTTTTTTTCCAAATACGCCATGAAAATATCACAAAACGCTGACAACAGAACAGCCTGTAACAGATATTTGCCTGAAAAATGACATATTTTCAATATGTCACCTTAACTCTCTAGAAGGAAAAGCAAGCCTGTTACAAACAACAACTGAAGGGAAAAGTTCAATTCATTTTATGCATACATTTGTATAAGGGTCAATTTTATTTCAGCACTCAGCTCTTAGGATGATCTATTTCCTTTAGGGCTTGCACCACCTCTCTGGCTGAGCTGATAAGTGAGTGACAGCAGCGCTGACAGCTCCATTAGCTGCAAAAAGAGGACGGGTGAATGTCGCGTTGCACCACCTCTGGATAATGAGCTGGATTTCTGAACACAACCCAGATTCCTGCAGGACGAGACACAATGTGACAAGTTAGTGGTAGATGAAGCAACACATCCTGACTCGATATAAGAGTCATATCGAGGCCTTTTACTAACATACCTACTATATATAGTGCAAAGAAGGCAGAAAGAGGCAGGTTAGGGCTCTGGGCTCAGCTTCCTGCAAGCAGATGCCAGCTGCCTGCCCAAGACACCCAGATAAAATGCTGAACAAGATGCTTTGGATGAAACCATCCACCGAGGGTTAGGCGTTATAGGCTATGCTTATTAAAAAGGTGAACAGAGAGGGTAGCTATCTTGGTTTCTACTCAAGGATCTTTCTGTCACTTCATTTCAAACCAAAACTGGAGTCCTAAGGGGAGCAGGTTGTGTTCTTGACATGCTCCAAGGATGAGAACACATCCAGGTGCACTAGGATGTGATGACAAACTTCAGTTGTATCAGAGCAACCACATCAGATTTGGTGCTTGCCTAGATGTGGGAAGCTCTCTGTTTGGGAATTTGTGCATTCCCAAACAGGAATTCAGGAATTCATGTATTCGATGCATTAAAATCAACATTGTTTTTCCCGAAGTAAAGTACATATGTGAATCACAGCAAGATATTCTGGCATGGCCTGCTGCTATGGGTTGCCTAGAACTTTGGCACTTGTTCTCTTCTGTCTCATCTTGTTTAGCTGATGTAGAAACCTATTTCTTCCAAACTTTTCCTGGGAAAAAAAAATGCTTATCAGTAAAGAGAATTGCTTCCTCAGCTCATGCATTGTAAGTGAAAAAAAACCTTGTAAATAAAAAGAATTTAACAAAAAGAAAAGGAAAAAAAAAATGGAGGAACACACATGTTTATGCTTCTATTCTGAAGCGGTATTGAAAATGTGATTTACTGAAAAAAAAAAAAAAAAGGAAAAAGAAAAAGAAAAAATAAACAAGAAAATCAACATTTTCCAGGAGAGAGTTAGGCCATTTTCTTCATGTTTCTCATGGGAAGAATTTAAACCTCTATTATTAGGTACTTAATATAGGGCTAAAGTCAAGGAGGGAACAGAAGAAGCCTCCTATTACGTGGAAGCACAGAGACCCGTACAATAGGCATAGGGACAATATTGTTTGGCATATTCCTAACTCAGATCCTTGTAGGTGCTGCAGGAGTGAAAATTCTTGTAGGATTCTTTACATTCTTTCATACAACATGCTGACAAAAAGATCCTTCAGCTCCTGTTCTCTCCTGCGTTAACACAATTTGTAACACACTCAACAAAAATGTTATTTCCATTAAGCTTATAACTTAAGTCCGACAAAGACTCAGAAGGGCTTCTGTTTGTGAACAGGTGAAAATGAATTGAATGGGGAAGTAGGAGGTGCTACTGGTTGCCTTCTAACAGTTCTCTTATTAGATGTACTAAATATATTTCTCAAGCAGGTGGAGAGCCAAGAAAGAAGAGGGACAAAATTAAATGTTGATCTAAGAAAGGCAGATACAAGAGGTGATCTGTAGCATTAAAGAGTGAAAAAAAAATCAGAAACTGTATGGCATTAATGAGACATTGATTTAATTATCCGGTGTAACCTCATTTATCACATTAAGCAGAGGAGACGTGCCCACATACAGTGGTGTTTGAAGGTCAGAGTTGGATGTAACACACATCCTGTACCACCCAAGCGTCCAGTCACAGTGATCTGATTTACTTAGACTGGGAAAAAAGTCACTAATAGACAGTTATGGAAAGCTTCCAACAACGACCAAGAGCCTCCATACGAATAACACAGTGCTTTATGTTGGAATTGGATCAATTCAGCCTGCTAATGATCTAAAATTTCTGGATTTCCAGTGTTTACAGGAATTAAACATCAACAACAAAAACTTATTCAGATAGCGTTATCTCTAACATTGAAGTTGGAGCCCTTATGTTTCGGGCAATTTCATTGTTTCATGACAGCAGATCAGTCCCTGCCCAGTCTTTTTTGCTCTACTGCCTTTGCCTCTTTGTTATTCAGGAAGGAACTTAAATAATGATAAGGCTCTGAAAGAATTCTCAGTAGCAAATAGCTTCTCAAGGGCTCATTTATGGTCTCAGCCGTGCCGGGGTAAGACTCAAGTACCTCAAAGCGACAAGGGGATACATGCCAGCCTAAATTGTCCCTAAATTAGGAGTTCTTTGTCAGCTGGGAGTTCAGGTATCTTCCAGCATTCAGTCCTGCTCCTCTAACATTGAGTATTTTTGCCTCTAATTGGAATTTCTCTACTTCTAGTGTGAAATTATTCATTAAAAAAAATTAAGCTTTTAATATCACTTCCTCTTTTGTTTCCCAATTTATCAAGAGCTTGTGAAAAGTGCCTTGCAAGTGTTTATAGTTGTTTCAAGTTTTAAATGGTGCATGGGGAGCTGTTATACTTTCCTAAGTATCTCTTACTTTAATTGAAGCTCCTATTTAAAGAAAAAGCATATCAGGACCCACGTTGGTTAATTCCATCACAATTCAGGAACAGTGAGAAAGGCACCCCCAGAGCTCCCCTGCTTCTGTACCATGTCAGGAGCACAGCTGAGACCCTGCTCCAATGGACCTTCATCCACAGGAGCCTCAGCCTGGAATACCACAAAGCAGTGCTTTACAGTCCCTAAGCCCTCAGCTTAATGAAGGGGCAGGAAAGCATCCAGCACCAACACCCACCCACACAAGTGGCAGTCAGGCAGGTTTGGGATCGGCTGCTGTGCCGGATGCTTGTGCATGCCTTGGAGTTGAACACCGATGCTGGAAATTAAAGTCCACTCACAACTCTTTTAGTAAGCCCAATTCAAGTATGTTTAAACTTCCTTTACAGTGACTGCACAGTAGATTCAGTCTGAAAGATGTTTTCTGCTACAGAGAAGGGCATTATGCTGTTTTGGCTCCATTACATGCAGAACAGAAAGAAGTGAAGTCTTAATAAAGTTCTTACATTCCTTCTCTCTTGGTCCCCTTCACACTCACTTGTTATCTTTCAAAGTTTCCTCTGAAATAATTTATAAATGTGTTATTATTACTTTTTTTTTTTAAGTTAGTGCAGTAATTTCAGACCATTTCTCGCACAAAGTGGCCAAAGCTCAGGGAAGCTGCCACTCCTTTCAGAAGCAGGAGGGAGACTGCAGGCAGTGTTCCTACTGATGCAGGAGATCCAGGCTGCACGTGCATCAGAGTATTTGCATGGCACACCAACAACACAAAAGGAAAAAGTCTAGAGAGTATGCCAGCAAGTGCTTAGGGAGAATGCAATACTTTTTACATTCTCACCTGCTAATTACATTTTTGCTTCAGTATCCTGCCTTATTCTTCAAGTTCTGTTTCTTCTGTAGAGTACTCAGGCAGCAATGGAGCATCATTAAATACACAACATTTTTTCTTATACTAATTGTACAAGTGAGAGAATGTCTCTGGTGTCCCTCTGCTAAACCAGCCTGTATCACATACTCTTTCCAGCGACCCTGTTCTAGCTAGTATGTGCAGCACAGGCAGTGTGTACAGCAATACACAGATTAAACAAAAACAGTTCATGGTTGGAAAGTCACCCTTTAGTCCTCAGTCAGTGGCAATGACGAAAGACAGTCCTAGGTCTTAGCAGCTGGCTTTAAAACAAATGACACCCCTGGCAATTATCTGAGCGTCTGGAGTGTGGCTATGAGTTGGTAATGTATCCACTTCAGAGAAGGGGATTCTCATAGAATCCCTTGCAAAAGCAGTGCTGTTCCCCCTTGTGCACAGCAAGCATTAGATTTGGGTGGCAGAGGCTGAAGTCCACTGTTAATGATAATCCTCGCCTCTTTCACCAAGGCAGGAAATTCCACACCTGTCATCAAAGCAACACATGGAATGAATAAACAGAGCTTTTTGGTTTTTTAATAGATGGATTAGAGCAAAACAAGCCGTGTGCATCTCAAAGACTGAGATATTATATTAATGCCAGCTCTGTGAGAGTATAGATAAGCTGATGCAGTTTAATAGTAAGCATAATTTCCTAGGCCAGCATAAGTTTAATTACTTACTGGTTAAACCATATTTGCTGTAGATTCCCAGCCACTCTGCTGGTCTGCAGGACAGAACAACTGCAACAAACACCCCAGCATCTCACAAAATATGGGAAAGTATCAGCTGCCATTCAACAGTGTAAAAATAACACAGTAGTGAAACTAATAAATAAATACAAACAGGTTTAGGACATTGTCCTTTGAAACACGGTCCTCTGGGTTAAAGATATGAAGATTCAGGTTTTAATAATTCTGGCATACAAGGAACCTTTCCTCTCCCCTGTGTAAGTGCTTCAGTTCTTGTTCCTAGCTACATAAATCACAGTCAGGGTAAATGCATTACAAGTTAAGGGAAGGAAATATCATCATCTCTTAAGCAGACTCTGGGAGCAACGGCTTCGCACATACATACCAAAACACTATGCAACTCAGAATAGAATAAGATACAGTGTTTTACAAACAGTCCAGACCAAATTCATGTTAATCTATGAAACCCTTGATTGCTTACCCTCAAAAAATATTTAATGTTGTTTCTCCTATAAACACCTATTTTGTGACTTCATTGTGCATTTCTCCCATTTTTAAGTGCGTATCAGTGATTGGCAAGAAAGAACAGAATGCAGTGCCCAAACCCAAGTGTGCCAGCCACAAGACCCATGGATGACCAGTAGTACCAAGCCAAAGCTGTACTCCTGAGAAACAAAAAAAGATGATATAATTTGATGAAGAAGAGTTGACAGAGCCCATACATGCTGCTGACATGTAACATCTCTCTCATGACAGAAGATGTACCTGAAAGTGGGTGGCAAAGATATTACAATGTTGACCATACTGTCCACATTTCATGATCACAAATTGGTTTCCAGTTGACAAGGCTCATTTTTCAGTGCAGCACCGTCTTCAAGCCTTTGCCAAACAGTTATAACTTCATCAGAGCATCTGGGAATACATTTAACAAAATTGCCTTTTGCAGAAGTGAGATAGTACCAAAGCAATACAATTCTGAAAAAAAAAAAAAAAAACAACAGCACAGACAGAAGGAGAGAAGTTATCTGGAAAATAGAGAGAAAACTGGCTCTCAATTTTCTAGTAAAATACCTCAGTGCATTATAGCATGCCCATTATTATTATTATTTTTTTTTAGGAATTACAGTAAAATAAAATTACCAGAGTTCTGCAATGTGTGCAACACCATTTCATTAGAAGGATAAAAAAGCCAAAACTGCTTTGTTATCAATGAATTAAGTATGAAGACAGCTTCTAGGTGACCTTTAATTTTGAATTCCTCATGAAATCAGACATACAAGATATTCCTATTTGAAGAGGTGTGCACAATTCCTGAAGCTGTGTCTAAACACACATACATACACACATGTGATAAGCTCACAATTCTTTAATGCTTTCTTCCAAATAAACAAAAGCCTTCTCATCCATCTCATCAGAAACTTAAAACCACGCTTGGATTATGTGATAAAACACTTCAAGGCAGAAAATACCAAAAGTAAATTTGCATTTTGTGCATTACTGTATAATCTTCAATTAAGGGTTCATATTAAACTAATAAATAAAAATAATCTAGTTTATCTTTTGCAGCTGTGGATGATTTGTGCACAGTTGTTGTGCACAAATTAGGGTAATATAGCCCATGATATGTCTTAATATGCAAAACACATAACTTCTCAGAATTGTTACTTGAAACTGAACTTAAGCAAGACAAAAAACAGTTTGTGGAGGCAAGCACAAGTGGAATGCAGTGACACTGGCTGTTCAATGTGGTCTGCAGTAAAATGTGCCTGATAACTGACTTGGTCTCTTTGTCTCAGCTCAATGAAGCTGTAAGTAAAGACCTCAAGTGTTCTCTTCAAGATAGCCAAAAAGCTGGACCCAACATAGCTATCAGATATTTCAATTCTATAGGACTCAAACACTATGTCAAACCACTTTATTACCCAGGCACAGTGGAGAGTTACGATCCAAGCAAGAGGTTTATGCACCCAAGAGAAGTCATTGTCATTTAGTTCAGTCACGGTTGGACTTGATGATCTTTAAGGTCTTTGCATCTGAGCTCTTCTAGAACAGTAATGTTTTCTATTAATGACTACTGGAATTTGACCAGCATCAATCTCTCACCACTGTACGCTGATCTCAGTTCACCAACAGTGTGTGTAAACATCAGATTCATTATCAAATTCATATCAGGAGAGAGGGAATATAATGTTTGGTTTTTACTTAAGCATTTGATAATGGGGATGACATTCTCTTTGTACCAAACATTAAATTAACGAAAGATTCAAGAATTCACTGTGTATGGAGTATTAAAAAGAAAAGAAAAAAAGCCCAAATATCCAATGGATCAGCAACAGAGAACTAAATAAGAACAAAACATTTTTATCTACAAGTAAAAATATGTAATACATATCATACACAATATCTTCCTTAGATGGGGACTAATTTACTAGAGCATCTACTTCACATTTGTGGTCAAGAACCCCTCGTGGTTGTTAATGACAGCTGAAGGGCTTTTCCTGCATGACAGGTGAAGACTGGAACAGGGCTTGGAGATGGTGGCATTGAGATCCTGACTCCTGCTGAGGTCTGAATGGAAAACCTGAGGCAAATCTCTCTGTGGGAACTAAAAAGAGAATTAACAGGCCAGAGGGCATTGTAGGTTTTTCTTTGAACCAATCTTATTAAACATTTTTACAGTGACCATGGCACAGTGACACGGCCCACTAGAAATGTTTTAAGAACATTTGCTGATGATGCAGCGGTCAGAAACATCATTAATAAAGATGAGGATCAGGACAACCTGAGAAAGGATCAAACATCCAGAGCAAAGAGTCATGCGCATGTGAAATAACTGGATTTTCTGCCAGAGAATAATGGCATTCCTTAGGTCACCACAGTTGGTAACAGAAGTGAAGAGTTTGCTGTGAACCACCGGTGTGATGCAAAGGTGAAAAGGAAAAAACAGAAGCTCTGACATATAACGCAAAGTGTTCCCAAAGGAATTGCAAAGTAAATGTCATTCTGCTGGCACAGTTTGTTCTTGCCTTCACAAGGAAGATTACTTCAAACCAGAACATACAGAATCTGGTAAAACACAGTATCTATTTTAGCGAAGGAAGCCATTAATAAAATAAACATTGAGGGGAGACAGGATTGTTCCCCAAACACAGAAATATGTTTAAGAGTCCAAGAAGAAAACTAACTTCTACGTTAAAGAATGTTGCTGGCACAACAGCAACAACAAAAATGGTATAAATTAGCCAGAGATACACCAGAAATCATATTTCTATCAGATAAGTGAGGCTCTGGATCAGGTTTCCAATAAGTGTAGTAGGACAAAAAAAGTAACTGATTGAATTTATGTGGGATCAGGATATGAAAATAAATGTATGAGACATAACCGTACAGAAGAGTGCCAGCAGTAATAGGAGACTGGCTTCAAGGGATAGAAATCCTGCAGGTTCTGAATTCCATCTCTTTAGAAGGCGCTTTAAAAAAATGTTCTATGGCCCAAGAAAAAATGATTAATACTAATTAAAGAACACATGTCTGGTACAGCAGGAGACAAAAATCTGCAAAGTAAATAGCCCATGTAAGATCTTTCTTATTTAGTAGTATCCTGGTTAACTACAACAACAAATTTCCATTGGTTTCTACTTTAAAGAAAAATTTTCTATATTAAATGAAAGCTAATATACTCTAGTGCAAATGTGATTTTTGTGGAGCAAGCATCAAAATCTTGACAATGATGAGGGCGCAGATTGGAATGCATACTGTACCAAATCCAGAAAAAAATAGAGAAAATGTAAAATTTATCAGCATTATTCTATGAAAAAAATATTTAGTTTGTGTGATCATTAAAAAACAAAACAAAACAAAAAAAAAACAATAATCAAACAATAGGTAAATAAATGTTTCAATTTATAAGCTACAATGCCAATTCCAAAATCCCCAACCACCAAGATGTTTCTTTACCTGCTTGCAGCAACTTAAAAGCATCTTTCAGGACAGGAAATAATTTCCTTCAGGCCTGTTGTTAATCTCTTATCCCAAACCATCTTTCAGAGCCCTCTGTCATGCCATGCTCCCTGTCTTCTGCTGTGCTTTCTCATGCTTTGTTTGCTTACCTAGCACCAACCTACTGGACCTGCCCCAGATGTGGATGGGAGCACAGTGCTCTTCACAAACTCAAGACAATATGCAACAGTTGAGCTGTGTTTGTTCATCTCAACTGCAAAATATGACTTTTATAATTACTCTGAATCAATTAAAACAGCAGCTCACCTGTTATTCTCAGTGGCCATCAATTTAAAAAGTGCTCTTGATTTAGTATATTTTCATTTTTGGTCATGTGTTTGAGAATATTTGTTCCAGCAATTTTACTAAACCCTTTTTTCCTTTTTGGCAGCAAAGCACAAGCTGTAAATCGTCCCCAATCTTCGTTTTCTTTCAAAGCTCAAAGAAAAGACTGCTCCTGCCCTCCATGTAAATCAAAGCCTATAAAAGAGCAAGTCTGCTAATCTGAGAAAACAGATGACACTAACTATACAATTGGATCATTACAGATTCCAAATCATAACTTCTTATTGGTCACAGACAGAAACTTCTGACAATATTTACAAAGAAACTGAGAGAAGAGCCACTATACCATGAATACACTCAATAGTCCAACAAATCTAAGAATGTATTGTGAAGAGCTCATAGAGCACTTGATTCATAGAATTGTTTGAGTTGTAAGAGTCCCATAAAGGTCATCTATCCAACTCCCTATTAATGAACAGGGATGCCTACATTTAGGTCCTAAGCTAGGTTGCTTAGAGTCCCATCCAGCCTGACCTTGAGTGTCTGCAGGGACAGAGCATTCACCTCATCACTGGGCAATCTACCAGTGCTTCACTATCCTTATTGTAAAAATATACCTATCTTACATCCAGTCTAAATCTCCCCTATTTTAGTTTGAAACCTCTTCCCCTTGTCCTCTCATAACAGACCCTGCTAGTGTCTGTCCTCTTCCTTTTCGCAGCCCCCCCCCCCTCGCCCCGCCTTCTGAAAGGCTGATCTCAGGTCTTGCTGATGTCTTCTCTTCTTCAGGCTGAACAGCCCCAGCTCATTCAGCCTGTTCTTCTAGGTGTTTTTTATCCCTTGTATCATTTTTGTGGCCTTCTTCTGTAAGCACTCCATCAGGTCCTTTCTCCGTTCTTCCACAGCTAGTCCTTCCACTCCATTTCCACATGGATTGAGCCTTCCCATGGTGACAACAACTAACTCTATGTCTGTCCAGACATATCCCAGGGCTTTCTCAGACATATCTGGCCCCACTTTTAGATACACACCAACCCAACTGAAGGAAAGACCCTTCGTTTCTCTCCTGCAGATGCTTATTACTGCTGGCTGATGAAACATGAGGTATCTTATTCACCAGTCTGTCTCCAATGGGTATAACTCAACTTATCTCCATAGGGACTTTGTCACACTGGCAGTGTTGAGCAAGTAACCTTGAGTAACCTTGTCACTAGCAGGAGAACCACAACCACCCCCCCTCCAATGATACAGGCAAACCAGTAAGAAAATGCATGCTGCCAAAACACAGCCAGCCAATTATGGTGTAATTAACATATGTAAATAATTAAGGTGTTCCAACCCCCTAGCCGTTGGAGCTGTCATTAACAAAACACAGAACTCAGCCACAGCCTCCTCTGTTATCACAGAAAAAGACAAAAATTCTTCACATCCTTGAAGAAGTGATCAAAAACATGCAAGTTAAAGTGACATTTTATATTATAAAATAAACTGTTTTCTAATATTTACAATGAGAAATTGATAGGCATTTATATCATCATGGAATACAAGCAGATAGAAGGAGCATCTATTACTGAGCATGTAATATAACGACCAATGCAATCCAGTGTGTAAGACAACTGGACAGGGACAAAGCAAGAGCCATTATACACAATTAGCAGTTAGACAAATATTCATGGTTATCACTAAAAGAATGCTATCTAACTTTCCTGAACTATAGCACCATGAGATCTGAACACAGCATCTGCTGTCTGCAATAACAGAAATATCACACTTGCCTGTCACAGTAAGATATTCGAAGACACAACGTTGCTAATGAGTGGTTATAGTATGTGGACCAGCAACATTCATGATATTCAGTGAAAATTGCAAAAAGCTCCCTGGCATCTGCTATATGGGAATTCAGCCCATTTTGAAAGAAACTGAAGAAGTCTAGTGAAGACAGGGTTGTGCAATGTTTCTGTAACTTGTCCATCTGAGGACTTTGCAGTGCTTTGAAAAAAAGATAAAAAGAAAAGCTGGAGGGGAACTGAAAGGAACAATGCAAATAAGCTGACGCAGTACCTCAAACAAGAAATCTGTCATTTACAATGGAACAGAGTTGGCTAGGGGAGAAACGAAAGAACGCAAAGTCTAAAATTGACACCATAGTGATGTTCTGGAGGACCAACAATGAAGGCAGCAAAACAGAAAGAATTACTGAAACGCACTTGCATTCAAATCCAAAATTAAGTGCAAAAACATATATTGTAAATTTTAATTAAAGCTGTTCCTTATATCTACAAAGTTTTCCACAGAAAAAAGTGAAGCAGAGGCAAGACAGAACTTGCCCTTCAGCTCACAGTGCAAGACCAGCATCAATCCTTTTGTCAATATTATTCAGTATATCCTAGCCCACACTGGAGGTGATAGAAACTAAACTAGAAAGCCTACTTTTGGAGATAAAATAACCACCAAATAATTGAGACTTAATTTGGTATGACAGCTTAGCTATCCCAGTTCATTATAATGGTCAAGCTTGTTTAAAGAAGGTAACAAGCTCTACACTTGACCTGTTAATGACAGGAACAATACTGTTGTCCATTGGTGCTAATGGAGAACACCCCTTGTCTGACACATAGGAGGTGTTTTGCAATAGCAATCTTTACAACTTGACAGCATGTAAAAATTAAAGCTGACATTTTAAATAGCTTCTTGTTGTCTTACACTGTCTGGAAACTGCACATTAGTGGAGGAGGCACATCTATCTCCGTTAATGTGAGTGGGTACTTCCTAACGTCACAGCTGATTTATTCTAACGGCTTTAACACTGAGGCTGTACTTGACACTATGGAAAGTAAAATAAGCATACTTTCTGCCCTGAAAAAAAAAATGCAGTGTAAGAGATACAAAACAATGGGGAAAACAGAGAAAGCAATAAGTAGGATCAAATTTTTCTTAAAACAAAAAACAAAAAAACAGCTGGCAGCCAGCTACTGTCTGGAGCAGATTCCTATCTCCATGGTGTTTGTTTACATGCTTTAAGGGTAAGCAAGCTACATATGTACCCAAACCCTATGGCCAGCTGAGACCACCTGTCTCTGCTGTGGTCTCTCCCAGTTTCCTGCTCAACAGCAATCTGTTCACTGAGGGAAAGATGTGAGGGGGAAATAAAAAGGCCCAGACTTGGTGCTGTGCAAGCACTCCTCAGCAGCAGCCAGAACAGCAGTGCGTTATCTGCACTGTTGGAGCCACAAATCCAACCTGCAGCATGGTAGCTACAAAAGTTGTTAACTCCATCCCAGTCAGACCCTGTACACCAATGCACAAGGGTGTAAAATAAAAAATAAAAAAATAAAAAAAGCAGCAGCTTTAAGTACATGCAGGCAGGAGGGCAGGAGGCAAGCTCCTAAAAGGCTCAGTGTTATCAGTGTACATGCTGGGCTTGGTGCTCCCTCAAGATTTGCTTAGGATTTGCAGGATTTTGCTCAGCTGTAGCACTGCCACAGCAGGAGCACGGCAGGATGGGGCTGATGCATGTTTCTTCATCTTCAGAAGGCTTTTCCTTGTTCCCAAAAACTGATGAAGTGTCTACGCACATCACTCTGCAACCAAATATAATATTAATGTCAGATTTACTCTGTATGGTCACAGTAGCAAATGAAGCAGGATGTGACAAAGACTTAACCCCAAAAGCACGTATTTTGTGACCTAAGATAGCTGTGTATTTGCAAAACCATAATAGGGGTCATTTCAACAGATTGGGAAAGATTTTCTGTGCAATTACTCAGTCACATTCTGGGTAGTCACAGAAATCCAACTCACTCCAAAAACAAAAATGGTAACAGATTCTGTGACCAGTGAAAAAACTCCTGTGAAAAGCAGGTAAGCACGCAGAGCAAAAATGGACAATAATCTTTCATTTCTGGCAGTTTCTGAAAAGGCAGCCCTCATGGGGATACCCTTTTTTGAAGCTGAAGGAATAATTAGTTCAAACAACCATCAAGCCTTGATTCTTCAAAACATTATCAGTTTCCCAAAATATTACATATGGTATACTAACATGAACACGGTCTTTCTTCACTCACAAGAAGGAAGGTAAACATTAATGCAGAAATAATAAACATGATAAACATACAAAATCTAGTTTTTGTTAAACATGTATTTTAAAGTCAGCCTTCTAAGTTTATTAGAGCAAAGAAAGAACAGAACACTTCAGCATCCATAACATTAAATATTTTAGATCCCTTCTTTGCTGCCTGTCTTTTTAGGACTCCCAATACTGTCTAACAAAGGTAGTATTGACTACATATAACTTAGTCCAGCTTGATGTGAGCAGTCACTCTTACAACAACATCTAAGAATGTACTGGATGTAAAAGCTAACTCCGTCTTTGGCTTTGAATCTCTTCCAGATAGAAAGAATAATGCGTGCCATAGCTCAACCTGCTTTGTACTGCCAGGAGATTTTTTTTCAGGTGTCACACCATTGGAAGGTTTCTGTATATGTCTGATGGAAGGGAATTTGAGAAGAGTTTTCTACATAGGTAACTGAGATCTTCACAGCTTCAGAAAGGCAACCTGTAAAAGAAAAAACAGAACTGTGGTTAGCCTCAATACTGCAGGACAACAACAACAACAACAAAAGATGTTTAATTGAAATTACATACTATAATAATCTTTTCACTTAAAACCAAAACCACTAGTGCGATGAGAGAAGATACTATATTAGAAATCAGTTACTTTTCCACCACTTTTTTGCCTAACATTTATCTCTCCAAAGATTCTAACTTAGAAAGTAGTTCGCTGACTGCAGACACAATCATACGTCAGGATTCTTATCTGACAAGGAAATTGTTCCAGATATTGAACTGGGAACAAGCACCACATCTTGCAGATCACAAGGACTGAAAAAGAGATGGGACAGATACCGCCATGTGAGGACAAAATAAAAAAGACTACATGTTACAGAACCGACTCCTGAAAAACACAAAAGCACAGGAGAAAAAGAATAGAGACACTTTTTTTCTTCAAAGAACTTTTCAACTGTACTCAAGTGACAAAATTACTATCACTTTCGATTTTCTGAACTGACAGTCAATAACTGATCTACTTGATACTGTAAGCAACCAATACAGGAAGGATGATCAGCCAGAAGGACCTGAATTAAAGCATAAAATATCACCAAGCATTTGGAACAGAGGGTAAACAAAGAAAAAACAAAACTACCCTATGGCCAAGGAGTGTTTAATAGAGAGTTGTATGTCTGCATAGAGGATGTAAAAAATTAAGCAAGTTTGAACATATCTAAGAGGCTTCTCAGAAAACCATTAATACAAAAGATTCACATTTAAAATAACACAACTATGAGGTGCTAATGGGATATGGCAACAGAAATTCTTGGCTAGAATGGTAAAAATCAAGTCACATCACTTTCTAAATAACTTTTTCCACTCCAACAATCAGCAGTACCCTTTGAGAAAGCTGCAGTGTTACTACATGTAAAAGTTTATTTACAGAGACAGGACAACAGAGAGCCACAAAAGCTTCCATATTTCTGAATCATTCTGTTCTTCCAAAGTGGAACAAAAAAATCAGAGAAAAGGATTTTCATGTACAACATAAATTTCCAGAAACGCCTGGAGACAAAGCTGGCCAGTATGCAGCCAGCTGGTCAGGATAGAAGCCTGAGATTTTCCTGGCATTTTCAGCATCATATTGACACCTTCCCATTGTGCTTTTTCATTCAGTTTAATCAGCACTTTCCAACAGCAAGCTGCTCCAGACAAACATTCCTGTCAGCTCAACCAAGGGCTGTTGTAAAGGCTTGAAACGGCTCATCCTGTGTGGTAATTTGTCATCTACTAGGCAAAGATTCCCAACCTCAAAGATACAAATTGTAAGAAGAACCCATGCACCTATCACCTTTCTCATGATCTAGTCACTCAGATGAACAGAGACAGATATACAATTCAATGTAAATTCTTACCTATGCAAAGAAGTTATAAGTAACACAGACCAGGAAGGAAATCCTGGCCTAAATTAAGTCATAGGCAAAAACTCACACTGAGTTTGACAGAGGCACAAATTTGCCCTTGCACGGCAAGGAAGATGTCCTCGTTTCAACTGCAACAACATCAATAGCACAATGATGTTTTGGTTGTTGCTGAGTGATGGAAGCATGCCTGGGATCAGGCCAGCTATTCAGCAGGGAAGAGCCACCACCTTCATAGCATGGTGAAACCATTGGGGTGAGTGAGCAAAAGCCTGTGCTGTGTTTAGGTGCTGAGTTAAACTACAACAGAAGAAAGAAAGTTGGTTTTTTTTTTTTTTTTTTTTTTTTAAAGGAATTTTTTAAAAATCTAGGAAGACAATAAACATTTTAATACACAACATAAGATTCTAAGCTTTTTTTTTTTCAAGGCCAAGACTACAGACTCTTCTTGTACCTGTTTCTGAGGTATCATCAGAATGGATATATTTATTTGACTACTTCATATATTTTATAATGTATGAAATGCACTTATTCACTTCTCTGAGAATATTATTTGCAACAAAATGTTTTCCTGAACCTCTAGGCTCCCCTACTGCCCAATAAAATGAAAAATGTCTAAAGGAATCATTTTTCAGTGTCTGCATTTACATTTAATATCAATGTGAATGAGAAAATGCACATCAGCTCATTCGTAAAATTGACAGAGCTGACAAAAAATGGGCTAACACATGGAAATCATAAGCTCTTTAAAAAAAACACCTGCAACACATGAAGATGTTCAAGGACGAAAACTATTCAAAGTAAATAACTTACAAAATTCCTCAGTAACCAAAGTTCAATATGAAACAAGTAAAATGACTCCCTTTATTGTATCCAGATGTTCTGAGCTTGCTGTACGTTCTAGATAACACAGACTGGCACTGCGCACTGGTTTCAAAATTACGAACCTATGAGTTGGGCAAGTGAGAGGGAGTGCTTTTCCCCCAGCTCTTCACTTAGCAGGAGACTTTCTTTGCAAAATGGACCATACCAGTCCATTTGCTACGGTCTTCTAGCAAAGCTCACAAATGCAGTATTTCACTGCAGCCACTGCACTCTAGAAGAAAAATCAAGCACCCAACAGCTACCCGATCTACAAATTGAGGTGTATCACTAAGTTAAGAATAAAAAGTCACTTCCCTAATTCAAGGCTCTTGATATTGCCCACACCTAAGCATATTGCTTCCTTTTTTCAACGGCTCAAGATAGCTAATTGCAAACCTCTGCTAAGACCTGACTTCTGTACAGCAGCGTCCTTACTTATATGACAGGTAACGTTATCTTTTCGTTTCCTCTCCAGTACATCTTAAGATGATCATCTTATTCTGTCATAGTACCAAATGCATTGCAGTACTCCACCTTGTTATCTTCTGTAGTGCCAGAAATTGCTGCATAATGAATGAACATAAACTCCACATTTTCAATATTTTAAAGAGATACCTATACAGCGGGAGCTATAGAGCACCACAGCCATACAAAGGATGTATCTCACAAAGTCACGTTTTTCATAAACAACAAAACTTTGTTAAAAGCTTTTAGAACCAGGGTAAGTTAAGAAATTCAAACTAAGATATTCAGTTCTAGAAACTGTGCTCTCTCGGCTTTCCCAGGAAAATGCAAAATATCAAGCTTAAGCATTCTCCATATAATGTGAAAATGATGCTGAGAATTTAGGAAAAGCAACTTGACAGCATGGTCAAACAAGTACACCAGGCTGAAAGCTACAAAAACAGAGGCTGACAATGTTCTTTTCTCAGTAGGGAGAAAGTAGATATGGGGCTATAGGTTTCAGTTGTTCTGAATCTCTCTCAGAACATTTACTTTCATGGAGCATTTAATCATTTTCCTGACTTCTTATGATAAAAACCTCACAGAAAACAACAGTGGGGTGAAGACATTCAGTACTGAATAGGACACTGAGTCACAGAATCATACCCAATGAGTAACAGGTAAAAGAAAAAGGTTATAATTTCAGAAAATATTTGAAAAGCTCTGGAGTCCTGACAAACTAGGGAGATAAAAGAGGATGGTTCCAGATGGCAGAAGCTGCTGCAAAGAAATCTGCTCTCCCCAAAATGGTAACACTGGGCAAATGGGCTGGTGTAAGAGAAGCAGAAGTGTGACTAGAGGCAGTGAAACAATAAATTTTAAAGAAATGCAATCTGCAAATCCACTGCATACAATCTGTTTTGTGGAGCTGACAATAGACAGACGATATGCAGCAACAGAAGAAAGTTATTTTCTCGGCTAAGGAAAGAAAAAGTAGTTCAATCTCATCCAAGTTTAAAACTGTTCTTGTTTTTATTCCCTTTAGAGGAAAGAAAGCAAGTGAACTGTGCAAAAGATCCCTTTGTATGCCTCTAAAAGTTGAGGACGCAATTTCTAACACCTATGTCTCTTCTAACAATTAAACAGAAGTAGGTGTAACATACAACAGAATTTCTCTTCAGTATAAAGAGAAAACTGTTCGTATGTTGCTCCAAAAGAAATGCCTCTTTTACTGCCATGGAAACTACAACGGATACAAAGAGCACAATAACACTATTGGATAGAACAAACTCTCAGCTATAAAACACTGCTTTTCAATGTAGTTACCATCTTCAACCATGCATTTTCACTGCTGATGAACAAGCGTCTGCATGCCACACTCTTAACTCGTAACCAGTGGAGTTGACCCGGCATTGCTACTACTGAAACACAGCACCCACCACCTCACTACACTCACATTCACTCATCTCCACAAACATTATGCAAGTGTCAGTGAATGTCAATGGGTGCAATTTTTTTCTGCATGGAGGAATTCAATGCCACACCTTTGCTTCACCCACACTTTCATGTCAGACACAATTGTGTCAGATCACCCCTCTGCTGCCATTTGTCACACAGCAACCACATGGAATGGAAAATTGGCAGGAAGGTTCAACCTCTACTGCCATATCACCAACATCCGCTTCTGACTTTGTGGGCCAACATAATAAAATAGGAGACATTACTTTCAGAGCAGCCCTTGTACTTCTGTCTACTCTTACATGATTATAAAGGAGAACAGTGAGAAGAAAGTAGTTACAGATGCTTCAGTTTCAGAAGATAATTACCTGCTACACCTATAAGCCCTTCCTGACGTATGACTGTTCTGTTTTTTCTTTTCTGCTGCACACCAAAGAATAAAAGGCTACCACCAGGCTCCAGTCTGAGCATTAAATATATGAAACACTTTTTATGTTGTTTCTTTTGAACATTAGACTCATTTTTAAACACTACCACACATGGTTCATAACACTGCAGTTTGTTTTAGAAGAAAGCAACTTACAGGCTCCCTTAAATCTTACCAATAGCAGGCAGATAATCTGGACATAAACTCCCATGCTTTGGTTCTGCACAGGTGCTAGTGTGAAATCAAGTGTGACTGAATGACTGTAGAGGAAATTCTGATTACACACTACTGAAGCTACAGCCTGTAATCAACATCAAATGCTGTATTCATTACCACTCAAAATTGACAGGTAACAGGTAATGCCATTCCATTCACATATGGACAGGAACTGAAAATCTTTTCTGAGAAGAAGTGAGCAGATCTCTTTTCCTAGATCCAGAGGCACTGGTGGAAGCAATTAACTTCACAGGTTCAGAATCCCTCTGCTGCAGTTCCTCTCTCCCTGCAGAATGCCTTTTCAAGCTTTCTATTCAGTGTTTGGTAAAATCGGACTGGTAAACTAAACTCTGGTCTATGCTAACCTCAGTGATTTATCCTAGAAACAAGAAAGAGAGGGAGACAATTCTGCTGGCAGACCACAGGGGAGAGACTAAGCTCTATTTAGAACAGTGAAAAGCTGAGAATAGCGTTTTCTTCCACAGGTGCAGCTGGATTTGGAAGATAACACACACTCAAAACCTCAGACCAAAGCCTAATTCATGGACAGATTTGTACTGCCACCAAAGCTAGCGCTAAATGTTATAGTTTAAGCCTCAATTATTCCAGCTAATGGACCTGCTTGGGTGGCTGCAATTACAGTTATAATCAAGATGCCCTGACCTATGTACACGCCTACCCTGAAACAACAATCAGAGTGAAATAAACACATTTGTGAGTACAACTGAGTCTACATGTATTACAAAACCCCTGTATTTAATAACACACCAATACAACAACAACATGCATAAATGCGAAGAGAAAGCCATTATCCTGCCTGATTCATCTCAGCTCTGTAAAGGATGGATCAAAGAGTAGGAGAATTAAAGCACTCAAACCATGCCCTGGCCACAGCTCTATAAACACCTGGTTTCTGGTAAAATCAACTGAAAATAAGTTTGGTGTTCCCATTCCTGCTAACAAGAGACAGAAACAGTCAAAAGAACACTGCTTTCTGTGAGGCACAACAGCTTTTATCTGCAACACCACCAGAAGCTGCTACGTCCAATAGCTATTACCAGCACCTTGAGAATTAGCAGCTACAGACAATGACTATTATAATTACACTAAAACTTAGAATCATAGAATTGCTCAGGTTGGAAAGGCCCTTAAAGATCATCAAGTCCAACCACAAAACTTAAGAATTTGCCTGCCTACCCACACCACATAGTTTACATGTTGGTTCTCACCTAACAGCTGGGGGCTGTGTGCACAAACACCCATTCCAGAATTATATTTTGACACCAGTTTGAATGACTGGGCATGAAGCAGAGACTCGAAAAGGAGATTTAAGAGCACATTAATTGCTGTATTTGCACCCTTTCCTATGAAAACCACAGATCCAAAAAAAGGCAGCTGTCTTTTCCAGACTACCAAGTTGTTACATATTATCCCTAGATATCTGAGACTGCTCCTGGGAAGGGCAAAGGCATTTTTAAACTCAAATCTAGGAAGAAAAAATAGAAGGAGAACACCACAGGGGCCAGAGATGCCACTACCTTGACAGCATAGGGCTTAGTTACTTCAAGTTGGTCTCTAGTAGGTTGCAAGCTCCTCACTTATACTCTAGCTACCAAATTGCCCTCAATTACACTGACATTTCATTCTCTTTTTTCAACATTCCAGGCTCTGGGGGTGAGAGCTGAGTATTAAGTCACTGTGTACCTGCTTCTCTTAGGCCACCCAGGTTGTGTATGTAGAGCTGTCTACTCTTAGATCTCCTCCACAGCCACTTATCCACTTATCACAACCTCTCAAAAATAATTGTTTCAGGTCCTCTTAGACAGGGAAATGGCTTTAAATGCCACATAATGAGATGTCTGGTTTTGAGTATGAATCCGAGCATTTTACACAGCTGAATTTTTACACAGCTCCCCTTTCCTAGCATTTCTGACTCAGCAACTGAAGAACCAGTCTGTCCTCACAGCAGCAGTACCCACACCCGTAAACTGGTAATTCTTAAATACTTTACAATGAAAACAAACAATTTCAAATGAAAGTATCAATAGAAAAATATGATTCTCTGTAAAAGGTCACAAAAAAAATACTACAGATTGACTGAACAGATACAGTTGGACAAACTGAATTCAAATATCCCGTCAAATAAGAATCTGTAAAGTCTAGCGCCAGCATAAAGGCCCTCATGACTTGACATTATGCCAGAATTTTACTGGAGACAGATGCCACATAAAATATACCCAGAACTCTCACAGCCAAAACGTCGCAGCACAGCGCTGCACAGAACTATGCGGTCATGGCAATAGGGCTAACAGAAGCAGAGCTTGTGAGACTGTTATCCTAGCAGGTTCAAATCCTGCAAATTAGGATGTAGGGAAACATGGAAACGCAGTTTTGCAGTCTGACCTGCTGACTATCTATGGGACCCAGATCTGGGTGGCAAGGACACTTTGTGAAGGATTCTCATCTCTTACTTCCATGGGTGTTCTAGGTTTCCATAATGTACGGGAACTGCTGAATCACAGCCTGAACCTCTGATTGAGGCAAGCCATGAGTCAGCCACAGGAGCACAGGTGAAGGCAATTCACCTGTGCTGCCAGAAGGGCTGGAGCCTGGCTCCACCTCTCCTAGACCCATTTAAGAGCTGACTGCCAGTAGAGAAGGATCTCTTCTGGAGATCTCTCCTTTGGAGTTTTACAGCAAGCCCAGGACACAGGTAAGCTTTCTATCTATTATCTTTTGGTAAAATAACCTGCTTAGCCAAACTCTCTGGTATATTTCATAATTATAACATCTGTACATTCATTGATTATACACATAGAATCACCAAGGTTGGAAAAGTCCTCCAAGATTATCTAGTCCAGTCATCCACCTACTGCCAGTATTTCCCCACTAAGTCATGTCCCTTAGTACAACATCTACATGTTTTTTGAGCACCTCCTGGGATGGTTCCACTGCCTCTCTGGGCAGCCTGTTCCAATGCTTCACCACTCCTTCCAAAAATAAATTTTTCCTAATATCCAGCCTGAACTTCCCCAGGCACAACTTAAAGGCCGTTTCCCGTCCTCCTATTGCTAGTCCTATTCCTTCAGCATATATTCAATACCTTTTTAAGGTAGCAGAAACAGTTTCAAGCAGCTCTAAGGTCTTATGGGAAACATCCTTCTTGTCAGTGCACAACTGAAGTACAAAGAAACAATGGTAGCAACAAAAGCTATGGGGAAAACTTGGCTTCACAGAATCCCAGAAAGGCTGAGGTGGGGAGAGACCTCTGGGTCTACCTGGCCCAACCTCAGTCCAAGCAAGGTCACCGAGAACTGGGTGCCCTGGTCCACATTCAGGAGGCTTCTGAACAACTCCAAAGAGGAGACTACACAGCCTCTGGACAACCTGTGCCAGTGTTCAGTTACCTGCACGGCACAGAAGTGCTTCCTGGTGTTCAGAGGGAAACTACTCTGTTCCAGTTTGTGCTTGTTGCTTCAGTATACCTATCATCTAAAAAGCCAAATTCCTCAGTACTGCTAAGAAGGGCAATTCAACTCCTCTATGATATGAAAAGCATGTGGTGCAAGCCTTCACTGCAGAAAGAAACTTATTAGGAGAATGTCACCTTGAGAAATCACTTTCTTCTGTCTAAAATGGAAAAAAGCTGAAAGATAACCGTAACAACCAAACAGAAAGGGAATTAGATTCATTAAATTCAATTTTTCATGGAATTGTAACCAAAGTGAGGATTTGTTTTTTAAACGATTTCTGAATCTGGTAATGCCTCTTCAGGATTTACAAAATAAGCAAGCATTCTTTCACCTAATCCCTCGTAAAAGTATTAATTTCTTATACAAATGACAACTGGATTTGTGACAGAGATAAATGAGGGGGAAAAAAACCACAACAGATTCCTGTGAAGTCCTAGGCTGTGCATGTGCACTTAGGCTTTTACCTAACATGACAGATGGACGTTGAAACTTGCCCAAGGAAGGGCAATCTCAAGAGGAAAATCTATAAGCAGCTGAAAAAAAAAAAAAAAATTAGAAAATCTCTGCACGTTTCAGTGTACATGAAAACAATTTTTTTGTTGATTTTTTTTTTCTGCTTGAAAATATTTTATGTGCATACCTGAGTTAAGTGGTCCGTGTTCTTCATCATTTTTTTTCCTTACATCTCAACATGAGAAGATCTGAAAACTCATGCCTTTATTTTGTTTTCTGCCAAGCCCTCTTCAGTAGCCTGCATTGCTTTTATTTCTGCTGCAGACATTACTACTTTTGGGACCCAGCGTTTTTACAGATGCAGAAACAGCAATATTATTTACCTTTGTTAGTCTTAATTATAGTTTCTCTCCTGAACGCAAACCACAGTAGAGGATGGAATTTAGCACCAATACTGCATTGCAGTTACTGACTCAAATCCAACTAGGATACAAAACCCACAGAATTTAGGATTTTCTTAGTCAACAACAGATTATGTTCACTTTTTACTGTAGTAACTACTATGCTGAAAATCAATCCTCAGGTAGGCAGGCAATCCAAGCAGCAGCACATGCTTTTCTCCACAAAATGGCTATGACTGCTGTAGAAAAGATGTGTTTAGGCACCCTCATGTACGGGCAGCTGGGAGACACAGGTTAACATAAAACAAACCAGGCACTGCAAGCTACTGTGTAAATTTACATCATGCCAGCTGTATCCTAAAACTACACATGCGGAGAGATCAATCCTTGGCAAACCAAACAAGAGCATGTGATGCAGACCCTAAAAACATTTTAGCCCCACCAAAAGATATGCAGAAGCTAACTTGGGGAAGGCTGTATTTGCCAACTTTTCCAAGACCCGCACCCTAATGCATAGCCAGTCATTTCATCCCTCCAAACATACAGCATCCTTTGCTTTGCTTCAGGTCAGATAAGTTATTTCAATCTAAGGTTCTGCTGGATTTTTGCAGTTCTCCTTAGAACCTGTGTAAAGTGACCACTACCATCCATACCAAAACTCAGATGCAACTTCCCCACAGAGGAGCAGCACACTTTCTGCTACAACATCCAGCAACTGCAGCTCTTGTAGTATTTAAGCAATGAGGAAAATGTTAAAAAAAAAAAAAACAAAAACAAGTGTAGTCTGCCTACATCTCTTAAAAGAAAGGTCTAGACAGAGAGATGTGTGGAATTATTTTCCATGACCTAGAACCATGCATGTGGTACCTAATTCCAGAGCCAAACAGCACCAACTAAGTGGGCATCATTTGAAACACTACTTTAAAATATAACTCAATATAGTGAGCTGTAAAAAGGTCTAACACTGTCCCAATTACTTAAAATTTGGTATTGTGACTTGCTCTTTCAAAAGCAAAGATGACAGCCTTAATGGTCTACACAACAGCCACAGAAACCTTACATCTGAATCACAGTATCATCACACCACCTCTCTCAAATGAGCTGATAGGGCATGGAGATTTCTAGTTGTGAGAGCTGAGATCAGCTCATGTATGACTTTGACTAGATGCTGGTTTACCCAGATGGACAATGTTCTGGCCATTTGCATGTCTGCTGCTCTGAACTAGATGCTCTTTGGCGGTACTGTCTGAACGTAATTTATTATGTGTCCTATCTATTGTATTTCAATTCTATTATGCCTTCCAGAGAAGGAAGTGCTCACAAATGTGAAGGAGAAAGACTAGTTTTATTTCATTACTGCACAGTAACATGCTTCGCTGGATTCTAAGTTGGCATTTGTCTCCTTTCTTCCTCTCCTCGTCCTGTCCCCTTTAGCCATGAAGTACCATGGAACTCACTGAAACAGGAAAGTGACTTTCACGTTCTGCGACTTCCAAATCAGAGGAAAAAAAAAGTTGGTTTTTTTGTTCCAATTCTTCCTTTACCATAAACATATTCTTCCAACATTATTCCCTAATATCAAAACATTCACCAAATTAACTCACGTTCTTTCTCCTCGCAGTCTTCCTATTTTAACCACTACCCCTACATTTTTCTTCTTGCATCAATCGGTTCCTCTCCTCTAAACCCACACAGTACTCCTTCAGTGAGAATTCACCTCCAAATTGCACTATGGCTCAGACATCACAGTAGGAGACAAGTGCACACGCAGTCTTGATCATATTGGTTCCTGAAAAGGGAGGAAAAAAAAACACCCCAAACACAACAGACCACAATTACTTGCATTCCCGTTCCAGCAGCAGATAAAATCTGCAAGCCAGAATTTCTTTCCGGGTCTGGCTGGAGATTCCTGTTTGTTCCTTATGTTTTCTGACTGTCTTTTTCCCCAAATAGGAGAAAAATTGCAGGCAAAGATTATTTAGATCTTAGGCATAACACTGTGGAAAGTTAAAGAGAACAAGGAACTTAATTGGAAGCATAGGGAAAAAGAGGAAAAAGCTGGATCTCTTGCTAATAACTGAAACATAGACAAGTGTTTACACAAAATATTCATAGTTGGTGTGGTGCATTATCAAGGCTGTCATACCATCAACTAAAAAGCAAAGTGATTTGGGCTTTCTCTTGCTACCCACAATCCCACTATAAGCAATACAGTCATGTGCAGGATAGAGGACAGGCGAGACACCAAAACTATTAATGCTGTATGTTAATGTATTTTTGAATTCTAATTTAATGAACATGTTTCCTTTTCTCTTTGTCCAAACTCATTAACCTCATAAGAGGACCCTACACTTAGGTGCATCAGAAAACCAAACAGACAGGTACAGCTGATGCAATAAACTATGGAGTAGCATCAGAACTCACCCTACCTTTAATCTGCCAGGAAAAAGCGTATTGAAAACTACTGTAGCAAAGTGCTTTAAAAGTACAGGGATAACAAAGAAACAAAGCCAACCACTTCTTAACACTCTACCTGCTAATTGCCTGGTGAGAGAAGTTCCAGTTTATTTCTGCTTTAGTCTCCAAACTGTTTCATTTATATCCCCAAGGAAAACTTGCCAAAGCCTGTAAGCTAAGTGAAGGTCTATTATCTTCATCTCCTGCAATGTTTTACATTTGTGATGCCAAAGAAATCAGCACGCAGACCTAAATAGAGTTTTTAAGCGTCTCCCCTAGCAAAGGCTACATGAGCAGAGCACACTGTGATGCAGTAATGAAGCTGCTGGGACATCTTAACACGTGTACCAGCAACTGCCACAGTGCCCAGCGGGGCCATCTCCTGCATGAACATCTATTTCTTCAGAGACCAAAACCAAACGCTGCTGGAAATACCATTTGAAGTTCCAAAATGTGGAGAGTAGACAGAGAGAACATGACACAGAATAGAGGCATTAAGGAGGTGTTTAACAAGAGGTATTTGGTTGTGTGCTCATATTTACATGGAACAAATATGGTCCAAACAGGAGATCTACAATAAAACATAAGAATGAAGTAGAGGAGGTTAAAGGAGAATGTGACACTGTTGAGTATTACTTTGAAACTAGATAGTCTGAACAGGTGTCTTTGCTGGGTTATCTTTTGAAAACATTCCAGAAAGCTTCAGAAAGTAGCTGCTTAAAATTCTTTCTTCTTCCTGGCAGTTAAAACTGGAAAGAGAATAAATACTTCCCTGCATGAGGTATAAGAATTAATTAGTTTGTGCATATAAAGGAGTATAAAAGTATCAACTACTATTTTTATTTTAAATAGCTTATTGGAACTACTGCATTCCTACCTCAGTGTTCAGATTTTGGCAAGAGATTAGGACTGAATTAAAAAGGGAACAGGTGCTTAGAAAATAATACGGTGGCAATAAACGCACTAGCCAAGAAAATGAAAGGAAAATAATTTGAAATGTGGCATTCATTTGTACCTTGTGACTTACGGAGACATACAATCACAAAATACAAATAACAATGAGATACTTGGAGAACATCTCTGCCAGATTCCTTCCTTTCATGACAGCCTGAGCAGGGATGCCCTTCAATTTCTGCTTGTCTCCTTTTCTCATGATTGCTTGTTAAAAGACTAGATAATCAATAAGCAAATTTCATTTATTTAACGCTGGGTCGGAAATGAAACTTTTTCAAAGCCTCAAAATGGAGTTTAACATCAGAAGATTTTAAACTGCTAAATTATTCCAGGCATTTCTACACTGGGGATCTCTGGCCTCAAAGATCTCTACAGCCATTACTGGGTCAGAATGAATTCTGTTCTTAGGGATTAAGCACAAGCTTTTGCCACCTGAGGTCAGAAGAAAAGCTGAGACTACCCATGTTCTGAATCAAATTAAAAAACAACAACAAAACAAAAAGAAAACCCACAAAAAACATGTTTTCTCAGGAAAACAAAGAGTTACTGACCCTGAAATTTCATAATAAAATACAATAAATCACCATCTTTAGTCACTTCCTCCTACTAAAAAGCAAGAAAATTAAAAATAAAACAAACTTGAATCCTGCAAGTTACATGTTTGCATTAATATGCTCCAAAAATTTCATACAACAGCAAAACTAAACAAAGCAATGATTTCGAAAGGCAAGGATTTATGGGGGAATATTTTGCAAGATCTATGTTGTTTATTATTACTTTATTGCCATTCTCCAGCACTGTTTCTTTAAGACCAGAATAGTAAGCTACAGAAACTCACAGCACTGTTGACTCTCCAGCTGGAGCTTTGAAGGAGAGTATCATAAGAATTTTAAATAGTTGTCTAGACTATACTGAGGTCCCCCATGTCTTTCACCATTAAAATGTTTTCCTGTAGCCTGCGGAACTACTGACTGAAGAATGTAGTAACATAATTTGCGAATGCTATAGATGTTTATGTCTCTGGTATTAAATGATTCCTGCATTTTTAGAAGGCTTAATGCAATTATCTTTCACTTCAGTCTTTTTAAGATGCATCCCTTCTAAGTATTTATTGTCAGTAGGCATCCACGAGAGAACAAGCCTTTAAATTAGCAAGATATTAAGGTTGGTTTTTAAATGACAGGCAGCAAAGGATTCTCTATTTGAAAAGAATACTGAAGAAAACTATTTTGACCTGATACAAATTCACATGTCCTTTAGATTCTAATGACTTAATCAGTAATAACAGCAACATCTAGAAGCTGAACTTGTTTCTGTATCATTGATTCTGCATATACATTTGAACAACTCTGAACAGATCAATGTAACTCAGTTGTCCAAGAGAGGCAATTATTCATGTGGTGAAGTGCTTATGGGACTCAAATCTAGATTCACAAATGGCTTATGTGTCTCTATCACTAATAGAGAACAGAGAGAATCAGGTAACTACACACTTACTCTCCATTGAGAGTATTCCGAGAATTTTGATGAATGCACCAATCATCTTTGAAACCACTGGATAAAAATGAATTGGTCTTCCAAAAAGAGGAGTCATGCAAGGAACTAAAGAGATTTTAAGGTGGGGCTTGACTAATTGATGATACATGACATGTTACTTGCAATAGCAAGGGACTACACTGGATAACATATGAGAGTTCCAAGTGGTCCTTGCTGTAAACCACTGTAAATCTGATCACAAAAACTGGGATAATGATGGTCTTTTCATCAGATTCTCATGCCAGCCTGTTGACACAGCACTTACATTGGGAAATGCAAGTTAATGCTAAGCAAGCAGATACAAGATGGACCATATTCTCTTGTATGGGAATAATAATTTCCACTGTAGGCCTAGGATTGACCTTAAAGGACATAATGACCAAATGACCTTTGACATAACATAAGTCAGAAGAGCCTCAAAACCCTAATATTCTTCTCTTCTCAGTAAATCATCACTACCAAAATCAGAAAACAAAAATACAGCAGCATTTAATAGTTCAAAAACAGATCCCTCATTCCAAGCAGTCTTTTTTTTTTGTTTCCAAAAGAAATGTTAAAGATTATACAAAAATGCCAGGGTAGCCTTCACTAATTTATTTCCATACAGAAGCATGCTTTTTTTTGGTGGCAATTTATGCCATAAGCAAATGCTCTTGCAAACCTTCCTCCCCTGCTGTGCTGGCCCAACCATTGGGACAAATGTATAGTCCCCATATAATGCAGAAAAAGCAGAGGGAAGAGGCAAGATGACATGAACAAGAGGCCAAGAGAGACTGAAGAGCCACCTTAGATAAAATCTAATAATTTGTTGCTGAATATATACTCAAAATAAAACTATAAGCAACATCACGTGAATGAACACTGAATGGACATTAAAATATCTGGAAAGGCACCCTGAAACAGCATGCAGATTTTATAGTCATTCAGGCTTTATCCAAATATGTTCAATAAACAATAAAGGAGGAAGCTTTCTCTATTATATCATATTCTGCTACTTGTGGAAGTTATTTTTATATCTGAGTCATTATGGATGATAGGTAAATGATCCTGTTTACCTTCCCAGATCTCCAAGCAATGGCATTTGCTCTCTCCAAAGATCTCTGCTATTTGCTCTAAATGGTGAGGAATCCATGCTTTTCAGGAGGTAAAAACCACAAAAAAAATTAAGAAAGAAAAACAAAACAAAACAAACAAAAAAAAAAGCAAATCACGCATTTGCATGTATTTTAATTAAAGACAAGAAATCCACCTCCCAAGAAAAGTCTCAAGTTGGACTTCTGAAGCTGAGCACAAATTCATCAACACGTCTGTGCACCTTCTCTCTACCTTCACTCTTATTTACCTACTTCATTTCAAAAAGGAGTGCAACAGCTCTTAAATAGAGGACTGTGTGTTCATCATATCCCACAACTGATATTTGCATTGTAATGGAACCAAAGGCTTCAAGAAGAACAAAAATACGGTTAGCAATAGCTGCTTCCTTTCATAGACAATTTACACTGCTCACAAACAAACTACTCCTCAGGTATCATCTTTTACAGCCTCTCTTTCTTTTCTACTTTTGCAGTGCTTTGATTAAAATTTGAAAATAATCTCCCTGGATCGTATACTGTGCTTTTAATTTTTCTGGCAAGTGCTGCGTGCAGCTTTTGTCTGTAATAGTAACAGATTGCCCAAGGACACACACAGTGAGTCATGGGAAGAGTCAGGATTTCCTGGCTCTTAATCCTGCCTCAGATGAAGTCTCTCACATTACCAGTTTTAGGGGCCAGCAGATGCAGGGAAGAAAGGAGAACAGAAAGAAAGAGAAAGTGAGATACTGTTTTTAAGGCAAGCAAAATTGAAAATCAGAAAAAAAAAATAAAAACACAGCTTCTTTCCCTACTCAGTTTCAGGTGACTGATGTAACAGCAATCACAAAATCTGCTGAAAAGCTTAGATCTGTTTTTTAAAAAAATCTAATGGAGGAAATAGAGGAAAAATAGCAAGAGGCAGCAAAATGAAATTAAAAAAATTAGGCTTTTTAAAAACACAAATAAAATAAACAATTTGTTTAACAAGCAATGAACCAGAGGGGAAAGGAATTTACACGCTGTCAATATGAGGGGATGCAGGAAGCTCATTCCTCTGAGGTAAGCGAGCAGCATTAATAGCATGTAACCACCCCAGAATGGCAAAAAAATCTGGGGTGGTTGATATAAGTAACCTGTCTCATGGCTTTCTTTAGCACAATTCAAGACCATTCTGCAGGCTACACTAGCCTGTTTTGCTGTGGAAATCAGTTCCCTCAAAACCACCTACAATTAGCAAGAGATGAGGAACATTCAAGAGACAAATGTAGATCATGCAGAGATGATGCATCAGCAGCTTGCAAATAATTAATACCCCTCCTAATAATGCCATCTACTCCAAATGACTGTGCAACAGTTTACAAGACCCATAACGTCACAAAGAAATAGGAAAATAATTTTTCATCCCCACAAAAGTAGGTCACCCATCAAATTCTGTAAAAGAATCCAAGCAAAAAGCAAATGGGTTTTGAGGCAAGTTGTACTTATTTATCACAGCAAAGCACAGCTCATATGTGGACTTTAGTAGCACCCTGGCTAACTGGTTGAAATGAGAGCCATTTCAAAACAAAATGGATGTTTAAACAGTTGTGCTGGTAAAAAGCATAACTGAGACATACTTGTATGGAATATTTAGGGGCTACTTGTCCCAGTGGGAGGTATAATAAGATTATACTAAGACTGCTGCCTCAGCATACAGGTAACTCAAAATTCATGCATTGTATTACTATCTGCATTTACAGAAAAAGGTCCTGTAACTCATATACTCTCATCTTAACCCACAATTAAGAGATCTAGAGCAACATCCAACAGGTACAGTCACAGCCCTACACTGTAGGAATACAAATGGTGTCTGGGTCCCAGGCTCTCCTAATTAAACAAAATTGTAACAGCTACTGCAATAACAAATAACTAATTTAGCAGAGGATGAGAAGCAAATATTTTGAATTTTGGATGGTCCAGTGTGGAGCCAGGAGTCAGACCTGATGACCCTTTGTGTTCCTTCCTTCAAATTCAGGTCATTCTATGATTCTAAGTGAGCCAGCCAGTTTTCATATTAAGATTCTAAGGGAGGCACAAGCAGAAAGAGCAGCAACAGCCTGATTATCACCAAGAGTGCTGCTGACAAAGGAAACACAGAAAAGGCTGAGGTACTGAACACCTTTGCCTCATTTTTTACTGGTAAGAGTGGCTTTTAAAAATCCCAAAGCCGTTGAGATCAGTGGGAAAGTCTGCAACAAGTTGATTTAGCATTGGTGAAGGAGGACCAGTTTGCAGAACAGTGAGGACATAGATCTGCATTAGAAAAAGCACCAGTCTGAGGAAAGTGATTCTTCGTCTCAACTCAACTCTGGTAAGGTCACATCTGAAATACAGTGTCTAGTTTCAAGCTCCCCAGTACAAGAAAGGCCATAAGAACGATGAAAGGCCTGGAGCACCTCTCCCATGAGGGAATGCCAAGGGAGCTGGGTCAACTCAGCCTGGACAAGACATCTCAGAGTGGATCTCATCAATGTATTTAAATACCTGAAGGGAGGAAACGAGTGGAGAAGAGAGAGTTAAACTCTTTTTCTTTTTTCCCTCTCAGCAGTGAGGGTGGCTGAACACAAAGTTGCCAAGGTTGCAGATACTCCCTTGTCATAGTATCTGAAAGGTTACTTTTCTGGGGTACCTGCTCAAGCTGACTCTAGTAGATGCACGGAGGAGATGATACCAAAGTTCACTTCCAACCTTAATGAATCTATGCTTCATATATATTTCTGATGCATGTATTTTTAAAGGAAACAAGCTCATTTAAAACGCTGGTCATTAAGGCATCCTTCAAGACAGTTTTCCAATGGTTCTGAAACTCTTCAGAACAGATTTTTTCCCTATTTCAGTCTATACTGTTTTGGGGTGGATTTAGCTTGACTGCAAATTTCACTTTCCCTCACCAGTTAGTTTCCTAAGCTTCCTTTTATATACCAACTTCTTCCCTTCACTTGAAATATACTTTTATACAAACAAACAGGGAATACTTCTGATCTTTACATTATCCTGTAGCTTTGGTTTACTCCCCCTTTCATATCCTCTCTTCTTTATATTACAACATGCATGTCCTTCAACTCATAGTTCCATGCAATCCGTATTATTCTCTTCAAGCTTTTTTCCCCCAGTATTTCCTTCAGCTTTTTTTTTTTTTTTTCCAGCAATCAATTCTTTCCAGTTTCAGATGAAAGTAACAATTAGACTTTATTATTATGAGACCTTTTCTTGTAGTAATAAAAATCTTATTATTCAAAACAAAGCTAACACTATTCCTTTAAGTGAGATTTTCATGTTCTTTTTTTTTTTTAATCTTCTTTTTTGAAAACACTAATGACCTTCAAAGATAATCAGTTTTTCAGCTTTTCTTTCTTTCTATTCCTATTCTTATTTTTAATCCAATTTTACTATCAAGGACAAGTATATATGAACAAATTATTCAATAGTCATAGCTCCCTGGAGCTATCATTCGGGATTATTGAAGTGCAATTATTGTAACACGTTGGTCTGCTCTAAGACTTTCAAAATACTGTTTGAAACTCCTTCCTTAGAGCAAGACTACTAAAAAATGCTATTAAACCTGATTTACCTGCATTATAAAAATGAATAAATTTTGCACTTCACAATATTCAATGAATGAAAACCAGCATAAGATAGCAGAAATGCAGACAGATGATAATTAAGAATACAGGTAGAAACAGGCAAGATCTAAAGTTGAAGATCATAGCACGATCTCAATGAAATAACTTGAAGTTTTGAGAAACTGTATCCGTTTCATAAGTTAAACACCAAGAACTAGCAAAGACTGAAACTTCATGTTTCTGTATGAAAAAAAATCAGTTTTGAGTCTGCAGAGATGGGGGGAAAACAGAAGAATAGTTTGCCTTAGACATTATTCTGCACTTCAGTAAAGCAGAAGTCCAGCAGCCTGGTCTGGTGGTTGGTAACCCTGCACATAGCAGGGGGGTTGAAACTAGATGATCACTGTGGTTCTTTTTAACTCAGACCATTATAAGATATTCTAGGGTGAGATTGAGTGAAGGTTTTTAGCACAAGATCATTTGAACAAATACTTTTATTCACTTTGACCATTTGCCACATTTCACCTATTTGTACCCTAAATTTAAACACTTTATACAAATCCTATTGCACTACATAAACTCAAAAAAGGCTTGGTACATACCGATTCCCAAATCCTTATATTCCTCAGTAAGCTAAATTAAATGAGCACAGTTGTCTGAAAACATGAGGATTATTATTACTATTAATATTTTTTTGTAACACAGCTGATCCTACCTACCTTCAATTATTTTAAACAATTTATTTTTCTATAACTGACTTCTTAAAATAGGCCTTCTAGTCTTTCAACTTCAGAAATAATTTTAAATACCATTTTATCACATCACATATATATTTTACACAGTTGCAGATACATGTTCACTGTATATTACACAAAGTTCAGGTAAAGAAAAAATGCTTTGCACTTTTCCTTTTGCTTTCTTTTACTGATCTCCTCCCAGCCATAAAATACAAAGCTCATTTAAAAGACAGACAGATAGAAAGACAGGAGAGAAAAGCACAGACCTTGAACACCAGGAATGAAATTAAATTTGTTAACTGCTAGAAGCATGAAGCGTTAATGAAATAGAAATGGGAAATTTTCCCCTTACGAGGAACATTTATTCAATGTTGATTAAATTCTTTTATTCAAAATCTATACTTAACCAAGCATAAAAATATTACATCATATCAATAACTTCAGAGTGAGGAAGTACTATACTATAAGCATCTTTTTTCCCCATCTAGTGAAGATCATTTATATTGTTTGAAGTGCTGAAAGAAACATAAGGGGAAAAAACAATAAAGAAAGCTCTTCATGAACCAGCAACCACAGCTAAGTTAGTAATTTGTCTAACAAATAGTTACCAAAGACCAGCTCCAAGCATTTTCTTGTGAAGTCCACATCCAAAAGTGGATAAGGAACTTTCAGAGAGCCCACAATAATTATTTCTCTACAATATAATCAGCTGTCTGCTTCATTTATTTGCAGCCCAGTTGTGCAGTATTGAAGCCAGGAAGAGTTTTGACATTAAATTCAAGAGATTGAGGTTCTTACCTAGAATGTTGAATTTAGATGCATTCATGTAATATGAAACAAATAAACTAAAGCAAATATGCAACTATTAAGGGATCATCTCTAGCATTTTTAAGCTTATGAGAAACAGCCTCCTATATCTTCGGATGGACACCCACAAAAGGTACCCAGTGTTCAGAATCACTAAATATTTGTTAATTTCAATGAGAACTGTAGGTAATCTGAAGTACACCAGGAATTCATACTAGGATGGCCAAAAATGGACTGACTAATCACGTTTGCATAAACAGAGCAGAATATGAGACTAAGATCATGTCTTTACATGAAATTCTTCTTGCAACTTACAATTTCTTCAAAATGATCACCTTTTTGTAAAAAAAAAAAAAAAAAAAATTAAATAAAGATTATGGATCGTTTTGGGAACTACTTCAGGAAATGCAGACATTCAGTTGTTTTGCAAACTATCTGACTGTAGGTTGGGAAAGAAATATAAACCAGCAGCTAAGTTTTCAAGTGTAGCATCTGCACTTTAGTGAAGTATCATTACTGCAACCATTATTAGTATTGTTATAAAAGAGTCTTGACTTTTGCATTGCTTTGTGTTAGGAATGTATGCTCTACCTTGACAAGAAGGGTTTACATAAAACAGTTATGTCTCATAAGGGTCTTTTTTTAGCTACAATTTCCAAGCTATAATTAAATCTCCCTTATCCCCACATACCAATAGCCATTTCATTTCAAATCTAGTCAAACTGCAGCCTCACCCATACCTTGGCTCCTCTTGGAAAAGACCAGAGCAGCAGTACGTTGCTGGAACACTTTTCCAAATCCAGGTTCTCTAATACCATCAACACTTGAGCCGAGAAATTTAGGCAAAACTTTTATTCACTTACACAGATAAACTCTTGAGGGTTAGCTGTGTGGTATGTCAGATGGATTTAATTTCATTTGCTGTTGAATTTCTTCTAAAATTCTACATTAAACCCTTTACAATGAAAAACTTCATACATTTTTCACTGCTGCCAATATTAAGTCTGGATTTTAGAAAGAACACTATGTGAGAGGGCAGGAATAAGTAGAAAATAAGCGAAGAGCAGGAGAGCAAAAACTTACAGAAAAGAGCACATTAAATTCTACAGGCAGTATTTAGTTACATCCTAGATATCACCTTAAAATAGAAAAAGTAGTCACTAATGGAATATATCCCCAAGATAACCACACAGAATAGACACTTGATTAATTAAACTAGTCACTAGCTACTGCTCTATAAAAATATAGCTAAAAATGTATTTTCTTCCTGTGGAAGCTGAGAACGTAACCTGAATTCAGAACAATTCTGTGTGTTCAGCAGAAAGTTGATACTATCCAAAGTAGGGTATAAAGCCAGGCTGTTCACCTCCCAGCTTATTTTTCTACCTTATCCAGATATATGCAAATACAATTAGACAATCTTAAGTACTAAAAGGTAAGTTTCCAACCAGTAAAAAGACATAATGAATTACAGGTTGTCTCCCCACAAGTAGTACAGAAACAGTATGTACTCAAATGACTTAGTGACATGGAAATACCGCTGTAGAAAGAGTAAGTGGTCAACAAAGAGGAAAACAAAGTAGTCCTAGAAATTAATGAGTTCTTAAAGTGTGGCAGATGACGAATAGAATAAACTTTGTAAAAAAACATCACTAAGAATAAGCAGCAGGTGTTTTGGTGAGTTGAAACAAATTTGTTAGCTAATCATACTGCATTACACAAAGACAGCTTTTTTGTTACAGTAGGACATCTAAATAGGAACAACAACAGAAAAAAAGCGTCAAAGACCAGAACACCAAGAGCAGGAGAAATTCTGTCTAAAACTGAATTACACAGGTAACAGTTATTAATAAAAAAAAAAACTGGAGTTAGTGGTTGTAATTACAGAAAGTGAGAACATCTGAACTGTACAATGCCCAGCATTTTTGAAGCTTGTATTTAGGAAGGCCAGGCATCCTGGAAAAAACTGTAGGAGGACTGAGCTGCCAAGCTAGTTAGTAAGATTAAAACAACATTTTCATTTGTACTGGTTTGCAGGAAAGACTCTTTTTCATGTAGCCAGTGCGCTTAATACTCACTTTTCTTCTATTTTCCTGATAAATTCAAGCTCACTGAAAGCAACAGAAAGAATACAGTTCCCTGATCTGCTTAATTCACAACGCCAAAGCTCATAAAAATAATGAAGATTGGCAACTGCTATGTTAAAATAGTTTCTTTCTCTACAGATTGTTTTTATAATTTATGTTAACGATGTGGAAAATACTTTTATTTTCCATAAGGCAGAATCATTTCCTATTTTACTTGTCAAGCTGCTGGAAGACAGATAAAGAAACATTAAGCAGAATGCCTGGCCAAGTCCAACCACCGATCACATTCTGCCCACCCAACACTCCCTGTGATCTCACTTGGCTGTTGCCTCTTTAGATTCCTGTAAGTTTTCCTACATACTCTTAAATGATTGCCCTGAGGTGAAACCTGGCAACAGCAGCTTGCTGTCAAAGACTAACTGATTTCAATAGGCTACGCTGATACCTTTTGTCTTTCTCTTTCTTCCTCCTGTAGAGTACTCCAAATTTCATTTTAGGAGCACTGTGAAAAGCTATTCATACATAGAACAATTTTCTTTAGTTCAAAAGTAGTGAAGCCATAGTACAAACATTTGCAGAACTGGTTTTCTTACTAGTCAAACCAGCAAGAAACCTTAAAGAAGATGGAAATAATCCTACTCTTTTTGTAGTCTGTCAGAATTTTGCTGGTTTATGTCAATGGGAACTGCTTATCTCTTCCATTTTCCTTTATGTTTTTCCCCCATCTCTGGACAGACAGCAGTTTGATACATATATCTCCCACACCTATGTTTCTTCCCATTCTAGCTTTCCTAAGCTCTAAACATGAAGTTTTCCTCCCTAACAAGTGAGAGCTTTCAAACTCTACCAACTGTCACCAGCCATCAAACACAGATCAAAGACCTATGACATAAGCACAGATTCAGAGCCCAGTGCTCTCTTTACTGACACTGCAACAGAATGATGGGCTCCTATTTCTGAGAAAGCAAACTGTATGTTTCTCACTGGAAGCATTACTCACTTCACCAAAAGATCCATTCCAGACTCATTTTCAACTGACAATAAAAAAAAAAAAAAGAGCTTAACAATCCTCTTCCCTTCCATCTACCATGTACTTAATCACAGTCTAGTCACTGATTCAGTTATTACACTCCAACTTTGCAGATGCCTGTATTTTTGTCCATTTGTCTCCTTGAAGACATCATTACCATTTCCAGCTCCTTAACACATAACACTCTTGCACTGAGTGTCTTGGCAAGATGCCCTGCCTGCTAACATAACACTAGGATTCAGTGACATCCTCTTTCAGAATCCCTCAAAATCTTGTTATCTGTGATAATATGCCTATTACAGCCTATAGCTGCAATCTCAATACCTTTGATTCCATCTGTTTTTAAAGCTCTTGTAAGTCTACTAAGAAGTATCCTTATAAATACCTCTCTCTTGCAGATTTTCACAAACTTCTGAAGTAGCTTCAAAGCTTCCATCTAGACTCATAAGGAAATGAACAGTGTGTGTCACAGTTTTCCATGACAATATGCATTCAAAGAGTAACAATGTGAAACCTTAGGAAAAATTTCCATTATATTTCCATTATTCTGTTGTCCAGTGACTCAGTATGATTTCCAAAGTAACAGTTGACTGCATGGCTCTATTCAGCTGATAACAACATTTCTGCACCTTGTTGGCTAGGACATTGGAACTTAAGTTGATTAATTAATAATGAATTGGACACAGCTAAGACTAACTCAGGTAAATTGAAGTTTTGGAGGGAAGCAACCCAAAAGAAAAAGATTACCTATAAACCATGCCAAACACTCACAGCAACATTCGGCCTTAGGGCCATGAATTATGAGCTTGCTTTTGAGTCAGAAAGATGACATTCTCAGTTAAGACACAGAAATGGGTGTGCTAAAAAGCATCAGACATCCTGTATGAAGGCTCTTTATGTACATATTTAGGTGCATAAACATGGGTATTTGACTGGTCACCTTTCAGAACACATTCATGATAAACACTCTTTGGGAGTGTTGCGTGTTCATAAAGAACATAAACTCTCTGTGTCTAATAGCATCTTACAGACAAGTATTGGATAATTAGGACATCAGAGAGCAGCTACACTTTCAGACGTCAAAACGATTTGGGAAAAATCAAACCTTTCACAACAGAAGTAAACAGGAAATTAAATGAGTGATATCAATCCTTTTCAATCCAAATTAGTTTCATCATCCCTTTCAAGCAGTTGATAACATGGGCTGTATCAAGCTATCTAAATGGATTCCTATAATCAATTTCACATTCCTGTCTAAAGAACTACTAACATATTTGTACAGACTAAGAAAATGGCAATGAAATGTATTATCAAATGCTGATATTATACTGCATCCTCTAGGTCTGTTTTCTCAGTACAGAATCATCACAGGAGCATTTGACTTGGAAGGGACCCTCAAAGGTTATCTATCCCAACTCCCCTGCAATGAGTAGGGACTCATAAGATAGATCAGGCTGCTTAGAGCCCCATCCAGTCCGACAATGTCTCCAGGAATGGGGCATCCACCAAGATGAGCAACTCTGTTCCAGTGCCTCACTATTCTTCTTGTAAAAAACATTTTCCATATCCAGTCTGTATCTCCCCTCTTTTAATGTGAAAACATTTCCCCTTGTCCATCACAGCAAGCCCTGCTAAAGAATCTGTCCTCTTCTGTCCTCTTCTTTTTTATAGCCCCATTTCAAATATTGAAAGGCTGCTCTCAGGCCTCCTTAGTAGCTTCCCCAGACCGAACAGCCCTAGCTTTCAGTCTGTCCTCAAAACAGAGGCGTTCCACCCCTTGGCTCATTTCTGTGGCCCTCCTCTAGTTGCACTCCAACAAGTCCATGTCTCTCCTCTAATGAGGACTCCATACCCGGATGCAGTACTTCATCTGAGGTCTCATCAGCACTGAGTGGAGGGGCAGGATCATTTCGCTTGACCTACTGGCCACACTTCTTTAGATGCAGCACAGGGTACGGTTGGCTTTCTGAGCTACAAGGACACACTGCTGCCTCACGTCCAGCTTTCCATCCATCTATCAGTAGCCCCAAGTCCTTTTTGGAAGGGCTGCGCTCAATCCTTTCATCCTCCAGCTTCTATTGACAGCAGGCGTTGCCTCAAACAACCAGAAACAACCAAAAAAGACCTTGCACTTGGAAATGCATGAAAGTGAATACTCAGCTTTTAAAATCCACACAGGTTTTTGTTGTTGGAGTCTAGACTGGGACAAATGAACGAAAGTGAGTTGATTTCTCAGGCAGATCACCCCTTCCAAGCAAGAAGAAACTATATCTCTAGAAAAGGCAATTGTCTCCATACTACACATACACTGCTTCTCACTGGAGGCTCATGTTTTTGTAATTACACTCAATTCTTCTGTGTACAACATGCCCAGATTCACCCTCTCTGTTTTTTTCTGTACTGGTGAACTCAATTGCAAGAAACAGATGACAAATTTTGAATCTCAGTTTAGTTCTGACTCTCAATCACCAAGCACTGAAAACGACCACAAAATTCTGTACTTCCACCAGTAAGGTGAGTTTTTTAGTCTTGTTTTAGATGCGACTGAATTTCCATTAGTCTGAAACCAAAGAAATGGGCAACTCCCTTCCATTAGAGGCAGTGTAGCCATACCAGACCTTAGGTAAATGGGATAGTACCTTCACATCAGCACCTCTGTAGCAGCAACAAAATTCATACAGCCATAGAATCACAGAATCACAAGGTTGGAAACGACCTGCAAGATCATCCAGTCCAACCACCCTCCCATTCCTATCAGTGCCACAAGCTACTAAATACTAATAGTGCAGAAATGACTGCCTGTCCTGCAGGTATGGATTAGTCACATCAGGGACATACAGGGGAAACACAAGACACTGCTCAACACACTCCTCTGTATGGAGAACATCTGTGTTGAACACTTTTCAGGTAAGAAACATTGAGTTAATTAAGTTCATGAGGAATCAATAGTAGGAAATATTTTTGGTTACGGTTCAACGAAGGCTTCAAGCTGGTACATAACTACAATTCAAGCAAAAAAGAAAATCAACTCGAGGTTCTGAGAGAGCTTGTCAAAAAAAAAAAAAAAAATTCAGTATTTTCAGTATTCAAGAAATACCACAGATCTCTCTAGAGATGCTTGTAAAAAGGTAGCTTATGGTGAACACAGAACAGCCTGGCCACATGATAATATCCACCTTAAAACAATTAATGAGCAGATGAGAAAAACAAGACAATCTCTCGACTGAGTCTAGACATTTCTATCATTTTGTAATGTAGTATTTAAGTTTGGCTTTGAAATACTAATTCTTTTACTATTGCTTGTTTCTGTCAGCATTTCCTCAAAATCACCATCACTTTTTCTAATTACTCTGCAGTCTTCAAACAGATTTATTATGACATTTAGTAAATGCAAGCAATCAAAACGTAATATACAGACATTATAACTTCTTTCATTTTCAAGTCAATTAAATGCTTGTATGTGTATTTAGAAAGAAAACATCTGCTTTTCAAGTACTTTAAGGTTTGGGTACTTGTTTCCTATTTACAAAAAAATTGTTTAAACTTGATCTTTAATATATCTCCACATAATTATCAAAATAAAACACTTACTTGCAGATGTAATGCTAAACGAAATCCAAACGTTTAGGAGAATGCTGGTGTTTTGTGTTTTTTTTTTCCAGTCCTTTGCACAAAAAATTGTTTCTAAAGAAACTATACAAGCTTTCAAAACAAAATTAAGCCATCCTATGTCATCCTGGCAACCAAGTGAAATTGGTCCAAATTGAAAAAAAAAACAACATCAGCAAGCACTTTTATCCAAATCTGTGTAAATTAAGAAAAGCACATTAAACTAGGGGAAATAGGAGCACCAAAAGAGGCTGACACTAAGCTTGGTTTACTCACTAGAGTTTACATTTTGCAAAGGGAAATAAAAATTACTCCATTCCATTTTGCAGTGTTTTTTCCATATAACTGTCAGTGTTCACTCAAATTTCAGAGACATAAGCAGTCACTGAGAGTCAGAAAAATGAAGAAACACTTGTTTGCAGAAATCTTGAGGGATCTGGGATTCTAGCCATTGTGTGCAAAATTTTACAGAATGTACATCTGCAAATCTGTAAGTCATCTTGTGGGAGATGAGTAAGCAAGTCATACAGAGCTTAATTTAAAAAACGTTTGAAAAGAAAACATTTCAATGCACAAATGGATTTATTCCTGGTTTCTTAGACAGATGAATTTCCTTCTGTCTTGATATTGTCATCTTTCATATCCCAGAGCCAGAATATCTCCCTATTCCTTCTTTGCTACTGTTTGACAGTATCCCAGAGGAGCAGAGTCCAACTTAAAAGAATCTGTGACATCTGCAGCTCCAAATACTCCAAAGGCAACAAAAGGAGGAGCTGAGCAGATTTTCCTAAATTGAAGTGGCAGTTAGTTTCAAAAAGGACTGTCAGAAAACACAGGTGCATCTGCAATTACTCTGTTCCTGAAACATCCTAACTTACATATGTAAGTCTCAACACTTAGAAAACACTGAATGTCAAGGCTTTAGTTCAGACAATATGCATACCTCAGGCAGTAGCAATTTTGCATTTTGCCTTCCATGAGTTTTTTTATTCTCACATAGTAGAGTCATTAAACTACACTGGATATGTTTTTCATTATTTTTTATAGTTTCTGAGCAACTTTTTCTTTTATATCACAACCACTCAGTACTTTAGAATGCTTTCTGCACCAAATTATTTCAAATGACAGAACTCAATAGGCACTGAGAACCTTTTTTTTTTTTTTTTTACTCCTTTTTTTTGGAAGCAAAACAGTTCCAGCACAGTGTGCTGATAACTCATGGTAACACTGGGCACAGCAGTGAAGAATATCAACAACTATTTCAAACAAAAATTTAAAATGCTTTGCCATCTTTAAAGTCTAATCTTCTTTCAGTTTCATGCAACTGTGACAATAAAAATGAAACTGTGATCTATTTAACTCTGAGAACTCTTGCTGCAGCCTACAGTCTTATGAACGTAGCCCTGATGTGGGAAATCAGGCATTTAGCTTCCCACAGTAACACCAGTGAGAGAGAATGTGCTGAGCAGCCCCATGTATCATCATAATAATTCAATATCCAAGACATTTTCTGCTCACTGTGCTTGAATTCAGAGAAAGATAAGGTTAGCAAAACACAGCAGAGATTACATGTCACTTTAAAGCATTTCCCTGTGTTAACTGCTTTTTGTTTTAAACTCTAAAGCACCAACGCATCTTCCCAGACTACACTGAGAAGCAGCAACTGAGCAGTTCAGTGATGAAGCACATTATAACTCAAGTGGGGATGCTAGCTACAAGCATCTGCAAGTATTTTAGATAATACATAAAGTCAAGTCCAATGAGTCCTAAAGCCAAGAGATGCTACCTCAGGCGGGTAGAGATTGAGATCCAGAACTGAGCAAGCTAACACAGTTTTCAATATAATGTAAAGGATTCAGATCAAAGCAAGCTAAGAACATTTTGAATCATTTCAAGTAGCCAGTTCCTCATTCCCTTCTTACTGCTTTCTGCACTGCTAAATAAATAGGATAAATACAAGATATCTCAGCCAATCTTAATCCCTGGTTCTAGGCACCCTAGTAGGACCTCAGGTCTGCAAAGCTGCAAGTGAGGATGGCAAATTAAAGTTCTCTTAGAAAACAGAGGGGCAGCCATTGACAAACATGAACTTGTCTACCATTTTGGTCCTTCAAAAGCTTCCGGGCTCAAGCTTCCTAAGATTTGACTTTCTACAGTCTACCAGAAAATGTTACTGTCACTGAACAGGCAAAATGAGAGATGAGACAAAGGCATTCTGGGATCTAGAATCAACAGCCTGTTCTAGCAGAAACAGGCACCCTAAAAGCTGGCTGCAGTGACTGCCCTACCCCTTTAAAATCAGGGAACTGTGAACAGCCTGCTGCTGCTTCTTTCTTCCAGGCTGCTCCAGTGATGTAAATCACGGTGAAAAGTCTTCACAAGATCAAAATGGAATGAAAAGGGATTTCAAATATTATGTTACTAAGCAGTAGCACAGTGTTTGAAAATAAAATGTAATTTATGTCTCAGCACAGATATGGAGTCTGTTAAGCTTGTCCTGGAAAGCATTTCTGCAGCTTTACAAAGCAGTACAGAGTTTATTACAGAAATGATTAGCAACTAAGCACATTTACTTTGAGTGGGTTTTACAACCTAAACGACACCTACTGCAAATGTATACCAACTAAAGATTTTGGCTTGTCAAAACTGCAACACTGAAATACCATCAAGAGATGGAGTAAATACAATCTCAAACATCACATGGGTGTGGATAATTTTTGCCTACTCAGTTATAAGCAGCTGGTACATTTAGCTATGTATTATTAGCTTACTAATGGGATCTCAGGAGTTAAGCTGTAACTTTCAAATCACAACACACACAGCTGCCTGTTAGATTCATTTTAAAATGCTGTGTCAGAACATGCCTGAGTGGAAACTAGTGATCTATTTAGCTCAACAGCACGTGTCTAAGAGTGGGAACATTTAGGAAAGCAGAAAGCTCAGGCACATCCATGGGTCATTTCTCTGCAAGTGCCCTTAGCACCAGAATCCAGTATTCAGTAGCCTAGAAGCCAGTCTCCTCTTGAACAAGACTGCCACGTATGGGTAACAAGCAACTCAACAATGATTTTCAGTTCAAATACAAGTATCATTTTCATACAGAATATACACATACATGAGACAATATCACATACAAAAAAAAGAAGCTGAGTTCATAGGTTGCACGAAGATGAATTTACATACCGCTATCTGTTGTAAGACTTGTACATGTTTAGAAATATACTAAGACCACACAAACCACAACTTAACATGCCTGCAACAATTATTTTTGAGGAAAATTTGCTACTGGTGAGAACTGTAGCAGTAACAGAAAACAGGATGAAATTCCAAATGCTTCACTGCTAATTTTATACACTGGCTTGCATATTTAGTCCCATTGCTCAGACTGGTTTTCACCACTGTATATCTTCATTTTTAGCTGAGGACCTCATTTATTTATTTTTGAAGACAAGATAATTTTATGTAATGGTGCATTTCAAGAGAGTTGAATAATTCTAGCCATTCCAGATTAAGCTTGCAAATTTTATGTCATTTCTTTAAACATTTAAACAGTGACTCAGTGTTTAATAAAACAATGGTACTGCTTGCCTTAGTCTATATCTAATAAAAAAAAAAGAAAAACTGAGAACGAAAAGAAATTCTCTACTGCTGTATATAACAAAATGAAAAGTTACTCAACTCCAGAAAACAAACTTTTAGTCTGAAAGCATTTATAGACCCTCTTGGATCTATCTTCTTCCTAAAAATAACACCATTATACTGAAACAGCAGCTGCTCCTTACCTGAAAAGAGTTCATGCGCTGAATTGAAGGGGGTAAAGAAGCAGTACTCAAACTCAGCATCAGAAGTAATTCCAGACATGTTTCTGATGGAAACTTTAAAGGATGAACTCCAAAATCATTTTCCCAGGCATCAGCAAGGCTAAAAAGTAAAATGAAATAATTCATATATCTAAAAAAAATTAAACACATACTAGAACATGGCACAGAGTTGTGATGAAAGATTATCCTCACTTATCACGCCTGTCCTTATAGTTAAAGATAACTGTTTTAACAGAAATATAGGGTGCATTTAAAGCACTTTATGCTTACCATCAATTTTACAAAGAGCTGCATAGTGTGAAAAGAAAACTTAGCACACATTAGAAGAATGCACTTACATTTCTTAATCCAAGTTTGAATATTTCTGAACCGATTCTCAACTACCATTTCCAAGCATATGCTTTTACACATAGCGTATCCTAACTAGAGCATAGTGCCTCCATTTTCTGTTAAAATAATTTAGTCCTTTCACCTCTGAAACCACCAAAGGCTGGACGATTTCTAAAACTGATGTTATAATGTTCTCACTAGAATTCTACCAACAGTCAACAACTGTTGAAAAAAAATCAGGGTTGATGCTTACTAACCATGACAACAGACAAACGTACTACATCTTTCTCATCCTAAAGCTAGAGCAAGCAGGTCACTTTGACACAGGAATTCTAAGCCAGACAGGGAATGAGAAGGGTGCCTGAGCTAGGCACCCTCTGGCAGTCTGGATGGCACTGCATAACTCAAGGTATTCATAAATGGCTAAGACCAAATCAAAGCACAGAGGCCAAAACCTTCTGCACAGCAACAGTCCTCATAAATTACTTCATACGCTTCCACTTTTGCCAGACAAGTCTACAAAAGCTGGTTTTAAGCTACTACAAATACTGTTTGCTAGGGCAGGAAAGCAAACAGTTCAGAAGACACCCTGGAGTCTTTAAAGATGTGAGCAGCTAAGTCCCCAAATACACTGTCCATATTAAAAGGATTCTGTAAAAATAATCAGTGAATGGTCAAGCCCAAGAGAGGCAACTCTGATTGGGCCAGAGATTCTGTCAACGGTGCAGGGCAAAACATCTAGCTTTACACCACAGTCACTGAGCTGCCAGCAACCAAGGACTGGGTTTCATTATCTTTTGTAACTTCTTTTCCAAACATAATTAGAAATTTACCTTGGTAATCCCTATTGTGTCTTTGTTCTGCATTTTTTTTACAAGCTTATCTGGTGATACAGGCAAATCTGGGTAAATCTAGCAAAACAGAGGCTTTAAGTTTTTCACAAATCAGCAAGTCTAAACAAAGCAGTGTGCAGGCACCTTCAAACACAGTTAAGAGTGTTTGGAGACTGGAGGTGACAATATGATAAGGTACTGGGGCTCAGAAAGGTGTTTCCACAGATCAGTGCACTCTCCGCAAAGAAACTTTTAAGAACTCCAGGCCATACTGAAAACATTACAACCTAAATCACTACTTTGATTCTATTTTTTTTTTTTTAACTTGAGAATTTTTTTGGAGCTGCCTCCCCACACTGAAGTTTGACTCATACAGCACTGATACTGCATTAGGGCATTTTGAGTCTGTTGACTTATCTGAGGGGAGGACTGTTGCTATAAAGACATCTAGCCCAATTAGACTGTAATTTCTGTTTATTAATAGCTCAATTATGAGCGTTTCCTGAAATGATTCCAATGTGCTCCCTCATTACAAACAAACCACATGTGTCCTAGCAGTTATGGCTCCAGGAACACTCAAGTTATGAAACAGTCTTCATATCCTGTCCTTTAGCAGCATCTAACACATGAGCTTGTGGTAAATTTGTGCTTTGTTAGGCCATGTCTCTTTGTTTTTCTTTACCCTATTCATGGGAGTATTTTTCTACAATCTTCACTGCAGAGGACGGAGAAAAATGTCTACTTAAAACCAAAAGAAATCTTACTTTTTAATCTTAGCTGCAGGGAATCCTTCTGTACAAAGAGGATTGTCTCTCTTCCAGTACAAGAGAAACTATTTGCTTTCTATTTACTGAATGAGCCACACTGGCTAACTCTGCTTCTCAGAAGAGCAAGCAACTATGGAGGACAGCTCGTACCAGACCAACCCCAAATGCCAACAATTTGAGTTTGCTGAAAGTTCCTTACTATAGATCCAAAATTGTGCTTTGCTCTCCTAATTTTAGAAACAGAGTAATAGATTTCGACATGAAGATCGGACAAATTGTCAGAGAGAGTTTTGGGGAGAGCTAAGGGCAAAGACGAAGATGATGCCAGAAGGATTCAGATGGGCTCATGGTAACTTTGAATATAGATGGGATTGAGTATGCGCATACTTTCTTTCCTTCCTTCTCTACTCAGCTGTGAATTCTTGCTTCTAAGCTTCTCATGAGAGAAAGCAGACTGGGCCAAACACACACCTTCAGGGAGAATTTTTTCTCCCACAGCACATTAAATCTACCTCTATAAGTTACCATCATTCAGTTTTGCCTGAGAGCAACCTCTCAGACACAAAAATCCCCAGCCCTGTTCATTGCAGAGGTGTTGGACTAGACAATTTTTAAAGGTCCCTACCATCTCAAATCATTCTATGAAAAAGGGCAAGAATCAGAGCTCTTCCCAGTGTTAATTCAAACTTGAGATGCTGCCCTTGCAGATTAAAATAACATCTCGAACTCACACTGTTTCAGCTACAAGACATGCTTTAATCTAGTCCATGAAAAGACAATAAACAGGTATAACATTAAAGCATGGAAGATCTTCACGTAAACTTCATTTCAAGATAGACATGATCAATGGTAATCAAAGTGCCTAATATACTTCAAGTAGACATTTCAGAACTGAAAGTAGCATAGAAATTGAACAGAATAAAATTCTACTTCAGGGGTAACCTATGTAGCTGCTATGCTAATATGAAATAATTACGACCAATGTGCTAAACTTCCAAACTGGAAATACTGACAACAGAAAATAAAGATGAAAGGCTGAGACTACCCTCCTCCCATCCCTTTCAGTACTTTCTCCAAGGAACAAGTGTGAAAGAGAGGCTTAGACCATGATATCATCAGTCAAAGCAATACAGCCAGGAAAACAGAACTCCTGTAGCAGAATGAGCAAGACAATTAGAAAAAAACCACAAATGTCAGAGTATTTTCAAAGCTGTTTATAGGATAAATGTGAAATTTGCCTCTCTTTAGAAAAAAAAGCAAATCTTTCCTGAAACTCAAACAACTGATTCTGAAAGCAGAGATGAGCAAAACTTGAAAACGTTTGTTCAGACATGACTACAGATAAGACTAAAGACAAACCAGTTACTTCTCCAACAGAAGTAATTGATCATAATGTTTTCAGATGCATAAATTTGATTCATCAGGTATTTCTCCAATGGTCATTATGGAATTGCTCCATGCCTACATAAGACAATAAGATGAGAAAATAATGTCTTTAGAAGCAATGTTTACAACACCAAAATAATGAATAACATTTCTTTTACAATTCCTTGACTCTAAGTTCTAACAAACAAACCCAGTTACCATTCAGGTCATGGCACACCAGCGAAACAAGAAAAATCCTGATACGTATTTAAAAGTCATTAGAGAAATGACTGGAACCTAAGATTTTGGAATCTAAGTTTTTTTTATTAAAAAAAAAAAAAAAAAAACCTGGACAAAATGTCTCACTGCTTTTTTTCTTTTATTCAGAAGAAGTTGAGCTGCTTTTTCTTTCATTAATGCCAAGGTTATTAATCAAAAGTAATCATCTTCTACTGTGCATGTCATTCACTTCAGAAATGCACCTGTCATAGCAAAATACAAAACAGTTTGCTTTTGAAGAGGAACAGGTCAATTCCTTTTTCACTTTCCAGAGCAACCTTATCCCCATCTCTTATTTAGCAAGGTACTTCTCTTAATAGATTAACTTTGGGTAGTCTACAAAAATCAAAAATGCAAAACAAAAAACCTCTTACTCAAAGAACTAATCCATGCTACTGCAAAGGCACTGGGCTAATTCCACCTGATTATTTGCAATCTAAGTAAAGATGCTCTACAGCTAGGGTTCCAAATACTGAGGAACACCTGAAAGAGATGACTACAAGGTAGCTATGGCTTCAGTGTTTTGTTAAATAAAAGCCATGCTGAAGAATGTAATAGAAAAGCTGACAGACTCTCAGGATTTACTGAATGTTGTTAAATGTTTCCTTTTCCAAAAGCAGCAGTTCTGCTATAAATGACAGATGACTTTATTGAACCCAAGGACAAACTTGCTAAATTAAATAACTATTTGTAAAAATGATTTAATCTAAAAACAATTCTAAATTACAGTTGATGATGTGTCTATATACTTAATATACCAGGAGGCTAAGTTATTTATACTTCTCATTATCCTTGCAGTGATCTAAAAATTACAAAAAAATCAATGCATGCACATTAGCTTCTAAGCTCTTGCCAAAATTTAAATAATACAGAACAGTAAGAAGTGCAGTACTTTCAAAGCCTACAATACATTCCTTTGGAAAAAACTTTCATTACAGAACCAAGGCATTGTTTTCCTCTTAAAACAACATCTGCAGTCTTGTTCAAATGTGGTTTACTTTTCTCCTTCAGCAGCTGAGAGCGTCAAGTAATTTTTTGAGCAGACCTTCCCTAGGATCTTCACTAGTTGTATGGCACCCCAAATTAGCAGATATTAAATCTCTTGAAAGTAACAAGGCAACAATAAAGATGTAACCCAGTGGTATCCTTACATGGGGATGAGCAAGAGCAGTGGAACATATTAAGGGGAATAAGAGGACATACAGCAATAATCCAGGAACCCACACGAGTTGTTTTTTTTTTTTTAATATTTAGTGCAACGGACAACAGTGGCCAATAAAAAAAAAACATTCCAACTTCACCTCTAAGCTGTGAACCTTTTTTTTTTTTCCAGTGCATCATCATATCGAAAGGACAGTTTAACACTGAACTTCTGTAGTTCAAAACAGTCCTAAACACTCTCCTGTAAAGGAGTCTTGCAATAAAATTTCTGACACATCACATACGTATTTACACATAATAGCATACAAATAATTTATTAATTTTATAGAAATGAATATAGAGTAACATAAAGCACACGTATAACATGTGATTACACAACCATTAATATGATTCTCTTGGCTTTATTCTATTAAACCGAGCAACCATGTATTTCTGGAGGTGGGTAGGAAAGAAGTTAGATAAAAATCCAGAATAAAAAAAGAGGTTTAAAACATCCTAACCTACAAAACATGAGCCCTCCTTAAACATTCAACATGTCACCATTTGAAGGAGATAAGTTATTTCATACTAATAAAAAAGGCTTGTAATGTAAATTCAAATTTAATCTCAAGAGTACCACCTGCTCATTGCCATATCTCTCAAAGTGGCTGGCATAAGAATATCAGATGTTCTGGTACTGTTTCAAAGGGCATTCTAAGTAAAATTATCCTACCTGATCCCATAAAGGTTACACCTATAATTTTCTCATTGGTAACTCCAATATATAGCACAGATTAAGTACCTCATGCTAGGAAGTACAATGAAAGACATGTATTGAATGGCTTTGTTTGCATGAGAAAACTGCATAAGAATCTTACCTACATTCTTCCTATTTACATATTTGTCATGGTTCTATGTTTTTTGTTTTTGGGTTTCAGTATTCCACATCAAAACATCATGTAGTGTACGGGGCATTAAAGTGTCACTGCCCCAATTCCAAGTACCTATCCCTGTACATTACAGCAGTCACGGGATCTGGCCCTTCCGGGTGGGGGGGCGCTCTCTTGCTGCCTGGCAGTGGGTGCTGGAGGTGCTTTCCTAGCCGTTCCAAGCTTTTCAGGTTTGAATCGGTCCCGGGAACTCTCTCTCTCTCTCATCTTGTCTGATTTATTAATCTCAATTGCAATTAAATTGTATCTATTGTGTTATCTTGTATTCCGATATTATAGTAAAATAAGTTTTTCCTCCATAGATTGTTGCCGCTGTTCTTTTCCTCCCTTCCTTCCTTCCCATTTTGTGGGACTGGGGTGGGGGGGGAGGGCAGAGGCCTGTCGCCCCTGTCATGGACATAGATTGATCTGGTCAAATCCGTGACAGATTTTTTGGCGCCCAACGTGGGGCGACTGCTTTTTAGCTTGGAACGGCTAGGAAAGCACCCTCCAGCACCCACTGCCAGGCAGCAAGAGAGCGCCCCCCCCACCCGGAAGGGCCAGATCCCGTGACTTCTGTAATGTACAGGGATAGGTACCTGGGATTGGGCTGTGACACTTTAATGCCCCGTATACTACATGATGTTTTGATGTGGAATACTGAAACCCAAAAACAAAAAAACAAAAACAAAAAACATAGAACCATGACAATATTTTAAATTACTTCAATACTTCTCAATGTGCTTTGATTATTTTAAATTATTTAAGGAAAGTCAGAGAAGTAAAAGCTGCCTACCTGTAATGTACACATCATATTCTCTTTTGTTTTGCATCAACACACATTTTTATTAGACTCAATTGTCCATTATTTACTTACGTGTAACTACGATGACTTCAGTGCTGTTAAACAAAAAGATTACTAGTACAAATGAGAATTGTGTTTAGCTCATAGAATTCAATTCTTGTTTTCTCAAAATGAAAAAGGAAAAAGGAAAAAAACAACAGAAAACCAAACTGCATCAGCACACTGTGCCAACACAGATATGATCATTTACAGGTAGGTAGAGGTATTCCTCTGAAGGCTATCTTTCTGCATGGAAATAAATCTTTAGATTTTAATTCAGTCCAGGAGTAACTTGCCTTGGAGCACATCATTTCAAGGCAAAGCTTGGCACACTCCACCAGATTAAAGGTTTTTGGGTGCCAACTGCCTTTTGGTTGTTGTCGTTGTTGTTGTCTTCCCTCTTCCAGATGGCAGGTAGGCAATTTACAAAGCATTAATTTTCAGTTGCAAATTCTATCACTCATGAAATATTCGCTGTAAAGCAGCAATAATTGTACAGTATTAGATAGATCAAGCAGAACTTCAGCTGTAAGAATCTCTGAAATTATGCTTAAATATCACAGTGAAGGACTAGCAGGTGTTCACCTACCCTGTCACCCTCACGCTCCAGATCCATAATGCTTAAAACAAATATTTGAAAAGCTAGATCAAGCATCAATTACAGGGCAGACTTATGTTCCATGGGACATGTAGATGTGTGGGACCATGAACAATTTGCAAATACACTAAACTTAAAATTCATGACAGTTCTCATACTACACACAGATGGCCACTGAGTACATCTATGATACTGTCATCTTTGTTGAGCTTCAGCATCAGGTATGCAAAAATAATCTGATCTGAGAATAAAGAGAAAAAGGAATTTTAATTTTGAGAGAACTGATCGTGGATACAAAAAAACCTCAAGCCTGCTGGCTACCTCCCATGACATGTCCTACTAGCAAAACCAGAGTGCATAAAGGTACAGAAGCAGCACCTATATCCACAGTCAATCCATAACAGTAATTGTGTATGGGGAAATTCTTCATTACTCTGCAAGATCAAGAGTTTATGGTAACAGCTGAAGCTATAAAAGCCTAAGCTATCAAAAAAAAACCAAAAAAACAAAAAAAAACAAAACAAAAACCCCACAGTTCTAACTTTCAACAGAGCATCTGACTGCAAACAATACAAGCTCATGGAAAAAACAAAGCTCCTGCAGGACTTCTGATGGGCAAATGTATAGGAGGCTAGACTAGAATAATCCCAGGTTGAAAGGAACCCACAAGAATCGGGTTTAACTCCCAGCTCTACACACTACCCAACATTCAAACCCCATTACTGAGAGCAGCGTCCAAATGCTCCTTGAACTGCAGCTCATGGCTGCGCCCACTGCCCTGGGCAGCCTGTTCCACACCCACCATGCTCTGGTGCATGGTGCAGAACCTGTCCTTAAGTCCCATGACTCTCACCTGACAACTCCATGCCATTCCCTTGGGTGCTGTTGCTGTCACATAGAGCAAAGCTCAGCGCTGCCCCTCCTCTCCCTGTGAGGAGCTGTAGCTGCCATGACGCCTCCCTCAGCTTCTCTGCTCTGGGCTGAGCAGACTCAGGGACTTCAGCCACTCCTCATACACTTTGCCCTCAGACCTTTTACCATATCTGCAGCTCTCCTTCCCACACACAGGTAGTTTTATATCCTGTAAACAGGATATCAAGAGAGCAAGAAAACACGGAAAACAATTCAACGTATTCATAATGTATCCCTTTGAACTGCTTTTTGAAATTACCCACACCTTTTTTTCTGAACTGAGCACAGGAGCAGAACTCACTACTCTTCGAAGTAGAAGTTTAACACAGAATTTCTCATTAAAAAAAAAAAAAACAAGCAAAACACAGATCAAGAAAGCGTGGGAGCACGGTTCTTTCTAGGAGTTGGCTGAAGTTTGTTGCGACTGCTCTTGAACACCCACACTATGCAGAATTGCTGGCATTGCACCCAAGTACAATGTAATTGCAGAGTTCTCAGCAGCAAGGCAACGTGGTCCCTCTAAAAGCAGCAGCAAATTGCTCCTGTAAAAACTGCATGGCCAAAGCTTTAGAATGTGCTGCTTTAGTTTAATGGCTGTGTTAAGGCTTTAAGCTGCAGTTTTAGAATGCCTTACTGTACGTAACACAGGTGGTAGGAACTCAAGTAGTTTTGCTGAAAACAATAAAAATTCAGATTGCTACAGCCACATCACTGTTAATGAACAATTTATCATTCTGGAGGATGGCAGTACCAGTGGTTATCGCCACCCAGATTAGCAACAGTTCTACTATGACTGCAGACTGAAGTTTTTTTGGTTGTAGTCACAGGTATGCCTACAGCTCAGAATGAGGGAATAATTTTGTCCCTTAATACCCCTTAATATAATTTTCTTAATCTTTAGCACCTCTTGATTCCTTCCTGGAATACACCTTAATATAAATTACAACAGATTGTGCTTTATTTCCCCTATGTATGTCAATAACTGTAGCCTAACTGTGCTTGGGATGGATTCAGAGGATACAAAGCAGCATGCTATTGACCTACTGCTAAAAGCCGGACTAGCACATCACTTTATAAGGAGTATCAAATGCACATACCAGAACAAATGACATAAAAGGACAGCCTGTGATCAACAAAACATTCAAATTCCCTTTTTCTTTTTTCTTTTTAACCTCCCAGCATTTCAGCCATTGCTCTAAGCTGGGCAAACAGGAGTAAACCTCCTCAAGTAAGTCACATCTTGAAGGGTTTATCTCTAAAATTGTCTGCCTGGTTTAAACGTCAATGGTGGTAGAAAGAGGGTGTGAGTAACTGGCAAAGCAGATACAAAGTACTTCCACATACTTCATTCCCTCAGAGAATGAAACAGTATTTATCTGTGCATTTTCTCCATAAACCAATTCCAAGAACTTACAGAATCTTACTGAATGACAGCTCTGCTGGTTACTTCTATTGCCTTTCAACTTTAGTGGTGCTTCTGTAAAAGCAACAGGCCTCCTTGTGTGATCATAGAGCAGCACTTCTCCATGCCATCTTCCTCCCTCCAAAAAGGGTAAGAAAACAGATTGCCTCTCAGCCTCTCCAGGCATCATGATGCTAGGCAGAAGCCCCAAAGAAAACACACAATTTCCCTACTCTCTCTTGGAATACATTTTTACCAAACTCTCATACAGGAATGATTTTACAGACTTCTTCCTTCTTCAGGCTGGGAGCTCAAAAAAAAAAAAAAAAAAATTTAGCAGGAAAACTCAGCAGGAAAATGTATTTATTGATACTGGCACATCCTGAGTTTTGAACACCAGGATGCTAGCAATAGCAGCATTCCCCATAGGTGCTTTTACAGCTCTTCATGAAAATATAACTTTAATTTAAGAATGATCCAAATCAGATAGCATACTGTAGAAATAAGACACATGGTGTCAACTATCATATTACAAATACAAGGGTCCCTGTGTATAAATATTACATTCAATATGTGAGAATTATTTTGCGCTATGTAAAATGTGGAAAACTTAAACAGGCAATCAGATACAAAACCTATCATGCAAAGATAGATAAAAATATATATTGATTAGTATTCTAATTAATTCAATAAGAAAGAATCTAAAAACCTAATAAACAGTCTGTCCGGACTCTTCAGTCCATTTCATTCTCCATCTGTATCTTCCTAGGAGGAAGCAGCAGGGGATGCAAAACTGAGGTCCCAACAAAGGTACACATGAATAAAAATTGTTTCACATACAAAAAGTAGAGATTTGAGTGCTGAAAAATGAGGTTAGGAAATCTTATTAATTGTACAGGAGAATGAATTCTCCTCCTAGAGAATGAGGCAGACCATTTGCATCTTCCAGCATCTTTCTTCTTCAGTATGGCAAGTAGTTTCCTTTTAACAGTGACAGTTGTTCTCCACTGCTGGTTCACAGCATAGTGAAATGGCCTTAAAATTCAAGAGGTGCTGTAAACACGTTTTTCTTTTTATACCAATGTTGAATAGTAACTTTAGCTTTAGGGCAAAGGGATGTATAGGAAAGAACCTTCGTACTTCCTTCTCTCCATGTTTTCAGCTCTATTTTTAACAACTCCCTGTCATTTTTCAAGTGCACTGTACCATCTGAAAAGCAGCTTTGCTTTGCTAAACATAGAAAAGTTTTTGTCTTTAGTAAGGACTTAGATAAATAAACCCAACCCTCAGTGGACCCTGTTAAAGCAAGAGCATAAATTTTTTACACTTCCTTATGAGTCTGGGAAAAAAAAAAGTCTACGTATCAGTCTGAGCTCATGCTGACTAATGTGGTCTCAGGGAAGGGACTATTGAAATTCATGTGTATAGTCATTAGAAAGAGATTTATAGATGCAATTATGATAAATCAGCACAGGTTTATTAAGTAATGATTAATTGTTTAAAAAAATTACTGTTAAAGCCAAAATAGAAAGCATGCAGAACCAAAGTTTGAATATATGGCTATAAAGCCAGTAATTTGGGGGTTCTGTGCATGGTGTGCATTAGGAGATATTTAAACCACATGGCTTTAGCAACCAGTGACCTGACTGAGCCAGCCTAGGACAGCTGATGGAGAAACCCCAGTTGGTGACCCTGCTTGGATATCTGAACTGTTCATCACTCATATCCTAAATTGACACAGTTCATGGCAGCATCTTTAAGCAATGGAAAACCAGCAGAAGTTTACTTTCAATCACACGCTATGAGCTGCAGCAGGTTAAGGACTTGAAATATAAGCACATTATCCACGCTGCAAAGGCAGGACCAACAGCTGGTACAGTGACCTCAGCAACCAATCCAAGCTAAATTCTGAACGAAAAGCATGGTTGGCTGAAGTGAGTCAGTCCAAGTTCCTCATCTAGTCAGTGGAAGAAGCAGTAGAATGGTTTGCTTCATGGGCAGACTGCGAACCCAGTAAGCAATGTGGTACTATCCCCTTCCAGTAACATGTTACTGGTAATCACCAGTGAAGACCAGGGAAGCATGCCATTAGGGACTATGGTCCATATGCCACAGAGCTCTTACCCGATCACTTAACAAGACAAAATTGTCTCTGTTCAGTCTTCCAGTCAAATGGTATGAACTGTACTCATGTTAGATGTAAGTGTTTTCCTACCAGGCCTCTCCAATTACCTGCCTCTCTTTCTGCACTGCTCCTCCTCACAATCAGATCAACCAGCAACCTTAACACCAGCATTTAGGAGCACACAGAATCTTCAATACTCTATCCTAACAGCACTGATTTCAGATATTCATTCAGGATATAGACTACTAACTCTAGACTACTAACAAAGAATAACAATTGCTTTCTCAGAATAATAAACCAGGCAAGTGGAAAGTTATTAAAAAAAAAAAAAAAAAAAATCAAGGTTGAATGAACAATGCCTTGTATAATCAGTGACAGCACAGCGTTGTTCCTGCCCTGTACCTAACTAAGCCCCTGGGTTCCACAGCCACAGCATAAAAGCACTTTCCTTGATGTTCTCATGCTCTCATTCATACTAACTGTGCCACATGAACATTTGCATATGCTCCATAAACCTTAATTCCCTTTTTAAAACCTATTATGCCAAGCAGGAGGCCATTTCTGAAGTTGAAATGGATTTTCAGTACACTAAAGATTAAAATGTTTTCTGGCCTCAGATTTTTAAACCTTCGGGTAAAACTAAATCATTTCCACAATGCTGCTTATATTCCATATGGAAGTAAACACAAATAACAGACACTCCAGAACATTATGTCTGAATCCAAAGGGAGAAGTTATCCTACTGTAGAAATAAATGCTGTAATCACTATTCACAAAATGCTCTCAGCTTGCTACTCTAAAGTTATTCTATTTTTTCCCCCCACAATGTAACTGACTTCAGGAGTGAAGCAAATTCAGTATTTCACAATGTAATTACAGGAACCTGCAGCAGAGTAGGGATCACCACAAAACACAGAATCAGCCAATCCTGAGAACTTCAGAAAAGCAAAACTTATTTCCACTCATTGGGTCCACACCTCTGCCAATATAAAGTCTAATTACTGAAGGTAAAATTTCCCCATATGCCATACTTTTGCCTTCCCACTGAAACTATTATTTCCCTAGAACAGTTTACTTGTATCATCTTTTTTTTACTCATTGATGTGACTACGGCAAAATCTGTGCAGATGTCTCCTCTATGCATGGTAGAAAACAATATTGGCATTAAAATACTATGTGCAGCTACAAGTCAAGTTTTAAAAGCTATTAAATCCTAAATAAATAAAATCAGCAGTCAAGCACACAACTTTCTTTCCTAAAAATAATCCTCAAAACCAACCACAAATCTAGAAAGAACAACATTCCACAAGCCCCTCTTCCCTGTCCTCAGCCAGGTCAGCTTTCTAATGCGTGTGGGAGTGCTGCTCCACCAAAAAATTCAACCCTTCACAGAACTGCCCCTCTTTTTTTTTTTTTTTTTTTTTTTTTTTAACCTGCCTTTCCTCAGAACTAGTTCTCAAGTTTTATCCTTCAACCACTCGGAAGCTTGCACCATTTGTAATAGTAGAGATTTAACAGTGTCAGTACAGTCCACAGCCATGTTGCTGGAGCTCCCACAGCTTAGAAGCATGAGGAACAGGAAAGGAAGCCTGGCAGCTGAGATCTGGATATGAACAAGAGTGGCACTGGAAGTAAAAAACAGAAAGAGAGGATATTTAAATGAAAGACTAAATGTAGGTTTAGCCAATTTAAGATCATGCTGAAATGGAACTTAATGTTAAAAACAGAGCAAAATACAGATTTGATGAAAAGTAAAGAAGGCACAGAAGGGCTAATTCGCATCCACCAGTACTGTGAAAATCAAATCTTCTGAGTAGATTAGCTCATTCAAAGAGGTGATGCAACAGCAGAAGTAAGGCAGCTGCAGGTAACATACTGAAAACCCTTTGCAAATGAAGTTAATCAGGTAAAGAAATAATCCAATGATGCTGCTGAACATGAGCTCAGTCAAGACCGTGGTAACTTGTCACTCTAAAGAGAGAGCAAACAAGGTGAAGGAGAGCTGGGAAGTATTTTGGTAGGTCTGTGACAGAGCTGGAACATTGAACTAGAAGGTACTTCCAAGTCAGAAAGCTTATTTCTCTGCATGAAAAGAAACTGTGTCAAAGTATTCATTTTTACAATTTTAACACAGAATTCTTGTTTGCGTTAGAAGTGACCTTAAAGATCATTGTCACACAGTTAACTACATCAATCTATGCCCATGTCAGGGGGGCAGCAGGGAAGGAAAAGAGAAAAGGGCTAGGGACATAGGAGCTGGGCTCAAGGAAGAAAAAAACAAAAACACAGCAGCAATGATCTCTGGAGGAAAACTTATTTTACTAACTATAATATCGGAATGCAAGATAACCCAATATCACAAAATCTAATTGAAATTAAGACTAATAAATCAAATAAAACAGGAGAGATTGTTCCTGAGACCATGTCAAACCTGAAAAGCTTGGTATGGCTAGGAAAGCATCCTCCGACACCCACAGTAAGAGACCACCCAACCAGGAAGGGCCAGATCCCATGACTTCCATGATGTATAGGGACAGGTACCTGGGATTGGAGCATTAACACTTTAGCTCCCAGTGCACTACATGATGTTATGATGTGGAATACTGAAAAACAATCAAAACCATGACAATTCCAACCCACCTGCTGTGGGGAGGGACACAAGCCACCAGCTCAGGCCTCCTAGGGTCCATCCAACTTGGCCTTGAGTGCCTCCAGAGATTGGACACGCACAGCTCTCCGGGCAGCTGTGCCAGCGCCTCACCATTATTCTGAGGAAAGAACTTCTGCATAACATCTGAACTATATCTCCCTGCCTTTTAGTTTACAAGTGTCATTCCTTGCACTATCACTGCACTCCCTAGTGGAGAATCTCTCCCTATCTTCTTTTCGAGCTGCATCTTAAAAGCAGTTATGTTTCTTGGAAATTATTCCCACTAAAAGGTACCGCACTGTTCTGATACTAGAAATCTTCCAATCTTCAGATCAACTTCTTCATAATCAGTGATATCACTATGTTCTCCAGTTTCTTTTGAAGACAGTCGATGAACATTTACAGCTACCTGGTACCCATTGCTACTTAATTTTCAGCAATATGCAGAGTAAAGACTTGCATCATATGTAATGGTGATAAAAGAAACCCAGTTGGATAACTGTGAATAAAATTCAATGGTCCTACCCATACAAGAGAGCTGCAGAGGCGCTAAAAGCATCTGCAGAATTGCTACACTGGGAGACAAAAGCAGTTTCTCATCAACTCCTTTCCTTTTACAGAAGCCACCAAGTCTCAGCAGTTTCAGAAGGAACAAAATTCCACCTTCAACAAAACAAATGCAAACCAAGTTGAGAGATGCTTAGTCATCATGGCATGCTTCAAAACTAACAGGCCTTAATATTATTAATGACATGCAGCCACTGCTGCTCGAAATACCGTAGTGGAATATAATTTCACAGCAATAATACGCAGACAGATGGAAATGGGAAGTAACAACAAACACATTTTTAGGTGTGACTACAACAAGTAAAGCTCCCTTTATAATGATATTAGACTTAAAATGCACCGAATCATTAAATATCTGAAGACTCATCTTCCAGTAATGTTTAAATCTCTTTTTTGAATCTTCGCAGTACAGTATTCACTCAAACTAGTCAGAATTACTGTGGGTTCTTTTTTTCTTTCCCCAATTAAAAAAAATACTCCCCAGCTTCTGAAGGAAGCTCAATATCTGGATAAAAAAAGTGTACAAACGTATGGAAATATTTCAACAGCTTTTTTTCCTGTAGGTCATGCAGTTGTTTTCATCACGAAATATCAACTTTTGACAAAGAAGAGAAAATACAACATATTGTTCAGTCTTACTGCTTTGTGAGGAACACAGGACAACTCAGAAGCTAGCCAAAAAGGAAAGAAAATTGTACAAAAAGTGCAGCTACAATGCCTGATGCACCTCAGCAACATTTCCATGCTGAAATAAAACTGTTTTGGAAGGTTTAGAAAAATCAGTTTATATGAATGAAAAATGATTATGCTTAAAAAATGTTTAAAAATCAACTTCTAAACAGCTCTGCTACTGACTTTACACTGCAGCCTTGATCAGTATCAACAGAACTTAAGTACGAGCTTAAAGGCCCAAGTTAGTGCACTGGAGACATAGGTGTTCAGTTGAAAAAAATGGCTGCAGTCATCTTCTAGAAGAGCAGTCTTCAATGAGACACCATACAATTTTGCCTTCCCAAGGTAAGCCAGCAAAATCACAACCCAAAGAAGCTCTCAGTGATGTCTGTGTTGCTGCCTCCAGGTACACAGATGGCTCTCTAAGAATCATTATCTACTTCTGTCACTGTGAAGTAAGGAAAAATCTGAAGGCTTAAGATGTATGCAGGTAGAGCATACAAGGCTGGGAAGAACGCAGACCAAACGTAATACTCTTAAGTACACACAGAGGGGAAATAGGTGCAGACAATCTAACTTCTGAGTACATCTACCAGTTCTGCCTTCAGCAACTATTTGACTGCAATTCAGTAATGTATTTGACTTAAAACGTAAAACTTCAGCAATTTTATTGCCTGAAACAGTACCTCCCACCTAGATATCCTGCCTCACATATCCATATCCACAGCACTATCAGTTATTATGCCTATTAGTTGTACGCAATCTCATTTACAGCTTAAATCCAGTATTCAGAGGACAAGCACAAGAATCGCTCATTCTCTTTACTCTTGATGCTACCGCATTCAAAAAAAGCAACCAGCAGCAATATTGCTACCATGTGTACTCAACAAACAAGCAGCAATATCCAGAGCAACTTCACAAATTAACTTTCTATGATCTTGAGTCATACAGTCCCAAGCTGCTTTTGCCTTACTGATACATGAAGTACTTCAAGTAAAATTACCAGCCTAAACCACTTCATTAATCTAAGTATTGTTAGTTTACACAGCCTGCCATGGAGAAATATAATAGAAACAACAAATACTAATTACTTTAAAACAGACTTTAGAATTAACTACATCAAGTTTTCATGTTTGTCTCCAGTCTGCCCAAGGTGCTTTTCTAAGTTCCTTTTTTCATTCCTGTCTCAGTATAGAAATCCTTCCTGCTCAAATGGATGCTGTCATTTAAAAGATATTATAGGAATTGAGTATTTAGTTTTTAAGTAAACCCAATAGTCTTTGTAAGTCTATCAGAAGCAAATTCTAACTGCATAAGTGAAAAGCTGCTATAGTTTGACCTATAATTATGAAAGTAATCCAATGTAGCGTCACTAATTCATTAAGGGTATCTCACTTTCAAAAAAAGGTTACAAGAAAACCAAAGCTAACATACTAGAGATATACATCTTACAGTAGGAATTACACAGATGTGACATCGCCGTCTCTCCAGCAAACTGAACAGTAAATCTAAACACAGCCAAGAACTCCGCATGATACAGCACCAGTATGAAGCTTAGGATACCCTATTGTCTATTTTGCCAGTATAAATGCAGAATTTTGTTCACCAAATCCCCCTAGATCTAGAGGCAATTCACCAAAACTAGCAGGAGATCAGTTTAAAACAAGTGAAAAGAGTATGCTGCAGCAGCAGTGAAAATCTGGAACTTGCTGTTTTAAGAGACTGTGAAGGCAAACAGTACCATTAAGGTCAGAAAGTGTTTATACAGAAGATGGTCCTAAGATGCATGAACAGATACTGAAGGAAACAGGCAGGGCTGTATCCATTTAACACCCTTAATAAAACAACAATATAAGTTGAGTAGTACAAGAATGTCCTGAGGCTCACATGCTCCTCTCAATAACACCTCCTGATCTCGGAGAGAGGATAGAGGGAACACTGATTTGGCCCAGCATGGAATTTCTTATACCCTTACGATCTCATAAAAGTGGAATTAACTACTTAACAATACAGCTGTTTCAAACTATACATTTTAAATTACTTTCATATTGTTTCACCGCTGTTAATTGCAATTTTTTTCCAAACTAACTTATCAGTTTTCCCATCACAAATTCTGGTATGACCAAAAGAGATGAGCAACTGTGATATGAATGTGAGGTGTGAGAACTACCAAATCTGTGCCTTACTGAATTACTGCTTCCATAATAAATATGAAGAATAAGAAAAATAATAAGCCTGAATTTTATTCCCCCCTATCACATTACAGAATCACAAACTCTGATTCAAAAAGTGTATTAAATACGATAGAAAATCTTAATTCTTTTTTCCTAAAAAATTAGAACCCAAGAAGTAACTCAGTAATTGTATTTACATTTAATTTCTTCTTTGTACATTACCAATTACTGTGCATACAGCATTTATCACTTCTAATGCACAGTTCAACAGCAGTACCTTGCAAGATGAGTACTGAAACATAAGCATTTTTTATGCTATGCAACAAGAAAGGGAAACAATTCATCAAATTTTCACAAGCAGTTGAATCAGGATTGAAAAATCCATCTTTATAAAATAAAACAATAACTAGTCAGAATCCTACCTCCTCTGCCTTCAGAGCTAGACTTCAAAAACTGAGCCAAAAGGCACCCTAAGCAACAAGCCCAACTGGAATAACATGAGCAAAATCTGAGCAAGAGATCCAAGATTTGGTAGACAAAGGTTTTATTCCAATATCTTTTTCTGATTTTCTTATTTTTCTCTATCTCAGTTAGTACTTCTAAGACTATTAAAAGTTAGAAAGATTAGACATCAAAAACATGATAGCTCCAAAGAATCGCAAAGATACAACTGTTTAAAAATCAATTAAGAAGTTTTTCTGTAACAACCATAAAAGGATGTTGCATGTGGTAGGTCTAGTTTCAATAAACAACAGTCAGCATCTTTCTCCTGAGACTTAAATACTTACACGCATCTTTTCCTAGAGGTGGGAAAAGGATGTTACAGTAAAGAACAGATCTTTCTTCTCAACAACAATCCCTAACTATGGAAAAAAAAGCACTTTCATCCCTTCCTACACTGTTCAGCAGGTTTACAGCATCCATACACATCTTCCTTGAACTCTAAAGAGTATTTTCCTTTCCTGTCCCAAAACCCTTGACTGTCACAAATCACATCTTTCAAAAAGCTCTGCTCAGTCAGCTCTTTTAAGGCATAGCACTCCATCCACAGTGTCAGTTCTCCTGATACCATGAAAGAATCGAAGACGGGAACAGAAAAGGAAAAAAAATATTCAAAATAAAACAGATTCTTCACAATCTGTTTGCAAACACACACACTTTATCGTGGCAGAGATAGCACAATAAGCAGCTTCTACTACAAAAGTCACTGTATAGAAACCACAAAACAGTATAAAAACGGTCATTTCTCTGGGTCTCTGTGCACCCTGCATATTTTCTACCAGGGTTACTGAAACATCAGGAAAGAATCTTGCTATTTCATCCAGGTGGGAGTCAGTGATATATTGTGGAATTGAAGAAACTTCAGGCTGTACTGGGATATTTCGGTACATTTATGGGAGGCAAATTACTATACAGTCACATACGGAACTAAAACCACTTTTGGGGCAAATAAACAATTTGATATTCTGCAATCCATCAATAACAGAGCATCATGAAAAATCTCATTACATACAGACTTGGATGTAATTAAAAAGTGTACCAAAAGCACTAGAAATAAAAAGAAATTTTGAACCATGAACTCGTTCATTTCTAGCTTATACTCTGTAATTAATAGAAAATAAGCAAACATCCTGGAAGTTGTTTTTCAACTCTGAAATGCTAAGCAGTGAATTCTTGCCTAGGAGAAGGCTTCTGTAAAAGCTATAAACCATTCAGGGAGACTCTGGATGCATATAAGAAATAAAAAGCTACTGCTAACTTTTTGGAAACTAAAGCTTTACCTAGCGCACTATTATAAAAGGAGAAGTATAATTTCCTCTAACTGTGCTTTCACAAATATTTACTGAGACCAACTATAGTCAAATTGCTGCGTAGCCTTATTTTTCATTTTCTTCACACATTCTCACAACACACTCACTCCAGCACTATTTAACAATGATCACTCCCAGCAGTCAAGGTTGGTTGTATAACGTCTTACTTGCCAAGAACCCATTACTTGAAAGGAAGATCTCTCCTGTCTGCACAGCAGATTTGTAGGTGGAGAAAAGGAGCCTTGCTGTGAGAAGAGTGGCAGGCACCAATAAATATCTCAGTAAGAACACAGCAGAAAATGCACGAGGCGTCCTTCACTAAGAAATTATAGAGAACTGTTCTTCTGCATATACTTTCAACTAGTTTGTTGCAGAAAGACAGCTTATACAGCTCCCACAAGGGCAGGAACTTAACTGTTGGCAAATCTACTCAGGACTCATGCTATCACACATAGGAGATATATTTCCAGCCCTGCTTAATAGCTGAAGAAGAAAGATGCAAAGGTTACGTCAATACAACACTTAAACGGCAATCCTCAGAAAGATCAGCAGAATAGGGCTCTGCAAGGAAAAGTGCCAAGGGCTACACTATAAATAGCATGTCTGGATATATCTGCCCATGTCTTAACTTCACTCTGCCTTATTAGCTGCTGATTGTTCTTCTAACATACAGAGCTTGTTGGAAAAAAATACCCAGAGCACAGCTGTTAATAATTCATTGCCAAGGCTCTACATGATATGTCCTCAGATCTGTTCTTTTCACTACTTCAGTCACTATCCCGGAGAATAGGACAGAGATGCTTCTTTCATTCACAGGCAGCATGAAGCTCAAAACAATATTCTAATCCCTTACAACAGACTACAGGCTCTAAAAGCCCTGCAGTATTTCAAAGGTAGATGCGTATGCAGAAACAAGCAATTTCAGTATTATAATTACTATTGGAATGCAATACCTGAAACACTATTCGAGAAATTTGACTTTTTGTTCAAAATTCTTGAAATAAATATGAGAATTAAACACAAGCACGTTGCTTTACACAAGTTGCACCATTTTTGATACTTTTTCCTCTGTTGTGTTTACATTACTGTTCAATGCACAAAGATTTCATTCTTACTGTGCATCGAGGCACTATTTCCACATTTATCATTTGGCTTGAAACAGATTGAAGCATTATGTCATTTTTACTGTGCTTCATAGAACAGCTAAGAATGGGAAAACCATGCTAAGCCAACAATAACTTTGGTTTCTGCACCTCTGAAAGAAAGAACAGAGTCACACATCAACCAATATGAAAACAGAACAGCTCTCCTGCCCCCATAATAGACACATGTCTTTCTAGGTAAATACAACAGATTAAAGATACATGCCATTATATTAGTTTAAATATTTTTGTTCTTCCATCTTGAAGTCCAAAATCTTGTATTTATTTCAGTAAGGGCAGAACTGGGAGCTGTGATCACTACACAGAAAAAGAAGCTCAGCAGAAGTTGCCTGTCTAAAACACAACCCTCCCTACCTTTCCACAGTGAGCAGATGAATTTACTTGCTGGCTGTCCAAATTATTTTAAAATTAGTTGGTCCTTCTAAGCCACTAAAATATCTGAATCACATAAAAAAAATTCACCTCCAGTATCTGCTTTACACATTTAATACCTCAACGTTCTTTCAAGTACCAGAACAGCAACATTAGACAAAAGAACCCAAACCTTTAATCAAATCAGTAGACACCAAAATCAATAGTGTACAAAAGAAAATATATTGCTGCTAATACCTATGAATCAGTGCAACTTCAGCTATACACCCACATCTGATGTTGCACTTAAATACATTCTTTTGAGGTTAACATTACAGGAAATAAAACAGTTTTAATCACACCATTTTAAATACACTTGTTTGCTATGTTCAGATTCAAAAGTAATATTTTTTTCACTCTCACTAATTCTCTACCATAAGTAGTTATTTTAAAGGTAGAGCTCAAATCCTCTAGGCTGTCAGTACAAGCAGCAAACATAACCTTCAGAAGAAGAAGCTTTCCCACAGAGGAAACTTCAGGTAGTTCAGGATGTAGCTACCCAGTCATCCATGCTATGCAGCTGACCATACGTGCCCATGCTTGAGCAGAGCACTGGTCTCTTTTCAACCTCAACATACTGGGATTCAGTGATCTGATATTTACAGGCAATACTGATGTAGACTGAATCAAACAAAAACAAACCATTCTTTTAAACCAACACACACTTGTTCATCACCAAAAACAAGCCAAATGATTCTTCTGTTCCATAAAGCACACTGGGCTACCACACATGCAAAATGTGCCAGAGTGCTAAGCAAGAAGGATCTTGCTCCAGCACATTAACTTTGGAACAAGAGCACAGTTAATAACAGCTTGTACACAAACCTGTAGGCACATCTGTAGCTTTCTTCTGCTTTTTAAAATCCCTAACTGGAAGAAATGACAACAATGTACTTAAACAAGTATCAAACAGTTTGGGAAACATGCAGGCAAGAAGATACAAATGGTCAGAGATAACAGTATTAAATGGACTGTGTTTTAATTTCTTATACCACACCTACACCAAAACATACAAAAGCTCCCAACATGCTTGAGAGAATGAAATTACAGCAAACCTCTATGGTCCTTTCTCTTCTGTTTTTGCATTATAAGCCAAGGGGAGAACAGTTACTGCTTGAGGAGAATTAAAGCCTGAGTTGTGCCTTTCAAATTCCAAAGATAAATACAAGGTAACTTTCAAAAAAAGAACTGTAACCAGTCTGCCTGGGAAAATAGAAGAACCAAATACAATCACAGAGCAGAATTTTGCTGCTGAAAATACTACTGAAGAAAAGCTCTTTTGAACATTGGGTAATTGACTAAATAGATGCAACTTTTACCTCAATTTAGGTAAAAGTATGTCTTAAGGTAATTAAATCTCACAAAATTGTGAGTTATAACTATGACTTAAAAGAGGTAAAAACTGAGCATCTTCAAGAGCAAGTAGTGGTTTTTCTAATACCCCCCCATTCTAACAACAAGCAATTTAAAAGTAAATCCTTCAAGATACATTTTTGTGCACTAAATAACATTTTAGATCAGATATTTCCAATGCCAATTCCTGAAACTACACCATTCATAAAGGTAATCTTTTCTCTTCTATGAATAACAGTAATAGCTTGTCCTGTAGTTTCATCTTTTTATTTAAATAGGTCCACTTTAAATATATTTCCCATGTTAGAGAGTTTATTTCACTTAATATTGGAATCTGTTTGAAAATTAAAACAGATAACCTTGGCAATATTCACTATAATGCATCACATTTTTGCAAGGTGTATATTTCTTCCATGAAAATATCTAAATGTGTAAGATGTATGCATACCTCCTTGTCTGTGCAAGACGTTTTGTTGTACTTTTATGAGCTCTTGGACTATAAGTTAGTGTACTTACTGAATCTTCAGGGAACCCCTTCTACATTTTACATACATACATAGCTCTTTAAAACTTTCATCTTATTTCCAAAATTTGAAGGAAAAATAAGAACACTAAACCACTATTTAAGGGTGACCTACAGAAAAACATCTGTCTGTTCTATCACTACAGAACTAAAAGCAAGAGATTATATTTAAAATTTTCTATCACCTGCAAACATCAGAGTCACTGCTTAATATTCTCACACCTTTGCTTTCTAACAGTTACAGCCTTTAATACATTAGGTAGGACATTTGTCATAATGTCTTCTCAATGTTTGCTCAAATAAAATTTTTCCTAGGGGCTCTAGCAGACTTGGAAACATAAATATTGGTATGGCATTCAACTCAACCACCTTCAATACCTCTTCTCTTTCCCCTTTCCTTTAGGCTTCATTTGTGCTTGAGATACTGCCATCACTGGTTTGAATGCAAGTTACAGTTACACTCAGGCTAATTTGTTGTCTCAGTGAATTTCTGAACCATCCAAAAAGGACATCTCCTTCACAAATAAGTAACGCAAAAAGCAGAGGTTTACTGTATGGCATTATTCCTATTCTTCTAGGCTACAAGAAGTATATCTTAACAGTGGCACTGCTAAGCACACTGTCCACATAAACAGAGATTATTCTAATACTAATTTATTGTGATCCACTAGAAAGGTAGCGAAAGGTAGCTTGGGTTAAGACATTCCAGTCCTGTACACAACTCTACGTCTTACAAAGCAAAGCATAATTTTAATGGTCAAGACTGAAGTTGGAACAGGCAGTCTGTTGAACTATGAGCAACCCAGCTGTGCCCTCTTGATTTCAACTGTACCAAAATTGCCCAAATTCTTTACTGGGGAATCACAGAAAGGATTAGTCCTCTAAGTATCTTGACAGATGAGCTTGGATTTTCATGTAAAACACAGAAATTTGACAAAAAGTCAAAGAGAAAGATCTGGCTAAACACAAGCATCATTCAAGCAACAGCCTATGCTCACCTTCCTTCAATTTTCCCTCCTCTCTCAGTTATGCTGCCCAGAGCTACAGCTATAGAGCAGCATGTCTGAGACAGTATGGATAGACCTCACTCCTCCTCCTTGGAATTCATGGCACCACAATCTTTCCAGCATCTGTCAACAGAGCTGAAAAAAAGACCAAGCTCTAAAAGTACACAGTGAGTTCAGAAAGGGAAAAAATGAAGAAATGAAAAAGTAAATCATTCTCCCATGTAAGGGAGATAACTCTGTTTGTATCATTCATACGTGTGCCTCTAAGAACAGCATTACTCTCCTGTCCACATATTAACATTACGCTGCAAAAATTTAACCGTTAGACTTTTCTCTAAGGGAAAACCAAACTATTATTTTTCCTTTTGATAACGAAATGAAAAAGAGTAAAACATGAAATCCTGAAAAGGAACATACACCTCTGATGTTACTGGACTGTCTAAAGGACCTCAAAGAAATATTTCTGACCTGAAAAGCAAAATTAATCAAAAATCACAATCTGAGGTCAAAAAAGGCCATACTTACTCTTTATTCCTGTTATTAATGCACGGCTGGTAGAGAACTTTGACAGCATTCCACATCCCTGATGGTCCACAGCTTGCCATGAAATTATCGCCAAACAGTGTAAAGACACTGTGGGAGGAGGAACTTCCTGAGGACTCCACCAGCAATGTGTCAGAATTTAAAAGCCATATCTATAAATAAAGAAATAAATTATTTTACTGAGGATGACATCAATTTCTTCTTCTACTCTAATCCTAAATCCAATGTACCACGAACAGCTGATACTAACACAGCGTGACAGTTTCTAAGGAAGTGTCAAAAAACAGCAAACTGACATTTTATTTTCACTATTACATATCACAGTCCCTAGAGAAGAAAACCAGGAGTTAATACAGTCATTCACTATTAACATCTCTTTCTCTCTAGTAGAGCACATCATTTTGAATGACTGCGTGCTACAGGCAGGGAACTGAAAGGCTGCCCACTAGAAGTGGGAACAAGTAAGAAGTTTTACAAAACATTTACTTATGACTGGATAGATCTAAGAAATACAATGAGAAAAACAGCAATTAACATGGTCTAAGGTAAGGCTGGTAGCAGATGTGCGACATGCCCAGTTAGGAAAAAAAGCCACTGGTAACAGGACACATAGTATATGTCATAATTGAATGCAACAATCACAGTTTGGAGATCAAAGCTCAGAATATATCTATGCTTATTTGTGAAATTTTCACTGATGAATGGATAAAGAAGTTCTGAGAGGGAACAATCAATTTTGCTTACACACACTGCATAATCAATGGATATCAAGATGTTACAATTGTATAATCAATGGATATCAAGATGCTACAATACAATCAAGAGAGTTAGGCAAAGTGGACAATGATAACAAAAGAGAACAAAATGGGAGGCTTACCCTTCGGCTGGGCTCACCGCAAAACACCAATAGAGGCGATCTCCAGAAGAGACCCTTCCCCTCTGGTAGCCAGCTCTTAAATAGGTCTACGAGGGGTGGAGCCAGGCTTCACCTGTGCTCCTCTGGCTGACTCATGGCTCGCCTCAGGTGATCAAAAAGAGGTTCAGGCTGTGACTCAGTAGTTCCCATACACACATAAATGATGACAAGCAACTGAGCTTCACACTTAGCAAGTGGCTGTTTATCAGTTTTGTTCTGGTAACTCAAAGTACATTCATAAACTGAACAGCAAAATATACCTCACAGCTCAGGCTGTTACACACGGTGCTTTTAAGTTGCACATTGAAGATGTTGGAGAAAATGGGGACAGAAGAGAAGCAACCTAAACACAAAGGCCACTACCACCACAAGTAGCTTTAATTAAACAGCGTTTCTTAATTTTGAAATTAAGACTTCCTTTTTAAGAAGCCCCTTTTGGATGCCTTTTGGAAGGCAACTATCCTTACAATTAGTCCATGGAACAGTTGTATCTGTCAGAATTTTCCTGGAACTTTCTTCAGAGAAAGCAATTAATCCATTTAATTTGCAACATGAACTACGTGAAAAGTACTTCTATCAAAAGTGCTGATGTACCATTTCTGACAGCAACTTCCTACCACTTCTTCAAAGAGTGTCCTTTTCTCAATAGTGACACCACAGGTCTGCATTAGTCATTTAGCCCACAGTGCAAAACAATCAACTGCACCTTTAGAAGGGAAGAATAAACACTTCGCTATGAGGGGAAAAAAAAAAAAGTATATTCTACAACTATCAACTATGAATGACTTATTTTCAAATCCTGCTTTTGGTGTGAATGAACAACCGCTCACTAAGCTGAGTACAGTGACTCAAAGAAGCTTATGTATGTTATTTGTGGCCAGCACAGCATTCAGATTTTCGTCTGTGCTTTCAACCATTCTGTTGACCACAGACAATCTTTCTTTCTACTATTTTGTACAAAAACAGTGCCTGCTGAACCAAATTCCTTTGACTTTAACTCCAGTAAGAAAACAGCTTTCAAACAAAGATCCATAGATAAAGTTTAGAATTTATTCATAATGCAGATTGATGACCTTTCCTCATATGGCAGCTTTGGGAGAAAGTATTTTCGTGTAGCTTTTTCCTTTTTAAATCATCCTGCCAGTAAGTTTCAAAGATATTGTCAGGAAAAGAGCTGCAACAAATCTCTGTTACACTTGGTGGGATTTAATCCAAATAAGTAAAATACAGTGATCTACTTTCGGTGAGTTTCCCAAAATCTCAATCTATGTCTTCAGCTTCCCTTTGAGAACAATAAGGCACAAACTTTGATTTAACGTGGCTAGAAACAGCTGCTATTCCTCCTCACTCCCAGCTATTGCAGACATTACCAATACTTTTGGTATCACGTGGGTTCGTACTGTACATACACTCCATTACAACACCTCTGCCCTCACATTTAAACTAAATGGATTAAATTTGGTCTTTTTCATACCTCACAGAGAATACAACTCTCTAAAAGAGATGGTTAACTAAGTTTCAACAAGGTAGTCATCACATCTTGATTGCTGCAACATCCCCTTCTCTAGCCTTGACGAATACAAACTCATTCTGCTCAAGCTCTCAAAAACACAATCGAAGAATCAGTATCTGACTGACAAGTCCCTCCCATTTGTCTCATTTCTTTTCTTGGGTTACCTTCCTACTCCCTTCCCACTCAGTGCTAAAATACGAGCTAACTTACCTAATCCTACTCCAAAGAACAATTTAGTTAAGACTGGACTACTCAGGACCCTACCACAAAATTTTCACAGGTGAAGCTTTTGGAGTTTTATTAGGTGAAGCCCATCTAGGAGATGACACAGACAGGATAAGTAAAGATTTGTCTGAGCCACATTTTAGTCTTCTATCACAGTTTTATTTACTCTCAGTCTTAAAAATCCTTAAGTACAGAGCTTTCAAAAACTTGGTTATCACCAATTTACAGAAACTCAAGTTATGCTCTCCATAGATAATGTAACTGTATAATGTTAAGTGATATACAGAGACAATAAACATTTCAAAAGAAGACTTCTGAAGGACCTCAACCTTAATTATTAAATACACAGCCTAGGCTGCATACATTCAGTTACATAAACGCAAACATTACACATGGAAATCTTTGACAGGTTCATTTTCAATACAAACAAGTGGAACAGCTGGCCCACTATACATCAGTGATGAGACCACTTGTCTGTGCACTTACAGCCCTAAGCAGTTACTTTTTTTTTTTTTTTATTTATTTGCAAACATTAGTATAAACTCTGCTTCCATTACACTTGTATCCACAAGGTCTCTGAGTTTCAAGACTTAAACTGTACCTCTGGAACACCTGTCGGTGCATGTACTGTTCCCAGAGTATCACCATGGAAATGAACAAGGCGTTTTGATGTTCAACACACAGACACACACACACGCACACACACACATACAAAATAAAAAAATAAAAAATAAAAAAAAAATAAATAATAATAATAATAATAATAATAATAATAAAAATAAAAATAAAAATGAAGGGATTACAATTAGAAGCTGGTTCCTATGTTAACTCAACCTCATACTGATTAATAATGAGCATTAAAATGCTAAGCTGGCCTCTATTATTAAACTCCAGGCTCAAATCCCAAATCACCTTAAAACTTTGAAGAATTTAGATGTTACTGTCTAAATAGGCAAGCTTAACAGCATTAAATCATCAAGTACAATTGGAAATTTTACTATTGTCTGCGTTTCATTTTCTAATGCAATATATTGACTACATGAATAACTTCTCCTGAACTAAGAAAGCATTTGTGAAAGATACTACATAATTTGATGAACTTGTAGTGATTAAAGATAGGAAACACTGGAACAGAAATATGAGATTATTTTACAAAGCCAAGATCTAAGCTTTCCATATTTTCTGAGTAGAAATTCTTGTTATTTCCGTGTTCCGGTTTTGACTGGGACGGGGTTAATTTTTTCCATAGTAGCTGGTACAACACTATGTTCTGGATTTAGGACAAAAGCAGAGGCAGTAGCACTCTGATGCTTTCATTGCTGCTGAGCAATGTCTACACAGAACCAAGAACATATCTTCTTCCCATGTTGCCTTAGTAGCAAGGAGGCTGGGATGCACAAAGTGCTGTGAGGGGGACACAGCCAAGACAGCTGATCTGAACTGGCCACAGGGCATCATGCACAGGAACAAAAGCCAGGGGAAAGGAGGCATGAAAATGCCCCTGGGAGTGATGGTGTTTATATTCCCAAGAAACTGCTACATATGAGGAGCCCTGCTTTCCTAGAACTGGCTGAATACCGGCATGCTGATTGAAAGTACTAAATGGATTCCCTTTTTTGCCTTGCTTACAGACACAGCTTTTGCTTTACCTAACAAGCTTTTTTCAAGATAAAAAACTTACCAGAATATAGATCCTTCCATTGTCACCTTTTATGGTGAATCTAAATGTGCTTTTAGCAGAGGACAATTCCACAAGACACTGAGCAACCATACTCTGTATGAATTGAGACCTGTTAAAGAATTAAACGCATCGTACATTTTAATAGCAACTACACAGGTAGGATCATTCATATCAATGCAGTGCAAGTATGAGCAACTTCATACTATGAATTCCACTACAACCTTACTATCCATTTTTACAAAGAAATCGAGTTTCTTTATCTTTGCCTCCACCAAAACCACCTTCTATCTCCTGCAACAGGAACTATTTAACAGATTAGCATCTAAATTGCTCCATATCCCTTACTTTAACCAACACCAAAACATCAAATGATGAGTAAACATTTTTCCTTATACTTTATACATAAAAACACAAAGTTCAGAAAAGTGTACATACTTAAAATATAATTCACAATTAGAAAGACCAATGACTACTAGAAAGTATATAATACAAGATAATTGAATGACGTTCTGTGCCATCTTAGTTACAAATTGAATTACTTGAAAATCTAAAAGCCCAACTTCCAATGAAACATTACAAGCTTACTTCACTCTACACAACTATCTTCAATTTCAATAGTTAGTCACCAAATGCCATGAAAACTTACACAATTCAAATAAGTATTTTATTTTTGTTTATTGGCTGAACAGTGAAATACTGCAATAAATTGTAATCTCCTTATTATAGACACAAAATTGTGCATGAGTGAATACAGAGTACATTACCTTTAAAACGTAGCACTTTGTTACACTTAAAATTTTCAATATTAAAATGTTACTAGGTTGCTAGCATCCTTTCCAGAATATAAAAAACTAAGCAACTTATCTGATTTTATTTTTTTTTTTTTTTACCTTGGTATTGTGCTGAAGGTTTCCTCAGATGGCCAAACAATCACCTCAGTCACATAGTATTTAATAGTATCTAAAATGAAAAACACCTTTAAATAACGAAGACTTTTTTTTGTATTTAATTACACTATAATTAGTTTCTTGTTCCGCAGTCAATTAAGATGTGCAGCACGTGATCAAATTCATGCTTGAGTCTGTGGGAGAAGTATTTGATAAAAGAAAACATTGCTGATCGTGTAATTATTTCAGAGCAGCATTCTAGCAGTTTACCATTCACATTGATCCCTGTTTAACAGTAGGAACAATCACCTTGAAACAAAGTATGCAAGAACCCAAACACCTGGACTGAAACGTCTTACATATTGATGTTTGCTGGTGTCAGTTAACTCCTGCCCACTATGCACTGCTATCAAGACAAACCTGTAAGACATAGTAAAAAAAAACCCCTTTCCTAAATTACTGAGATCAGCATAGCTTACATGGTATTTTAGAATCCTCTGCTGCTCAGTAATGCTGCAGTGAACCACAAGAGTTCCAGTAGCATTACACACGGGAATAATCTTCTTCCTTGCTCAAAGAGGTAGGTTAGAATCTCTTTCCAAAAACTGCACTAAGCTCCAAGACATTCTTTTAGCACCAAATGGAAATGTTTTGAGTTCAGAATTTAGTCTTCATCGAGAATGTCAAAAAACCATCACATCGAAGCTCCAAGCGTAGGCTACACACACAGCCTAACCAAATAGCAAGCAGAAAAGGTTACACATACAAAGAACTTAATTCCAATAAGACTTAACATATGAGCAACAGTGAAGATTCATCAGTTCCATAAATTTCAAGAGTAGAATGGAATGCCTCATTTGACAGCTGTCCAGACACACTGTAAAACCTGGATGAAAATAAGCTTCTCTGCTCACAGCAAGGAAATCAGAACCAGACAGTCTTTAAGGTCCTTTCTAACCCAATCTATTCTATGATTCTCAGTAAGACACTTAATCCTGTTTTAACTATTCTAAGGCTTGGCAACTCCACACCTTGTCTAGATAAGTATTATAGTTAATTTAATTACCCTCACTGTTAAGAAATTATATGTTACCTCTGAGCTAATTCTAGTCAGCTCCATGCTGTGCCCTGTCCAAGAAGGCTTACCTTAAGCAAGGAATACGTTCCACTGCTGTAAAAGGTACTGGGAATCGAGAAGATGTTTGCCCGCAGAAATAAAAGGTGGGAATTCCCCCTTCCCCACCAAAAAAAAAGCCTAAGCATATATGGGAACAGAGATGAGGAAAAGAACAGATTTGTGTCTGTTCTTCAAATTCTCCATAAAGCTTTTACAGTGCTGATGGAACATGCTGAAAGCAACCAACAAGCTTTCTAACTCCACCAAAATATAGAGTCCAAAACAATCCCCTGCACACCTACACTGCTTCCTGCTTCCTCTGTCAATGATCACATCATTGCTAGAGTTGTCTGAAGGCTTAGATGGGGGCATTAATTTGTGAGGATCTGCAAGGATCTTTTCTAGCCCGATTTTGCAAAGTCTTACAACTTGCTTTGTAGGATTTCAAACATCTTACCTTAAAAAATACTTTTCTTAGCACTTGTATTTTTTAGATCTCTGTACAGAATAATCATTCAAACTTCTGTCTACTCATAACTTCTTTCTGAAACAGACTTTGCATTTCCTGCTACATTTTTATACTCTCTGAACTGAGATGGACTCACACATCTGCAGTAGAGCAGAGAGAGAACAAAAGAAAAAAATCCTGCTAAAAACAGTCTTATCACTGCTTATCTCTCTGTTAAAAATGGCACTTTGAAGAACATCTTCTGAATACATCAGGTAAGCTTTAAATACTCAATGTCACAACAGCTTTTAGAAAACCAAGAATCTCACAATTTCATCATCAAATGATGAGAGACTTCCTTTCCATGAAACCAGACTTGCTGTTAGCAATAACAGTTCACAAAGCACTAGAAGCTTAAGACAAGTTAAGAATTAACCTTTCCATCATTCTGTATGACTGACAACAAAGAAACGATCTGCAATTTTTCAGATCTCCTGTTTGACTGCGATTCCTACTAAACTGGAACCATGCTTTCCATCTTTCAAAGCTTTAGAATTAATCAAATATGCCTCAAAAACCAAAACAAGGAACGTCCCTGCGTAAGTCACTAGCTCAAGGTCTCACAGAGAGAGCAATTCCAGGAAGGAATGCCACAAACACACTGGCTCCAGCATTACATTTTTTCTGATAAACAACATTCCTCTGGAGTTTTTAACCTCTGATGCTCATTAGCTGATGCAGGCAAGTACAGTTAAGATTGCACACACAATACCTGATGATACTGTTTCTCCCAGTGTTGTCTTGCAGCGCTCACAAATTACTCTGGTATTTTCCTTTGATTTCTGTAGGACAAAGAAACATCATTTAGATGCTGCTCTGTTATTCTGAAAAAGAACTCTATAATTTTAACATACTCCCAGTAGGATATAGTGAACTTTGTACTTTAGTCTGTTCCCTTTACATTCACATACACAAAGATGTGCATTTACTACTTCAGTCTTCTACACTTCGACACGCTTTCAAGTTTCATAACAATTTTTAAATCTGGCAGTATAACCAATCACATAGGACAACTATGATAACAGATAACAAGAGAATCTCATAATATTCAGTGACTGTATGATAAAGTGATGAGGTAAATTCAATTTTGATAAGGGAAAAATAATGCACACAAGAACTATTCCTAATTACATATACAAAATATTACACTGTAAAATGATGACCTGTTACAGTCAGAAAGATTAGCGCAGTGGAAAGACAATACAGAAGTGGAATAGCAAAAGGGACGAACATGAAAGGAATGCTCACCCATCTCTGAGGATCTAGGCTCACGGGGAAAAAATCCACAAGGGAGGGATCTCCAACCAGAGATCCTTCCCCAGAGCAGTCAGCCCTTAAATGGGGGAGGGTTATAAGAGAGGTGCAACCATGCTCCACCCCTTCCAGTCACACAACTGAGTTGCCTTCACCTGTGCTCCCAGGGCTGACAGGGTCCTTTCCCCAGGCGATCTTTCAGTGGTTCAGGCTGTGACTCAACAGCTCCCACACACTACCATCACTCAGTAGAAAGTTTTAACCACTGTGGACAGGACTGTAGGAATGAACAGTTTAATGTTCAGCAAAGTATAAAAGGTCTATAGAGTATGTAGAATTACTAGGAAAGAACTACAGAACACAATGTATTATGGTATTTCAGAAAGGTGGTGTGGATACAGCTCTATTCTAGTAATTCCAGTCTTCACATTTAAACTCGTTATCAGTAGATGGATACAAGCAAGCACAACTCCTACATTAACACAAACTCCAGAATTGGTTCTATGTGAGATTATCAGCCTGGCTGTAGCACAGTACAACTCTGATCTGGAAGTGAGATGTGTAGGCAAACACAGATGCTCCTGAGTTAAAAAAACCTTTCCGCAACTAAAAATTCGGGAATCTCATGAGAAGACCTCTAAATTGTCTTTGTACAAATACTTTCATAATTGTTAACTCAATACACAGTGCATAAAAATACCAATGTGTAGTTGAACAACTACTGCCTTACAAGCTTGGTAAAGTCCAAACAAGTCACAACCAACTTAAGAAATCCTACTGCAGGATTTGCCTACATAAGACTGTCTAAATTTAGAGCAAATTAAATTAGAGTATTTCCACTCTGCATTTATCTGTTTCTGCAGCCTAAGAGATGCCTACAGTTCCCATACATTCCAACTGGAGAGAATATGGTTTATGTTCATTGCCACCACCATAGTCCTCAAATTTTAAAATGTGTGATGCAAGGCAGTTCTCACAGACTGCTATCCAGATCACAAATTGGTAACTTGTGGCCTACCACATTACAGAATTAAAAAAAAAAAAAAAAGTTGAATAAAACAAATCCTATCGTCTCAGTATAGTCTCAGGTACGCTTTTCATCTTCTGAAGGAAAATGCTGAGGTATGTCTGTTACAGATTGTCTGCAGAACCTAGATGATGTGCTTCCAGATTATGAAGATATCCAAGCCTAATTATCCTTGTCACCATTAAATAATACATTATTATTTGACTCATTCTGATTCAGAGGCCATGAAAGAGGTGATGAAGGAGTAAAATACACACATTGGGCCAATTTTTTAGTAGGGACCTCTTACTGCAATGACAGGGAAACTTACACATGGGAGACAAATGAATTACAAGCACCAGTCTGGACCATTAAGTTACACTTACTCCAAAGCACGTGCTCAAACAGCAGATGACAGCAAAAATTAAAAGAATTTAGATGATAGTAGCTAGCTAAACATGAATTACTAATGAAACGCTACAGAAGAAAGAGAAAAAATGATTTCTGAATGTATAAACAATTGAATTGTTGATAAGGATTATAATGTTATAATATATAATGGCAGAGCAGCAAAGTCCTATGCAGCAAATGAGGACAACCCAAATGCAGCAGCCACAGGATAGAGAAACAAAGAAAAAAAAAACTGCTTACCTTAAGAAGACCTCAGGCAGGCAGGGATCTCCAGCGAGATAACCTCATTTCCACTGCCAGCCCTTACACGAGGTCTGGGAACAGGTGGACCCTGGCTCCACCCCTTCTGGTCATTCAGGTGCATTGCATGCACCTGAGCACCCCTGGGTTGACCCTGCCTTCCTAGCAGGTGCTCAATCACTGCTTCAGGACATGACTTAGCATTTCCACTACAAGGATAATATAGAGAATTTAATTCTCCAGAATTAGTAACGTGATTACTGATAAAATGCATCTATAGAGAGTGTTGAAAATAATTGGAAAACTTACAAAAATATTTTCCAGAAAATAAATAGACAGGAAAAGAGATAAAGAGTTACAATTCTTACTGTGTTTAATTTAATAAGTAGGCAGCAAAGATTCAGGTTGATTAACCAGTGAAACAGTTTACCAAAGAATGATAAAGTTGCCTTCATTTGACTATTAAATCAGTACTTGACATCTTTCTCAAAGTCATGCTATAGCTCAAACAGAAATGAAGGATTTGATGCTGGGAATGTCTGGCAAGAGTTCTCTGATCTGTACTATGCAAATACTAAAATGAACAGAAAGGACTATTCCAGCTTCCCAAAAACAAGGAAGTGGCCCACAGGATCTGAACTCATGATGATAAAGTCCTAATCCTCTGCCCTCTCTATTGAGGATGATACAAAAACTGCACAGTAACCTGTATACAGCAGCACTTCCTTGAAAGCTACAACTCAGATGTTTTTTCCTGACTATGGTTACAGGTACTAGCTGAGAACTGTGCACTACTGTACCTATAAAGCACCACTAACTCACCATATCACACTTCAGCAGAAAAAGCAATACCTTTAGCTAGGCTAATTAAATCAATATATCTATTTGATAACTTGCAGCTGCTAGCAATCGGCAGATGGAGGTGGATCACCAGCCCAGTATTTTCAGCTTCTATTCCTAAAGATCCCTGATATGGCAACAGGGAAAAATATTTTCCCCAAGAGATACTATTAGGATGCTGCAGAACCATGTGACATTTAAATACTGTGTTACACTGGAAGACTAATAGATGTGAGAAATATGTTTGCAATGGAAGGATGTTGTCTTCGTCCCACAGGAGGCAGGAAAAGATTGTTTAAGCATATCTAGTATATTCCTGCTACTATTTTGGTCATACGCAACACTTTCCAAAGAACTGCAATGCAATTAAAAAAGAACTTTCATACTGAGACAAATTGCAGTGGTATTCTCCAAAATGAGAACATTTATGCCAATAGCAATCTATCTTGTTTCTATTCCTCTCATATTATGGAAGAATTTTCTGTTTCAGTATGAGGACTTTTTCCCTTATTAATCCAGCTTCTGCTTGATCTTATAGTTTTCTGCTCATTTCCTTGGCAACTGAGCGATGCTAGAAATACGAAAACATGGAAATTGGAATTCAGTGTAAGCCTGAAAGATGTAGAAAGAGGGATTTGACACAAACAAGGAAAGAATTCTCAAGTTCTAAACAAGAAAGCCAATCCGAAGATTCATCGCACTAAATTAGTATTGTAAGTTTCTGACAGAAAATAGCCTCCTCTCTCATTCAAAGTTCTGTTATTATTCTGGTGACCCATATCTCAGTAACATTTCTGTCCCGTATCTTTTTTATTATGTTTCTGCCTCAAAGGCAGCATTTCCCTGTCAAACATTTCTTTGATTGATTTTAAAAGTATGCTGGGCAGACTGCTCCTCCTTCTCTGGGCTGCAGTATGAATTCCATAGACACTGCCTCTTCTCATCTTTGTTCCCATTGTTCCATGATCCCTTTTGAAACTACTGAGATGTGAGATAATTAATTTTGGAGACCTCTGACAGAAGGCATTGTCCTCTTGGAAATTCAAAATCTTCTACTTATCCGCCTTCTTAATACTTAGAATACATAACTTCAGTTGTCAACTCAAGATCTAATCCAGATTAATCTGCTTCTCTCATGCTGAAATCCTTTCAGGATACCAATTCTTATATTCCCTTCCCCAAATTTTGTTTTTCAAAGAACAATGGAACAAGAAACTAGAGAGACCATAGCTTCAGGACTTGCAGATACAGACAGGAGGACAGAACTGTTCTCAAAACAGATGGCTCACTAGGATGCATCACACCATTGGCAACTGACCTGCTGGAATCCTGTCGATTTAAAAAGGAGATAATACAAATCCCTTATGATGGTAAACAGCAGCACTATATAAGAATCAGGGCCTCTGATGTTACTTTCAATAGATGAAGAATTTGCTGCAGGGAATCCGCATATCAGCTGTTACAGGCACATAAGGCAGTAACAGTTTCCAAAATTGCTGAAGAACTTTAAACTATTAGGTTTAATACACAGTATGGGACAGATCTGCAGGATAAGTGTTAACACAAATACAGACAAGCTGTACATTAACAGAAAAGATTTTATGGAAATGCAAGCTAAATTACTTGATGCTCTTTTGGTGGCAGAAGTAATTACTGCTCAAACTTTTATGAGTGCTGGATTTCCAAGACGAGTAAAGCAATCTATTTTATTTCCTCAACTCACTACTGAAACAACAGTATCAGCCTATAAACACTTTTTTTTCCTGAGCAACAACAAATTTTGATGTTTCTAAGCTAAATGGTAGCCCTATTCCTTCAGGCTCAGCTGATGGATATCTCCTCCTGGAACACTTTACAAAAGTCACCTTCAGCAGTTACAGTCTGGAGTGGCAGATCCTTTTTACCAGACAAAGAGCCCTCAAATAAGCTCAACATTCTTCTTTCATTCTGCCAGCATAAGGGAGCTATATCTGAAACACTTTCTGATCGTTTTAAATCTTACTAAAAAATAAAACAAAACAAAACCTACACTTTCCTTTGATCATATTTATAGTTATGCATCCAGTCATATTTGGAGCAGAAAAGCACTGCTACTCTAGTTTTCTCCTTTTGCTTTGTTTCACTGTCCCTTGTAAAACACCTAACCAATCACAGTTACAATCTGAATAAATATTGATGTTCTCCACTGAGGATATTTTTTTGGGGGGAAAAGGGAACACTTGGTTCCAGAACTACATTGTTAAATGGTTCATACCCAGGTCAGTGTCATGACATGGTGCGTGTATTGTCTGGCTTCAATGCAGCTGAATGCCAGCAACCCTCTCTGACCTTCAAAACACCCTTGTAATACTTATAAGTTAAATAAGCCAGTGATAAAAATGTGTTTCACAAGGAAGAAAATTCAAATACATTCCCCTAAGAATTATTAAAACAAACTACTTTACCAGGGTAGAGTCATTCTGAGAAGTGTGATGATGTTCAGTCTCTGAGCTGCACTTGAGAGATTCAGGCACATATGATTCATTTCTTGAATTCAACAGGAGAAAAGTCTCTCCAAGAAAACAGTCATCATGCTGAGGGTGTAAAGTGCTTCTTGCAAAGGGATTAGGGTGACAACACCACTCTTCTACTAAAGCACTCCAGTTTTCACTTGGTAGAGGAAGAACTCTGAAAAATTTCCTAACAGAGAAAAAGAAATATTTTCATATATTATTTCCTAAGACACTCTAAGACACTAACAAAGAGTCTGGACTCCTTACAAGAAGGAAAGAAAAAAGCTGTAGGACTTTCTCCAAACAGAGGTGCATGACTCTCCTTTCAGTCAAAGGCACTTTCTTTGGATGAATTCTGAGAAAGCAATCGCCAAGTATTTCCTGCCAAGTTTGTGATGAAGCTTTTCCCACGGGTGAATCTTCAACGATTATCCAGCAGAATTTGGCATAACTTCCTTGTAAATAATCACATCGTAAAATTAAAACAGATCTACTCAGTCACGAAAAATGTAACAATGGAGATTATGCAGTTATTTTAATTACTGCAAAGTTTCCTTGCACCAAGCTTAATATATACAAGGAAACAAAGGAAAAACAAAAAAAAGTCGCCACAGAATGTCTTTCGAAGCCTCTCAAAGTCAGATATTAGACTTTGAAACAAAGCTAAATCGTGACAAAAATACCACAGTGCGTATCCATTAAAGAGAAAAAAGGATGAATCAATGCATTCTTAATTTAGATTCAGATTCACGTTTCAAAACACACAGACCAAAAAAAAACCAACAACAAAACAAAACCACCATCCAACCCAATAAATCAAATTCTCTTCTCCTGGGCTGCTATATGGACCAAGGTGTCTGCTACAGCCAGTACCACACCTTGTGTTCTTCATCTATTTTGTTTTTAACTTCCTTTTTTGGTTACCCGCAGTGACTGAGGATTTTAAAAGCCAAACTTTTGAAGCATTTTTTAAGTTGTAGAACACCCTCTGATAGCTGGAATAAATGCACGTGTATAAATATGCCATTATGCTCAGCAGTCAACACTTTCTGCTTGGAGTTCCCATAACCATTCTGTGTCTCACCACACGTGATTTTATTCAGAATTTAAAAGCATTGATGAGTACTGTCCACACATTTACAATTGCTTTAATCTCTGTTTTCTAGGAAAGTGCTGCATTGGGAAAAAATTCTGCCTCTTTACCAAAATAACAGACAATAGCTTTAACTGCATGTTCTCCAACAATTTTCTACATGTGGTTTGTCACAATGTTTTGTTATCTGTCTAGTTTCTTCAAGTGTTTTACTTTTGCTCTCATATTTTGTCTGTTCTTACCCAAACTCCTCACACATCATTTCTTGATTCCACTCCTAGTTGAAAACTTGCAAATACAATCTCACTTTGCAAATCATCAGAGAACTAATGAGAATTAATGAGACAGCAATTAGACACCCTCCTTTTCTTGCATTTCAGAGACTGCTCTTTTCTGAAGATGTCTGTTTTCCCACTGCAGTTCATTGTGCTTTCTGTATTGCCGACTAAGCCAAAGGAAAACTTTTGTATACAGACTTCCTTCTTTCTCGATCTGCAATACATTTCAAACTGTGCTTGCCCCATCTGCAGATGGAACCTGGAATAACTGGTATTCCTGCCCAGCTTTAGCATTATCACTAATGTCACCTTCTGGCACTATGCATCCCTGACTTCACTCTTTGTAGTTTTATGTATCATCAGCAGAGATATTATCAAGGTTCAGATGGAGGTCTAAAGACTGATTATTCTTCCCAGTTGCATATAGTTAGTGCTAACACCTGGACTAACACTAAAAATGTTTTTTTTCATTCCCTTGTACCATTCCTCATATTACAGCAACATAAAGGTGGTATTGCTCAGCAATACTTTTTAAAGTGTTGAAGAAGAAGGAAAAAAAAAAGATTACCTTAGGCTGCAGATCAATGCTGTCCAATTTCTTTACATTACTCTTTCTTTACCCTCACAGCCTGGAGCTTTGTGAATTGCATCAAGATCTTGAATTTTTGCCAAACAAAAAGCAGTTATTCTGATCAGTGAGAAGTTTCTTAACAGGTTCCTCCCAACTAAGCTATACAGAAAGTATAACTTTTCCACTTTATTTTAGCCTTTCACCATTCAGACTTGAAAAGCCTTATTCTAGATTCTGTTTCTAGAACTGGAAAAATGTTAACACTTAATTGAAATTAGCTTTCCAGGAAAAAATAATAAAAAAAGAAGCCTGAAGTCTACCAGGTGCTGACTCCCTTAAAGCTGCCAAACACAATAATAAACTCTAGCCTGCAAATAAAACTTATAACCTTGATAACCAATAGCTAAGTTTCTGCTTTAAGGTAGTTATATAGCCAGAGAGAAATTAAGAGACACAGTCTCCTTCTGAAAGCATCTAATAAACCTAAACCTCCCTTTAGAAATGCTGTCTCCAAACAGAAGGCTAGGTGCTTAAGTTTTAAAAAGCTAAAAGGTAGGTACTAGTCTAAGACAGTTGCAGTAATGGGCTTCCTTGCTAAGGTGAGGATTTGGCCGTAGAGATTCTTATATAATGTAAAACTACATTATATAAACATTCTCTATCATCATTATTAATTAATATTTATGCAGCCAATCACATCATCCTATTTATTGAAAATGCCTGAAACAAAAAGTAAAGGAGTAAAAATAAGTACTTGACACTTCAGTTCTAGAAAGGAAGAAAAGATAGGAGATCCAATGGGATTCTTTAGGAGCAGCCATCTTTTTGGAAAGACCAACTTGACAGCTGTCAAGCTTAAAGCTACTAGTAAATGAAAAGTCCGATTAAAAGACTTCTACAATCAGTTTTTCAATAGAATACTTGTGTAGTAAAGTTGCTCAGGCTTGGGGCTAATTGAAACAGTAATTTCTTAATAGTCAATTTCTAAATATTATTTTTTGCAACATTCAGCCTTTCATACATTACAACATCTTAGAGAATTATTTTATCTATGACCTACACTCATACTGTATGTATGTATAACTGTAAGGAGAGAAATAAAATACCCCAAATTCTTTGCAACTCTTAAAATTATGAGAAAAAAACAAAAATTTAACCACTTCCTCTAATGTAAGGATAACGCGGAAGAAGCAGAGAGCATAACCCTTATGCCTGAAGAGTCATCAAGACTCCCAAAGGAGACAGACTAATCCAGTGGATCTCAGAAAACATTGAGGGAATAACAGAAAACTGAGCTGAAAACTCTCATCCAGTCCATTTCCCTGTCTCAAGAAAGGATTCACAACACTTAAACCATCCCAGACATACTTCTCTCATCTACTCTTCAAAGTGATAGAAATTGCAGACTATCTCTAGTGGTAAAAAAAAAACAAAAAAAAACAAGCTTTAGAATATGTTTTTTCATTTTAACCTAAAATCCTCTTGCTTCAGCTAAATACCGTAACTACCACTGTTGCAGCAACTATGCACATACCAGACGACTCTTATGTCTCCTAGGAGACATCTAAACTAAATTCCATTTCTTTCAGTTTCTTTAAAGATATCCTTTTCTAGATATCAGACTGATTTTATTACAGACACTTTTCAAGCAATGCACACTTTATTAAGCTCTCACATACACAGTTATTCAACTTCCCTTCAATCCCATCACCTGTGTTCTCATTAGCAAGGTCTCTGGACTACGCAGTGAACAGCAAACAATTTTTATTTCTGAAAGTATTGTCTTTTTTGGAAGAGCAGGAGTGGTAAAACAGAAACTGACACACTGGCAGCTCCAACCTTCTATCCTTACACGAGTCAATATAATTTAGAGATAACATTCAAGGGGGTCAGAGGTCTTCTGCAAGGAGAAATGTTTTACGTGTGATGTATTATGTCTTTTTTTTTTTCCTTTCTAAAAATTCAAATTATGTTACACTGTAGGATGTTGAACCAAAATATGTAAATTCCACACATACCAATTTGGTGTGCTGAAATTCAGGAAAATACCCACTCCGAGATGAAAATATAAAAGATTTTTTGAAAGCAAATGCTTCTGACTAGAAATTATAAGTTTCATTACCCTATAAATCTATCAAAAGCTTATTGCTAGACTTTCTGATGAGACATTTCATCAGAGAAAGCCCAAAACCCTCCCCCATTTATGTTCAGGATAACCATAAATCTGTACGTATGACAAAAAAAAAAAAAAAATTACTGATTTACATTTGCATTACCATTTTGAGTATTAGGAGTGACACAGACCATAAAACACTGCAAGTGTGTCAAGTGTGTCTCTAACACTTTATACACATGCAGCTGAAGCTGTCAAAATTCTTCATCACAAGATACAGAAAACGCAGCAGCTTTTTATTAAACTTCTCATTCACTCTGCAGACTACCTGGTCTCTTTCAAAGCTTTTGACAAGGTCCCACGCAACATTCTTATCTCCAAATTGGAGATATGGGTTCAAACAGTGGATTAGTGGATAAGGAACTGGCTAGGAAGTCACAGCCGGAGGGTTGTGGTCAACGGCTCTATGTTCAGGTGGAGGTCAGTCACAAGTCATGTCCCTCAGTGGGTCCATCTTGGGACCAGTAATCTTTAACATCTTTACTAGTGGCATATATAATAAGACTGAGCAAGTCTGTGGATTGCACCTAGCTCAGAGATGCAGTTGTTACAACAGATGGAACAAATGCCACCCAAAGGGACCTGAATAAATTTGAAAGGTGGGCCCATGCGAACCTAATGAGGTTCAATAAGGCCAAGCGCAAGATGCTGTACTTGGGTTAGGACAATCCTAAATATCTATAAAAAACTGAAAGAACTCATTGAGAGCAGCCCTGTGGAGAAGGACTTTGGGGTCCTAGTAGATGAAAAACTTACCATGAGATGGTACAGTGTTCTTGTAGCCTGGAAGGCAAACAGTATCCTGAGATGCATCAAAAGAAGGGTGGCCAGGAGACTGAGGGAAGTGATTGTCTCTCTTTACTTTGCCCCATTTGGAGTACTGTGCCCAGGCCTGGGGCCCCAGTATAGCAAGAATGTAGAACTGATCCAGAGGAGAACCAGAAGGGCTGGATCACCATCCAGTGAAAAAAGGCTGAGGGACCTGCACTTGTTTAGCTTGGAGCAGAGAAGGCCCCAGGGAGACCTCATTGTGGCCTTCCAGTACTTGAAGGGAGCTTACAAGGAGAAGGGAAACCAACTTTTTACATGGATAGATAGTAACCAGACAAGAAGAGACAGTTTTCAACTATAAGAGGAGAGATGTAGATTAGATGTTCAAGAGAAGTTTTTCACTGAGAGGCTGGTGAGGCACCAGCACAGGCTGCCAAAAGAGGTTGTGAATGCCTCACTGCAATGCTACAACGCAATGGAAGGCACAGCAACGACAGTGGCAAACAGCAAAGTGCTATGCTAGAGCAAGTGAGAATAAGCCTAAATGCAACAGCCACAGACACAAAGGAAAACCTGCACTTTCAACTCTTAAATGAGGTTGGGGGGGAGGGGAGGGTGTTGATCCTGGCTCCACCCTTTCCAGTTACTCAGATACATTGCATGCACCTGAGCTCCTCTGGGTTGGCCCTGCCTTCCCACCCATTTCAAGCCATGACTTAGCATTTCCTCTACACTCATCTCCGGAGATGTTTGATGACAGACTGGATGCAAAACTGAGCAGCCCAATCTAGCACCTGATTTAGTGGCTAGCAGCCCTGCCTATGGGAGGGGAGTTTGAACTAGATGATCTTTGAGATCCTTTCCAACCCAAGACATTCTATGATTCATTCATTCATTCTGTGTTTCACTTTGTAAGGAGTAGAGAAGGTCAAGTCGTATAGCTAAGAAACTGCTCCTGAACTTCCCAAATTCAGCATTTCCAAAGTAATGTGGAAGCCAGCTTTGCTTAAAAGACAGAAGAAGAGAGCTGCTGACAACACCTCCATCCTGGCCAGCTACTCTATAACAGCACTGTGACTGAAGAAATTTCCTAACAGAGTGGACAGAACTGAAAAGGATCCCTCAAAGTACACAGGAAGAAAGAAGTCTAGGTTACAGTCTTCATAGAATCTTTCTGAGTTGGAAGGGACTGTTAAAGGACATCTAGGCCAACTTCTCTGCAATGAACAGATACTTATGTATCTGTTATGTACAGATGTATCCCTTAGATACAGCAGAGCTGTCAGTTAAACAAAGACTCTGAGTATTTTCGAATCAATGAAAATTAAAAATGTGTTGAACTTTTTATTCGCAATTCAAAATATTTCAGCATTTTGTTTTTATGCACAGCAAAGTCCAGCCACAAAAACAAATGTCTTGTTTGAGGCACCGGAGACAACCAAGAAGAGAATTCAGATTTCCCACCTTGCAGGACAATGCACCATAATGCTGTCAGTTAGCTATTTCTACCTTCTAAGCCAAAATGAATAAATGAATAAATACATAAAAGTTGTTTCAGACAATTTTGATTTTAGTCATCTGTAGAAGTGTTTCAAGGTATTCTTAACTAACAAGTTCAAAATTAACATCTTTTAACTATCTAAGTAGAGAAAATAATACAAACACCAATTAGTACGGCAGTTACTGACATAAGTGCAAGACACTGCGGTCCTTACCTTTCTTTTACTATGATGTCACCACAGGACTGGCAGTAAAAGATGTAACTCTTCTGTGGTTTCAGGCTTTCCCTCAGATTATAAACCAATTCTACAAACAAGAGAAGACAGTAATCTTCAAGGCTGGGCAAAGTTTTCACTCATAAACAAAAAGTCTTTTCAATAACTTCACTCTTAAGCAAGATAAGAATCTGAAAAACAAAGCAAAACAGTGACATTCTACACACAACCTTAATTTATTTACCTGTAGAAACAAGTAATGAGATGGGATAAACTTGCCACCTCCAACTCATGCCCCATACTGCATGACAGGAATTTAGTTTGTGAGTAATTTAATTGTGTGTACTCTCTCAGTTGGAGGAGCTGAGTATCATTACACAGATTGTACAAACTAATATTCAATGCTTCTCCCGTGCAATGATCAGAACGAAACATAGAACGAAACATAGAACGAAACATAGAACGAAACATAGAACGAAACATAGAATGGCCTGGGTTGAAAAGGACCACGATCATCTAGTTTTCAACCTCCTGCTATGTGCAGGGTCACCAACCAGACCAGGCTGCCCAGAGCCGCATCCAGCCTGGCCTATTAGTGAGTGTCTCTGCCATATGAGGTACTTCCCAATACACAATAAAAAATATCTGGGTGCTTAAAAAAAAAAAAAAAAAAAAAAAAGGGCAGCAGTCTTCAATCCTCAGATCCTCAGCCAGGTAAGATACAGTCGTGGTGGTATCACTCAAAGAACAGACAGTCGGCAATACCCTCTACAGGTCAGTAAAGAGAACACAGTCTCAGGAGACAGATCAGATAGCTTAAAATACAAGTTTCTAAATTTAAAAAACAAACAAACAAACAAACAAACACTTACAGAAGCATCCAGAGAACAATAATCAATGTCAGGCAGAAGAAAAAGTGTAAGCCTAACTCTATGCATAAACAGGCTTTCTGACATCAAGGTATATTCTCAGCAAAGGTAGTTGGTATTTTAGAATTAGGCAGCAATCACAAAGAAAAGGCACTTAAGAACATTCTAGATACATAAGAGACAAGTTTCACAAACTTATATAAAACATAAAACTTATATAAAACACACTTATATAAATGGCCATTGGCAATTTTTGCATTATAGCCAGAATGAGTCATATTACTGCATTTTTAGCAACTAAACGTGAAATAGGAGAGGGAAGGCATGGGGAGGGAGTCGAACACAGCTCTTAAACTCCCACGCAGAAATTACTCAGCAAACTTCCCTCTCTGCGTCACCTCACGCAGTTTTGCTTTTTAGAGCAGATCGCTGCCGATGCACCCAGAAGCCGTGACTATCAGTAGTGCCCGCCGGCGCGCAGCCTTACCCGCGGCGCGGGGCACATCGCGCAGCCGCAGGTGCAGGTGCAGGCCATCTCCGTGCAGGCGCCGCAGCCCGCGGCAGGAGGACGGAGCCAGGCTGACCCCTGGCGGCAACGCAGCCACCCCGCAGGCGGAGCTGCTCCTCACTTCCAGCCGGCCCGGAGCCACCGAGATGTCGGCCGGCAGGTTCCGCAAGCTCGCCTCGCTGGAAAGGCAAAACAGGTTTCGTATTATTGTTTTTTTTATTATTATTATCCCGCATAAGGAATTGCTACCCAGCGCCGCGCAACGCGCAGGTCCCGCTCAGACCCAAAAGGAGGGAGGGAAAGAAGGAGGGTGGAAGGGTTCCCGTGCTACCGGATAACGAGCAAGGCGCTCTGCGTCCCCCGCCGGATCTCCAGCAGGAACGCGCACACCATGCCGGCGCAGCGCCTCCAACAGCCCGCGCAGGAAGGAAGCGGCTGCTTCTTCCGCCTGTCCAGAGCTGCAACCGCGGCCTCCTGCCGCAGCGCCGCCTGCAGCTAGGTGCCGGCGCTGTCCGGCCTCGCGGCCGTCTCTCTGCAGCGCTGCTCTGTTCTGCCTCGGCTGGTGCGCAGGGCTGGTCAGCCCCGAGGCCAGCAGCTGTAACCAGGCGCTGGGATGACAGAGAACTCCCTGCATCAACCCCTTGCTACCTCGCGTGTTGTGTTCAGGTTTGGGCCCCTCACAACAAAGACATTGAAGTGTTAGGGTGTTTCCAGAAGCTGGTGAACGGTCTGGAGCACAGGCTTGCAGGGAGCGCATGAGGGAACTGAGATAGTTCTGTTTGGAGAAAAGGAGACCCAGGGAAGACTTCATTGCTCTCTATAATTCCCTGAAAGAGAGTTGCGGTGAGGTGGGAGTCAGCCTCCTCTACCAGGTAACAGCGATAGGGTAAGAAGGAATGGCCTCACATTGCACCAGGACGAGTTCTGGTTGGATATTAGGATAACTTATCAGAAAGAGTGGTAAGGCAGTGGCACAGGCTGCCCAGGTACATAGTGCAGTCACTGTCTCTGGAGATGCTTAAAAACTGTGTGGATGTGGCACTGATGGATATGGTTTGTGGATATGGGTCAGTGATTGGACTAGATGATCTCAGTGGTCTTTTCCAACCTTAATGATTCTATGATTTTTTACCTTCACTAGGTGGCCACCAAGCTTCCACTCTTACCAGTCTCTTCTGATCCTGAATCACAAACTGTCGCACAGCCTGTTGTCCATCTCATACAAGAGTTCAGGCTGAGGGAGCTGGGCTTGTTCAGCCTGCAGAAAAGAAAGGTGCGGGGTGACCTCATTGCAGCCTTTCAGTACCTAAAGGGAGCCTACAAACAGGAGGGGAGTCAACTCTTTGGAAAGGTAGATAACAGCAGGACAAGGGAAATGGTTTTAAGTTGAGGAAGGAAAGAATTAGGTTGGATGTCAGGGGGAAGTTCTTTAGAGAGAGAGTGGTGAGGTGCTGGAACAGGCTGCCCAGAGAGGTTGTGGATGCCCCGTCCTTGGAGATGTTCAAGGCCAGATTGGATGGGGCCCTGGGCAGACTGGTCTGCTGTTAAATGTGGAGGTTGGTAGCCCTGCTTGTGGCAGGGGGGTTGGAGATTCATGATCCTTGAGGTCCCTTCCAACCCTGGCCATTCTGTGATTCTATGAAAAGTTCCCCACATCTATGATGCTGCTCCACAGAGAAGGCAGCGTCATTGGTGCCTCTGTGTAGAAGCGGTTGGGGGCAGTAGGCCAAAAGTCCAGGTGGCAGATGGTGTCCTTCATCCTCCACAACAGTCACCAGCTGCCATCATCCGCCACTTCCTCATAGTGGTGCTGCCATGTGCTCAGGGCTTGGAGAGCTCCAGTGGTTCTTCAGAGGTACCTTTCATTCTGTCATCTGCTACCACAGCACAGAGCCTGTTCTCCAATTGCAGATCTGCAGGTAGAGAATACAGCATTCTCCTGTTGCCTGAAGACACCAGCCGTGCGCAGGGCTGCCCCCCACCAGCTCAGCTGCCCAGGGTCCATCCAACCTGGCTTCGAGTGCCTCCAGAAATGGGGCACTTATAGTTCTCTGGGCAGCTGTGCCAGCACCTCACTGCCCTCTGAGTAAAGAACATCCTCCTGGCATCTAACTTAATCTACCCTCTCTCAGTTTAAAACCATTTCCCCTTGTCCTATCACTCTCTGCTTAAGAAGTTGCTTTCTTATACTAAGTGGCCCTATATGCACTGCTGACCTCTGGGTAGGAATTAAATCTCAGGTGCATTTGTATTGTCCTGTAACAAAAAGTAAGGGCCGACACATTGCTTCACTTGGAAATACAGGGTGTGTGGCTGTACTCAGTGCCTGCGTACGTCCCAAGGAACTGGGGGCTGACTGAATTTATGCAGTACTGAGTATTGAGCTGAATCTGAATTTATGCAGTAGAGTTATGAAATAGTTCCACGAGGAAGCGATTGCCATCTCCTCTGCATTACCCCACACCGTGAGAGTAAAGCCGGGCTCCTTCAGCTGCTGGCTGTTAACATAAGCCACGAGCTAGCAGACTTACAACCGTGAGGACAGTCGCCTCGGGCTCACGGTGAGGAGCCCCCCCAACCCGCTGCTGACGCGGCGCTCCGCCAGGCGGCGCGGTGCGTCGGCGCGCGGGGCACGCCGGGAGCTGTCAGGGTGGCGCGGGGCGGCCGGCGGCGGCGCGGCTCTTCCGGCGGGGTCGCTGAGGTAAGGCGGCTCCCTGGCGTTCTCTTCTCCCTTCCCTTTCCTCCTTCGGCGGGCGGCGGGAGCCGAGCCCGCCCTCCTCTCCCCCTGACGGGCCCGCTTGCCGCCGCCTTCCCCACCGGCTCGCCGAGGAGGGCCGGGCCGGCGGCGCATCCGCCCAAGGGCGGGCTGCAGGTGCGGGGGAACGCGGCCAGTCCGCTGGGCGCCGTGCGACGGCTCACCTGTGGCGGCCGGCCCTTCCCGCCGCGCCCCGCGGGCTGCCCGGCGGCGCTGAGCGGGCCCCGCGCTGCAGAGCACCGGCGCCCGGCCGTGCCCTGCCTGGGGGGCAGGTAGACGCCGTGCCCGGGGGGCAGCCATCTCGCCCGGACGGACGTCCCACTGTCCGTGCCCGAGCGCGGGGCTGTCCCGCTTTGACCTTGAGCACACCAGGTCTGTGGGCCGCTGTTTGGTCCCGCTGGCCGCAGCGTGTGATGTTTGGTGGGCAACACCATACGTCAGCCGTTTGTGCAGCACGGGGTTAAACTCCATCTGTTGATGCTGGAGCGGCCTTAGTCTTGTGGTGGTTAAATATCATCTAAATATCATATCCTTATATCTTGTGATGCCCACTTGATAAATGTACGACGGCTTGTCTGTTGAGCATTTTTACTAATAGCATTTGCACACCTGTTATAATAATCAGAGAGGCCTAAGCAATTTGCCTCCTTAAATGTCTTAAAATCTGCTGGAGATGAGCCATACTTTTGGTGAACTTGCTTTGGGGGAGTCCTTGCATTCTCATTGCTGAGTAATTAGCATTCCTATGCCTTCTTCCCATATGCAGTAATGTTATGGGTCTCAGATAACTGCACAGTGTGTTACCTGAGTTCTGCCTACACAACTGGGAATGGATGGAAGACTCTTAAACTGTAATCTTCTAGATGTTTGCAGGTAACCAGGACTGTGTAAGGTTGAGCATTGTAATTTGTAATTTTGTTGCCAGGCCTCCATCTGTATCTGTTCTAAATAGCTATGTATCTAAATATTTACACATCAAATGTGCTTTTTTTCTGAGTATGGATAAATTTCCATAAAAATAGGATGAAATACAATAATATCCTTCCTCATGTCTAATGATAGTATGATGCCTGGACACTGTGGTTATCCAAAAAGTACAGTCACCTTTAATATAACATGGATGAATGTTATAAGGGTGAATGCCACTTTAGAAAAAGGCAAAATGTCAGCAGCATAATTCCTGGTTTTCTTCTAACTGAAATGAGAATAGGCACTTCTGGGATCTAAGTAACCTGTAAATGAGAAATAGGTGAAGAGAGCTGCATTTCTGGCTTACTGAATGTCATATTTTCCCCACCTGTTGGTGACAGTTGTGACAGCAGGTATTTAAACAGCATCTTGCACAAACAAGTAATCGTACATCTTCCAGTAGGACTGTGGCTGCGCATTTTAGCGCATGGTTATGTTCATTGGGCAGGTTATATTTATTTTGGCAGTACTTTTCTTGTGCACAAGTACTGACATACTAAACTGACCACTAGAAATACTCATCACATGCACTGCAAACTAAACTGGTAAGAATGCAATCTGTCTGGTGTGGGTGGACTTTAAATTGTATTAATCTGCCAGTATTACTCACTTAAATAAGTGGAGGGGGAATGATTCTCTTAATTCATCACTGGCTTAGTTGTCTTGACCAGTTTTACTGTTTCCCACCTTTATTTTTTAGAGTTTTCTTATCTGGGGAGGATTGTTTGGATGAGACTGACTGAAGATATGTATTACTGTTCTACCTTTGTTGTTGGTTTAAGAAGATAAAAATGTTTTGAAAACAGTTGAGAAAAATAGGAAATAGGACAGAGACAGAACTTAGAGACAATAAAAACAGCACTTGCTATAGAATGGAATCTGTATAGAATGGAAGAGCAGAACTTTATACAGTAGAGCTTATTTGTATGCATTTAAACTGCCTTTCAGATTAATAATCACGTTGCCTTGACTTGTAGCTGAGAATATTTTAAACCATAAATAATAAAAACAGAAACAGGCTGCTTCTCCTTTTCCCCAGGTTCAAGAGAGAAGCAGTGCAGGATCAACCATTTATCCCCAGTATCTGAACAAAGAAAAATACAACACCAAAGCTACTCAAGAGATGATTTTGCTGATCAATGGAACACTATTTTTATCATTTATATTTTAGTTTGCTTATGTTCTATGGTACGTGCTTCCTCACTAGAGATTTTAGAGTATCTGCATAGTTGAGCATGCATAACTGGAGTCATTGATGGATTTTTTCCATTAGTAACTTCTTCTGTAGGAGGAACATTAGAAACTTGTACTTGAATATAGCCACCTAAAAAAAAGTGAAGCTAAGGAATGGTGTTTTATGTAATTTATTTCTACTATCTATAAATCAGAGAGAATTTAATCATTTACGTCCTTTGTGGTTTACTTCTGACAGTAACAAGGCAAACAAGTTTTGGTCCAACAGATTTGTTTCCAGAGCAGTCATCAGAAGACTCTACCTTACAAAGCTCTCTGTCATCCATCTCCAGAACGTGTGCAGTCAGACACATGGCAAAATACAACCACACTCTAGGTTATGTGTCGGTATGCATATGGCTTGTACTGCTACTTCAGAATTTATATGAGCATCAAAAGATAGAAGTTGGTAGGAATAAGAAATAAATGAATTAGTAACATCTTAAGATTTCAAGGTAATTAAAAAAGGAGATTGGACAGAGTGTTACCCAAGCTTGGCATTGGCAAGACTCAGGATGGGGAACTTCCAACAAACGTTTTTGCGAACACTGAAAAGAAATATCAGGGTGGTTTGGAGACAGGAAGGCAAATTCACTTGAAGCTATGTATTAGAACAACAGGAATGGATGAATAAAAGATTGAATTCTTCAATTTTAAAGTTATTGTGAGCAAAGAATAAAAAATGAATACATAGGCTTTTTTTTAAAAAAAAAAAGTTAGTGGATTTTGCTTTAAATTCAGTGTTGGAATGCTGAAGATGTCACAATGCAAACTCGGTGCTGGGTAGAAGTAAGGCTCCTCTTTGAGGAGGAGAATACCACCTACTCAGCGTAAGGCAACGAAACTCATGTGGTCCTTTCTTGTTTTCCAGGCTGAAACGTATCTATGAATTGGCAAACTTCTTTAAAGCAAATGCTGTACAAGTTTGGGTTTAAATGGGTTTGAGTTGTTGCTGTTGTGTTTTTTGTTTGTATTGTTTTTAAAATTCCTTACTGCATTAATACTAGTTGGCTGACAGTAAAACATAAGCAAGAGAAAAAGAGTACCTCAAGCTGAGTCTTCAGTCAGTAAATGGTTGGAGGAGGTCAGATGAGCTAGTTAATTAAAAAGAGTTTCCAGTTAAGGGTATAATAATGATTACTTGAAGCAATGAGGCTGAAACATAAAAGCAAAAATTAATTGTGATTCATTTTAGAAACCTTTCCTTGTTCCTGCAGTCAGATACCTGGAGAGAAGGTGACTCAAATGATGTACCTCCCAGTTGCTGCACAGTAGGGTGGGTGGGAGCTGAGTGAGTGGCACCGCATGGCAGGGAGAGCACAGAGCTCACTGTGGGCAGAGGCAGTGGTCATGCACAGCAGGGGTGCAGGTGCATGCATGGCTGCAGCATGAGCACTCATTTTCCTGCTGTTTTCTCCAGCCTTCCAAATTTGTGTGGTTACCATGGATCTAGTGATGTCAGATAAATACTTAACGTAATCTGTTCAAAGTAATAGGGACAACCTGCTTTCCAATATGCAGACTTGTAATTTTTTTTAAATGAAGGTTGGGAAATTGCTAACTGTGACGTTGCCAATTTGATTGTGGACAACTGAAAAAGGCTGCACCAATACAGGGGGGTAAGCCAAGCCACATCAACCCATAGCAACTGGTTCTGCTGCAGTGAATAGGTGATAGGCCACATACGTTACACTTCTGAGGTAGGATTTAATGTTTCCCTTTGTCTTGACACTGTCACAGTGACTGGTTTACTCTGGGTGGCTACTTTTCATGCTTAAATCAATCAATGAGATATTCTATCTTCCCACTGGAATTACTGAAATGTCAGCACAAGGATTTAAATGAAGGTTACTCTATTATAGAAGACAGTCGAAAATGCCTTTACCTGTGCTGTTTACTCTTATTTAAATAGAAGCTTTGCTGTTAGAATTTGAATTGGTTATAAAGATGATAGCTTTGCAAGCTGAGGTGAAATGAAATTTAAGAAGGGAAACTCTGCAAAAATATCAAAACAGTAGAGGTTAAATTCTGAGTGCTTTTCTCTTCTTTCCTGCAAATGTGTACCTGAATTAGAGGGAAATACTGACCAGTTGTAGATCTAAGTCAAGATCTTGATTTCTGTTCTTAAATATTAAATAGAGAAGCTGATTACGAGAAGGCTTGCTGGATGTTCCTTAAGAATTTTTGAGCTTGTTACTTATTACTCTTGATGAAGTCATATCTGGTGTATGTCAGACTCCAGAACACCATAAAAGAGCAAAAGCAGGAAGAACATTTGCATATCTTATCTATTCCCATCAGAATTCTCTCAGTGGTAAACTGAGAATCTTTCATTCTTTCTTTGTTACTTCCCATACAGCCAAAAGAAGAAAAAGGGTACTTAATGTGTTTCTATAGACAGGTCTTTTTGTTTTGTTTTTTAAACGTAGTGATAAGCTTGTTTCATGGATGTGTTCTCTACTGGCTTCAGAATCTATTCAGTTGTTTAATCTAGTCTTTGTATTACAGGCCATACGTGTTTGATTCTCATTCAAACAAGAATTAAGTGAGAGTCTCTCAGAAAAACATTTCATGGTCATTTAGAGGTCATCAATATGGATAATTAAAAGGAATACGAACACCTGACTTGGTATCATTTCTTTCTGTGGAAGAATAGTTCTTACCTGTGAATTTTTATTTGATAGAAAAGTGTATTGAGGAGTTACTTGTCACAATAATACATTTCATAGAGTTCTCTACGTTCCTGCAGGATAGCAGTGAGGTTTGGGCTAGTTCAATGTACAGTGAATATATAGTTGTTAGTCATACCTCATCTTTTATATTTTTCATTGCTGTATTTAATAACAACTGGCTGAAGTAACAAGCTCAAGCTGCTCTTCAGAAGGCATTAAGATGTATTTTTGACACATTCTGAATATAAGAGGACTTTAATTTTAGAAACAGATAGTTATAATTGGAAAGTCTTTGTTTATTGGTAGAAGAAAATATATATTTCCAGTGCAAGATTTTTGTATTAAGACACTAGCTTGGAATTTATAGTAGTTTACTGTTTATGCTTTTAAACACTTCTGAGGAAAAGTGAAGTGTAATGAATTGTCAAATGACAGGACTTCTGTTCTCTGTGTGTTTAAATCTGTTCATATTGAGTAAAGATGTTTCTGCAGTTATCAGCTTGGTATGTGGGCACTGTATACAGCTTAAATCAAACACTGTGAAACATGAAATCTTTCTTATCTGCTAGGTTTTTTCTTTTCCTGTACATTCCATAGCTTGAATCACTAGATAACTTCAGAAATAGACCTTGAATAGACATTGAACTGCTAGAACTCTGAATTCCAAGCGAGCAGGATTGTTAGCTAAGGTTCATGCTGTACTAGGGACAAATCTTGAGGAAAGGGTAAGCATGTCTACACTCCACAATGATCAGCCCCTTGGCTTGCACCAGCAAGTGACCTGTTCTGTATTGCAGGTGGGTGGAAAGCAGATAAGCCTATTGAGTTCTGGGAAGCTTGAAAAAAAAAAAAAAAAAAAATGTGAGAATGGGACAGCAGCAAATCAAACCTGGAGAGGAGCTTTGGGGTACAACAGCTGCTAGAGTGTTTATGAGTAGTTGGAAAGTCTTTCAATCTTGTGATAAAGTTAAGACCTACTTATATTGAATACGTTAATGTAAACAGTTCTTGTCAATGTAGTTTCTTTAGCTTCAGCCAGAGCCATTTAGTCTCATAAATGGTCCAATAGTTTGTCTTGATGCGACACAGAAGGCTCTCGAGCACGTAAGTTTGGGAAGGATGATCATTTGCTGTGAAAAATACAGTTGTAGGAGGAGCATTCTAACATGACACAAAGGAAAGACTGTATTGCCTCAGTGCTGAAGGGATTTGCAGGCTTATATAACCCTCAGCAAAAGGAGATCCACAGGCCAGGTAACTGCTTTCTTTGACAAAGACATGCCTTAAAAGTACAGGTATCTAGATGTATCCAGAATTGTGTGGTGTCTGTTCTTGTCATTTTGTTGTTCCCTTGAAGTTAAAGTAGAAGGTAGTAAGCATCAAGGCCTGCTTCTGTGATTATCAAATAGTTTGGAAGTAGATGTATTTCTCAGATAATGTAAATATTCATCATGAGCAATAACTGTTATTCTCATACACTGGTGTTTCCTTTACCTCATCTGTTAAGAGGCACGGTCATCTAACTAGTCAGTTGTTGTCCATGTCCTGACAGACTCTCCAGGAAGCCAGGTGTGCCTTCAATATGAAAAGATTTGATCTCACTTTGTGAGGTGTATGCCAAAAGGGGAAAAAAACAAAACAAAAACAAAAACGAGGAGTGATGCTCTTCATCTCTTCATTTTAAAAGATAAATATATTACATTTTATATTTATATATTATATAAAAATTCAAGGAAACATGATCATAACCATAGGGTGGTAAGAAATACGTTTTTCTTTTCTATGCAGGACTTCCAAATTGATATTGTATGAATAAATGAAAATACAAACTAGAAGACCAGGATAATTTCATTAGTTTCAGCTGGTAAGCAACAAACTGTTGTTTAAAAATACAGATTATTCATTTTGTTGTTTGTGTTTTTTCCTAATAGGAACAGAATACTTTGACCAGTTTATTAAGACAAAAAAATACTGTTCTTTTAATGTTGTGTTTCTGCTGTTTTTGTCTAACCTTTGATAATCTTGGATCAGTCTAAATTGTTGGCTTTCAGATTTTTCAAGCACTTCAGGAAGACAGAGTTCTCTTTTCCACACAGCCATAAGAGGTTGCATTTACGTAGTAGCTGAATAAAAGATGATAATGATGCTTTCTTGACTCAAAAAAAAGCATTATTCACTGTGTTAAGTTCTTCCTCAGTCTTTTGTGCTGGGGAAAAGGTGAATCTATTGCTTTTGTATGTTGGTCCTTTCTTCTTTTTAGTGTTAACATTTTACCTTACATTTGGAGATCAGATACTGGCAGCCTCACAACAGTCTCTTTGAGAAATATGTTGGTATTCTGTAACTATTTCAAAGCAAAACTCTTCTCTTTCTGATCTTAATCCAAAGAGAATATGGTTATTATAAAGTGAAACCACACAAACTTTTAAGTAAAAAAGAGGTCAAGTCCTTTGTGCCATTGGGGTATGAGGAAAACTACTGGTTTAGCACTCAGAATATATTTTGAAATAATACTCTGCATTTCTATTCTGCCTTGGAGACAATTCGTCATTAGCCTGACATCAGAACCAGAAGTGTAAAACGTTAGTAGATATAGACCTTTTAATTCACTCCTGCTATGCTAGTTACAGACAAAAAGAATGAAAATCTATATGATTATTTTCTTTTTTGCTGCTTTCCTTGTAATGCTGAGATATGAGCAGGACATGAACAATGTGAGAGGTAAAGTAATAACAAAGAGGGAAAAAAAATAAGAAATGCGGAATCTCAGTTCTGGAAGAGGTAAGGTGAATGAGAGGAGTGAAGAAGAGAGAATATCTGATACTTTATATCTACTGTGTCATGAAGGTTGGAGACTAGTGGCTTCTCAGAGTTCCCTCTGCACCACATAATATGGTGCTGTGCTGCCTCTGACTAAAGTAATACTTTTTATAAAGTGTTCTTCTGAAAAAAAATGAAGCTCAAGAGGATTAAAGACGGATTTGCATTGATCTTCAGAAGCAACTGCTAAGCAAAGGGACAAAAAAGAGGGAGCAAAAATCTGCTAGAATACTTATCTGATAAGCTTGACACAGTCATGACACTTCAAGTCTGATTTATAGCTGTCTCTAATTTGAGCATGTTAGAACGTGGTTTTCTTCACATTTACCTTATGGAGTGCTAAAGAGAGAAAGCGTACTGTGATGCTGTAATGTGATGCAAAGTACAGTGATAGTATTGGCTTCTCAATCCTAAACTAGAGCAAATGAGGACAATCCAAATACAGCAGCAATAGATACAAAAACAAACAAAGAAAAACTGCTTACCTTTGGAAGGCCATAGGTGAGTAGGGATCTGCAGCAAGATACCTTCACCTCCACTGCCAACCCTTAAATGAAGTCTGGGGGGGGGGGAGTCAATCCTGGTCCCACCCTTTCTGGTCACTAAGGTTTGTTGCATGCACCTGAGGTCCCCTGGGTTGGCCCTGCCTTCCCACCAGATGCTCAATCACTGTATGAGGCCATGAGTTTAGCATTTCTGTTACAAGTACCACTGTAGTTTGTAGTGTTGGGGGTTTTTGTAAGAACTTGGTTAAGAGTTGGCTTTCAGGTAGGTGCAAATACCAAGCAGTTGATCCCAAGGCTTCAATGTTTAGATGGCGATGAGCTCTTATGAAAGCTATTGGTGAAGTTAGGAGATGGCACACTGTTTTGGGCAGAGTGCTGCTTGAAGGGAGGAGTAGAAAAAATATAAATGTAAGGATTTTGTGTCTTCATAAGGAGTTTTAAGCTGATAATATATGACAAAAGGTTAGAAAGTATGTATGTGTTTTGGATCTATGTTGTACAACATATTTATTACATGAAATAATACAAATTTAACTTTTAGTCATCTTGAACTCATTCAAAACCTTGAACTTTACCTAATAGAATTAAAAAACGTGGTTTTATATCCCTCAGCTGTAGAACCACCAGAAATCAGAGTATCACTTTTTATTTCTGCTAGTGTTTCTGCTCTGTTATTTCATAGACATTTTTAATTTCAAACATTGCCACAATTTTGCCGTGCTGCTGCTTGCAGAATTGGTGCCAATGAGGCTGGCTCTTCTTTCACGGTGAAAGATCTCACTGAAACTGTTGTTTTCAGCATGATTTCTATTTATCGTACCTGGTAGGCAGTCTTGTGAATGCAGTTTCCTTATTGTTATTGCTAATTCATGGTGGCTGTTTCATCTGCAGATAAAAACAACATGCAATTTTCTTTGTGCGTTCCTTTAATCGAGACAGAGGAGAGCAGCATTTGTTGAATGTGAAGTTTTTTTTTGAAGTTGAATAACAGAAAGTTCCCATATGGCTTCAGTTAAAAGGGACTCAAAAGTCTCCTTTCATAGAAATGCTAGAACTGAATTTCCCATTATGGATTGTAAGTGCTTGAGACTGAAGTAGTATTAAAAGTGTGTGTGTGTGTGTGTGTGTGAGGAGAGAGAGAGAGAGGAAAAAAAATAAAAATAGTGATTGGAATTTCATGAAATTCTTTCATAGGACATAAATTATTTACGAGGTGCTGTTTCACAAAATAGAACGTCTTAATTGCCTCATGTAAATAACGTGGGATTAAAATATACAGGGAAAATTTGAAAAGCCTCTGATTACAGGGCACTCCTAGGCTTATATTTTTGGTGTGTGTGAATGATAATTAAAAATACTAAGTAGGGTGGTATTTCTGAATTGGAATATGAGCGTTGTAGATGGGTTGAGGCATGAAAGTACTTCAGAATAATGTGTGTCCTAACGTGTGTGCTTCAGTCTTCTACTTGGAAGTAATTCTAAAATAAATAAAGTGGTGTTCTCTGTTTTCAGAAGGGCTGAGCTGTGGCAGAGTGGTGGTTTTTTTGGTTTGTTTTTTGTAGGTATTCTTTCTGTTTTGTTTGGTTTTCCTTCTGCTGATGGACTCAGGGGTGGGGAAAAATAAAATAAGAATCCTCTTGTATTGTTTAGAATAAACAGATTTTGGGGCAAGGGGCAAGGCATTAATTTTCCAAATGTCTCTTATTTTTTACGAAGATTTGGTTCGAAATGCACTCTTTAGGATATGTTTTAAATATTTGTGGGCAGTATGTATGCTTTTTTGTAGGATTTGCTGTAAATAGCCTAACTTCAATTTGATATTTCTGTCATGCCTTTCATGAGGAAAATGTCTTGTTCTCTGAACAAAATTGTTTTAGTAATGTATCTGTGTTTTGATTCGCTTATGTATTTTGAATAGGTAATGACTGTACATGAATTACAAGCTGGTCTCTAGTGGGGACACTGTGGGAGGATGAACACAGAAGAGCTGGAGCTACTGACAGATTCCAAGTACAGAAACTATGTAGCAGCAGTTGACAAAGCACTGAAGAACTTTGAATATTCCAGTGAATGGGCAGATTTAATATCAGCACTTGGAAAGCTGAACAAGGTATGTCCATTGGGTGCCTTTGGGAAAAAAAAAAAATCAGGAATTGACAAGGAGTGTATAATAGGGTAATATTTTGAAAGATAGAAGCCTGTTTGAATATAAATATTTTAATATTCTGAGTTACAGAATTTGTAAACCATTTGTTGACCAGAAAATACTATTTTGATTCATGCCAATAGTATCAACATGTACTATCAGTGCGGTCTTTAATAGCTATTTAGGTGTTCAAGTTCTGAAAGATCTTGTTCTGATCAGTCTGTTGAGGAGTTTCCAGGCATCTTCAGTCAGGGTTATGAAGTTCCCTTTACACATGCACTTTTTACCAATGTGAAGCTGTACAGAATTTGGAACAGAAAAATACGGATCTGAAGCAATTATATACTGTGCATTTAATCCTGTGGAAAATCAAGATCAACAATACTGTTGGCAGCGTCAGTGGGATAGTTCCTTTGTATAAACTCTGCCTTTCATAGAGAAAGCTATGATATTTGGAACAAAAAATAAAAGGACAGAAATATGAATCTGTGTCTTGAAGTGTTCATGCAGTTTTAGACAGTGGTAAATTTGTGTGTTGCCTTGCTTTATGGCACTTTTGAACCTTTTTGTTGTGAGGTTTTTTTGGGCATAATTTTAGTAGTTCTCTCTGAGCTACTGGCAGTGTATTTGATGAATGTAGAGTGTTGTTTTCATCCTGAACTGCCACAGCATGATTATGGCCGAAAAGGCCTGGAAAAATTAAGCAAATAAGCTGTAAGTGTGGAGCCTGTTGCAAGTGAAGTTTTAAATGCCTTGGTTGTAGCAAATGTCTTGTACAAGTGGGAGGCATTGCAAAGAAAAAGCTTCAAAGTACGTCTTGAAAGATTGGTCTGCTGTGTATTGTGACTTAGTGGCCATGTTTGGGAACTAATTTGGCAAATATGCATATGATGTTTAACTTACCTGTTTTGTTCTGTTTTTCTTAATGTCCTGATTTGTTTATCAGGTACTACAGAACAATGCAAAGTACCAGGTAGTTCCTAAAAAGCTGACTATAGGAAAGCGCTTAGCACAATGCCTTCATCCAGCTTTGCCAGGTGGAGTTCATCGGAAGGCTCTTGAAACGTATGAAATCATCTTCAAAATCATTGGGCCCAAACGTTTGGCCAAAGATCTTTTCCTCTACAGGTATTTCAGTTTAAGGAACTCTGTTCCAAGTGTGTCATTGAAATTCTCTTGTTTTTCTGCATTTTATGTTAATAGTATTGTTTTGTTATGTGGCAAGAATCAAGCAATTTCTTCTTCTCAAGTTGCTGATGTTTGTGTAATACTGTTCTTCTGAATACTGTATATCAGAAGACATACAGGTCGCCTAAATTTTCCTGGGAACAAGCTCTATTTTGCTAAGAAACCTGGAATTTATTTTTTTCTTCACTGAAGTAAACAAAGCTGTGCAAATATATTCAGCAATTGAAGTATTAAAACTTATTTCAATGTATTTACTTTTTTTTCCATTACTTGAGTGTAGCTTATTACGAGAAATTTACTCTTCCGAGCAATCAAAGCAGTGGTACAGAAAAAGACTGCTTCTTTTGCTAGAATGCTGGGCAAGTACCAAACATCTTACTGTCAGTCTCTAGGATTGAAGATAACGAAGGTGAAAGAACCTTGAAAAGAAAGTGTTGTGAAAATATTCTGATTCCCAAACTTCCAGCAGTTTCTGTCAGATGAAAAGCAGGATGTCAGCTAGTTATATGCAAGAAATCAATATATGTGTGCACACACGGAGTCACGTGTGGATTTTAATTTTCAGCTATCCCTAAAGATTGAAATTTCATCAATTTGAGAATCTGTAGAATTAAAACAGAATTCTGGTGAGGTAGCAGAAGCGTATACTAATGCTTGGAAACAAATTGTGTACTTTAAATTCAGCTATTCTGTCTTGCATGGGCAATATGCTCACAAATAGTTGCTTTTTTTGGAAAGAAGAATCTCAGGTCTATGTTGGTTGGTGTTTTTTGATTTTTTTTTTTGAACTTGTAGCTCAATTTTTTTGTTTGTTTGTGCTTTGATTTCAGTAGCTGCAGTATCTCAGTAACAACAAGTTCTAGGACAGAGAAAAATGCTACCTTGTGTAATGTAACTAAGAGCCATTGTTGCTGACACCTGGGGGGAGACTAAGGCATTTACATTATTGCATTATCAAAGATTCCAGTATTTTTCATGTAAGCAGAATGACTGTGTCTAAGGATCTTGAAGGATGAGTAGTAGCCTTACAAAGGAAGACTGTGCAATAGTGTTTTAATTGAAACAAAAAGGCCTTTTCTGTTGGAAAAACAAGCCAGTTGAGAATCATAAGGCAGCATTTCCTATAGATAAAGGCAAAAATAAATTACACAGTTCTGCAGTTTGCAAAGACTTCCATTTTTCTGTAACATATAAAATTTGTATCCAAAATCCAAAATGATTTTTAATAGTAGATCTACAGGAATATCTTTTATGACACGTAGAGAAGAGGATGAATGAGCAGTTTGAAGAGGAAGAAAAAAAAAAAGCTTGAGACAAGGGTCTTCAGTCTCTTAACATCAGTCTTCAATGATTTTGAAGATTGCATTTATATGCACACATCTTTGATTACTGATGTTGTTTGTAATCATCTGTTATATTTAGTACCAATAGCAAAAATGTTTTTAGTATCTAGAAAGCTCTCCTTTATTTAACTGATTATATTTGTAGCTTTCATTAACTGATTTTTCAAGTTAAACTCAAAAACATTTTTTTTTTCCTTTAAGTATTTCATTGTAAACATAAACTGTCTCACTTGTGCAATTTCCAAATATATATGTATGTATATAGAAATTTTTCCCCACAGTTCTGGGCTATTTCCACTCCTTGCCAATGCTGCTATGTCTGTCAAGCCAACGTTGCTGAGTCTGTATGAGATTTACTACCTCCCTCTGGGGAAAACACTGAAACCAGGTCTGCAAGGACTGTTAACTGGAATTCTGCCTGGTTTAGAGGAGGGGTCAGAATACTATGAAAGGTAAGAATGGGTATGCTAATAAAGCAATATGATTAATTATTTTTCTTGCAACTTTTCATTACATATTTGCAGATTTTTTTATTTTTTTATTTTTTGAAGAGATGATATTTAGTTTCATTCAGTCATATTAATTGCAACTGAGTATTACGATGGAAGATGCCTAACATTACTTATGATAGATTAAACTGTTAATTGTTCCTGATGTTGAAAGAGAATTGACAGTAAGTAGACTTAGTGTTATAATTCAGTTCTGGAGATGTATAGCATGTTAGGAACTAGAGAAACTAGGAACCAGTCTAGAGTCTAAAAGCACTTGTTTACTGTGTGGGTGATGGAGTGTTGGCTCAGAGAGCCCAGAGGCTGTGGAGTCTCTTCCTTGTTGCTCTTCAGAAGTTGTCTTGATGTGTTCCTTTGCACCCTGCTCTGGGCATCCTTGCTTGGACATTGCCTGGACCACATGTTCACAGGACCCTTTCAGCCTTAGCCGTCCTGGGATTCTGTGAACTTACTGCTTGTTTCTTTCCACTGAGGTTATATTTGCTGTAGTCGTAGTACAAAATATGTAACTGAATTCAGGACGCAGCCCAAGTTTCTGTTGTTAAGATTTATTCTTTATCATATCTAAAGTATCATTAAAACACCTACATTAGAGTCAGACAGCAATGATCCACATGTCTGCATAGGTTATTAGTATATTTTGAGCAGAGTGGCCTGGGAGGTAATAATTCTTACTTTAAGTGGGCTTAGGCTTTCTGGGTATCTTGACCATAATGTCTGGTGCATTGGGATCTTAACAAAGCAAAGGATGAGTTGCACTCCAAGTCATTGTGTTAGTGGAATTGTTAATGTGCTTACATATTCTGGGTATTTCCAAGAATGTTGCTTGGAGCTCCAGAAGCTGGGGTATTTCAACTTGTACATGAAGCAACAACAGTTGCCTTAAGTAGCAGATGAAAAACCTGTTTGAACACGAGGAATAGTTAGACTTTCTGTAGGCAAGCAGAAGCATTTTGTAAGGCAGGCTGGCTTGCTAGGTTAGATCATTGTGTCCAGGTTGCATTCAGTGGTTTAGAACATGATCAGCCACCCAAAATACAGTGTTAGTCTTCCTGTAAGACTTGATTATTTATTTATTAGAGTTGGGGATAGTGGCAAGGACTGTGATGCATGACCTAATTCAGCTGATGACTTTATTTTGTAGAACAAACACACTGTTGGAGAAGGTTGCCTCAGCTGTGGATCAGTCGGCGTTCTATAGTGCTCTCTGGGGTAGTCTTCTCACAAGCCCTGCGGTTCGCTTGCCTGGAATCACTTACGTTCTCTCCCATTTGAATAGGAAGCTTTCAATGGAAGATCAACTCTATATAATTGGCAGTGATATTGAATTAATGGTAATGTTTTATTGACACCAGTAACATCGGTGTTAGGCTTGGTTATGTAATAACGTACTTCCAGAGTGGCTTAAATGTCTTCTGTATCTTTAAATATAGCCTTTGAAAATAATAAATTAAAAAAAAAAAAAGTGCATTTATTTGTTCTGCCTCCAATTAAAGTGATGTTTCGGGGGTATGATTCGGGGGTATGATAAGGTTTTGTGTAAAGCTGTCCATGCGTTACTCATCAGTTAAAAATGTGGGTTTTTTTTGTATTTTTGAAGAATGTATAGTGTTGTTTTGTCCTTTAATATACTGCTACTATAGAGCAAAAATTTAATGTTTATATAGTTCATGGAATCTATTGATTGTGTTTCCTCTGGCCAGCCTGGTCTAGTTGTTAGTGACCCTGCACATAGCAGGGGGGTTGAAGCTAGATGATCATTATGGTCCTTTTCTACCCAGGCCATTCTATGATTCAGTGATAAAATAACTATTTCTGTTTTTATCTTGTGTAATTATTCAAAATTATTTAAAAATAGCTATGTTATACATATCACTGTATTTATAAGTGACTATTTTTATTTTATGAATGTTCAGTTACATCTACTTGCAACAATTCTGTTACTTCAGGTGGAAGCAGTAAGCACATCAGTGCAGGATACCAGTGTTTTAGTACAACGGAGCACGCTGGACCTTATCCTTTTTTGTTTTCCTTTCCATATGAGCCAGGTAGGCTGTTAATATAGGAGATACTAATTAGCAGACTCCTAAGTGTACTCTACTGCTTAATTATTAGCAGCACTTAGAAATATTTATTAATTATTTATTCTATGATTGAATAGATTCATGTGTAAGAGTTGCTCTGATAGATTTGGTTATTGTCACGTCATGATCTTGGCCCTTCTAACATTATGCATTATCTTTTAACTTTTGTGTCCACAAACCCAATGTAGTGTTAATCAAGAGCTTTTAGTTTGTCCTAATTTCATCTGCAAACAAGTTACCTGTTCATGTTCTGTTTTCAGTTCTTAAGTGTTGAAAAGCAGTTAAAGTTGATCTTTCTAGAATAAGTGCTTCAGAACATGAGAGATGATTTGTTTATTGATATAAGGTCTCTTCATTTTTTTTCAATTATTATTTTTTAATATATGCACATGAAATTGATTCATACTTTCTCAGAAATGATGGGAATTTCTTACTTTGCTGTAAAAAGAGCTGTGTTCTTGCTTTATGGAACTGTTCGCATTATCAGTTGCTACATGAGTATGTTGTGTGTCTGTTTAGATACTAGGATGCTTATTTCTGATTTTAATATTAAGATTTACAAAAGCCTTCAAAAACAGTAGTGGGTAGACTAAAGAATTTTAAATAATTTTTAAATAATTTTTTAACTAGATGTTAGTGTAATTTGCTTCATAGGATTTTTTTACAAGGTATTTTCATTAATTAGAAAAAAATGAGTTGTTAATGAAGTCAAGTATTTTTGCTGTTCATAAAGGGTGCATTCTATTACTAAGAGTCTATTCAAATAACAACTGCATACTGGAACATGAAATTAACTGGTTTTGTGTATGCTAAGATGCCAGATTAGAAAAAGTGTTACTTTTCATAGTTAAATTGAGTCATGTTTCTAACTTCTTCAGGCAACACGTCCCGACATGATCAGAATTTTGTCAGCAGCCCTACATGTGGTACTGCGCAGGGATATGTCACTCAACCGAAGGCTTTATGCATGGCTGCTGGGTAGGTTTGTTTTATTAGGTAATTTGTTTTATTTTTGACTGAAAGTTGAAGAAAAATCATTTGTCCATTGGCTGCATTTTGTGTTACGGAGAAAATGATTATTGGAAAAGGGAAATATCTTTTGTATTGTTAGGAAGAAAAGCAGCATCCTTCTCTGTTGGCATAACAAATGAAGAATGTCATTCTGGAACTGCTTCCTGTTACATAAATTATTTGTGCATTTTCTTGTAGCAGTGGTTATATGGGCTGCATTCAGGAAGAAATTCCAGTGTAATAGGCCTGCGTAAGTGGACATTGAAAGGCAAGTTTTGTCTCCCTAAGATCTTACAATGGAAGAATTGATAACAGGCATTACAGCATCGGACAGTTGGAGCATAGTAGGAAATAGAGGGGATGAAAGTGAAACAGTGTCAAAATGTGTTGATAATATATTGATGGAGGACTGAATATGCAAACCTTAACTTCAGGCTTTGTTAAATATTTGTGTGGTTGAATTAACAAATCACCAATCACTTTAATTGGTCTTCAAGGTGCTAATACAGAACTTAAACCCCTTTCTGGGAGTGCAAATGGACTGATGACATGACAGGCACTTTCACTTCTATCAAATGATAGATTACTAATGTAATACGTGTTTATTCTTTTCTATGAAAGCAGATGATAGTCAAAAAAGAGTGATAGAGAAGAAGAGATGTTTAGAAGACTTTAGTAATTACTTTGGGTAACATTTAGAAAACGAGAAAATTAAAAAAAAAAATACTTTTATTCAGTCTTGTTTTGAGAAAATGAAATCGGTGGTTGCATGCAGCTGGCCTATTTTTCTTTATGATCACTGTCAGAGCACTTAAATATGGAAGTCAGCACCTCTGACATGTAAGTTCTTAAAACTGTCGTAGAATCTGGAGACTGAGTGGAGGGAAACTGGAGGGAAAACTGTTTCATGTTCTGCTTTTACCTTTTTTGTTTAGCTTTCCAGCTCACCAGCCAATACTTATGAGCTTCTCAGGCTATCCAGAGCCCTTCCCAGCAACTGTTGTATATTTCCCAGCTGGTAGATATGACATGAAAGGCAGGTAGCTTGTGGGTAAATAGTCGGAGAACATGAAAGAGAGAACTGAAAGTAGTAAGGGAGGGATGAGATCAGCAAAATTTTGTATATGGGAATTAGTTTTGTTGCAGAAGAAGTTGCAGGGATTTAATGGATTAACATGAAAAAAAAAATCTTTCTGTATTTCTTTAGTTTTGCTGTTTATAGAACTAAATAGATTGTTTATTTTTAATACTGTATTTCAAATTCACATAACTTATTGCCAAATGGATACCACTAGGTATACTAACTTCAGCTAAAATCTTTATTAATGCCCTAATAACTTCTGAAGTCTGTGACTTGCAAAATGTTCATCTTCTGAAGAACGACAGTGAAATGCACAATCGTGCATTCAGATACCTACATTATCCAGCTTAGAGAACAGTAATTACCAAATTAAGCACTGTACCAACATTTCAGCTAAGTTTGGGGGATTAGATGTATCATCTACTGTCATTGAAGAAGATAATTTATGCTTTTTTAAAAATCAGTGTTTTTTCAGTTGTGTAAGTTTCTACAGCTATCTCCACAGAAAAATGCTGAAACTTCAGGAAAAGGTTTCAAAATGAATTTTTCTGGTCCTGTTTTATGAATTGCTAGTGCCTCCATTTTGCTTATCTTTGGAGAGAGTAAATGGCAATATGGCTATGCTTGTTTTTTTTTTGATGTTGTGCTCCTCTTTGTGTGTGCGTAAGGGAGTCGGTTATATTTGAGGACTCTCTGAACTCTTATATTCTGCATGAGATTATTTAATTCTGGTGTTGGCTATTCCTCCTTATTGTTTTATAGCTGGAGATGTCTTCTTATTTCTCTAGGTGTAAATATGACATTCTGTCTCTTTGAACCCATGCTAGCTTAACCATTGATGACAATGGTTGTTTTAAGTTGGAATTAATCTTCTTAGACTTTCCTTCCTTGTTTTGTGTTTTTTTTTTTTTTTTTTTGGTTAATTCTGAACAAGAACTGAGGAATGGAGTAAATATTCACTTGGTTCTTCTGAAAAAAGAAAAAATAATAAAATAAATTTGTAAAATTTAGAAACCTTTCAAAGCGAAAGTTTATCTTTTTAAATTTATAATAATAAAGTTGCTTTTTTGGAATATGAATGATCAGTAGATGACTAATATTCTCTCTGTATAGGTATTTTAGTCATATCAGAGTGTTCTTAGTGATTATCTATTTATATTTAAAATACCAAATTCTGTGTTCTCTTATTATTAATACTGATATATTCTTATGAGACATAGTCCTTGAGTGTTTTCCTAGAACTGTGCAGGCTTTGGACACTTCTTTTGTGTGATAAGTAATTTGATTGGTGGTGTTGTGTGAAGCTAAATTCTGTAACTTGTGTGCAAACTGCTTGTATGGAAGTATCAATTAGTTCCTCTATTAAACTCTTTTAAATCATCTCTCTCTTGCCAACATTACTTGGACATCACCTTGGTAAGTTATCAGTGCTAATGTGTTGATTTGTAGTTTAAAGAAATTGACAAAATGTTCTATTAAGAGACAAGTATTTATTGCCTTGTCTTCTGTTTCCTTTAAGGTTTTGATAACAATGGTGCCCTTATAGGACCCAGAAGTACAAGGCACAGCAATCCCGAGGAGCATGCTACTTATTATTTCAACACCTTCTCTAAGGAAATGTTAGTCCAGGTAGGCATACAATATTTTATCGTAGCACATAGAAGTAGATAATGATCAAAGTTACTATTCTTGTCTTTTGAGTTGACGTTTCAATTTCTGTCTTACTGTGGTATTTTGTCCTCCTCTTCTGAAACCATCTCAATGAAGCACGTAATAAATATAAGGTAATGTCATTCTTTAAAATGATGGTATGATCAGGACAAATATTAGATTCTTGCCTGTCCTATTCTTCCATGAAAGCAGCACATATGAAAAATATTTGATTATAAGCCCAACACATAACAAGACAGAACTGGGGAGTTATTTTCACTGATGTAGATTCAGAAAATTCCTATATTTTGGGAATCATAAAATTTTGATTAGGTAAACATTCCTCAGAAGGCCTGGGCATAAATGATCTTCTTTCCCTCTAGGCAAGGAGAAGGTTCTTTTGGCTGTCCATTGATATCCATTGATAGTTAGGGATAGTTGACTGTCATGCTGTTTGACCCTTAAAACCTTGCTAAATGTGCCGAGTTTACCTGGTCTCAAGGACTGGTGTTTCTTCTCTCACAGTAATTGGAGGATACAGATGTCTTTCAAGATGCTGTGCCTGATCTTTAAATCAGGTAGAAGTTTTCTTATTAAGGCAGATTGTTACAGTTGGAATTTTTCTGATAGTAAGAATTGCAGTACTATGTATAGGAATTACAGTGAGGATTTCAATCTGATTTGCTGACAAAAGCATATTTAGCTCTCAACAACTTAAAGGTGAAATCCAGTGGAGAATAAGCACTTCCAGTTTAAAATGAAGTTAATGAGATCTGCTGTTTTACTGATGAGAAAGTGACCTGAATTGTAATGAATCAAGGACATTGCTGGCCCTCTCTCATTTTTTTCTTGTCATCTTTCTGCCTCCTGTGGCAGATAATTCAGAAATTCTTCACAATTTTCTTTCTGTACAAAATCTGGTAGGCTTTTAGCATCTTTTTGGCACTTGTTAGAAAATTCTGATTGTCCTTCTAAATCTGTATGTGTGTCTTAGTGTCATAAAAGCTTTCCTGTCTGAAAAAACTACAAGCAGGGTAGAGTTGATGTAGATCTTTAAGCAGGCCCTACTGTTACACTAGATTGGGAAGTGACAATTTTTGGCAATGATCATTGTCTTACATTTTTTGCTTTAAATCGTTTTCATGACATCAAAAGCAATTGTTTGGTCTACATAATATGAATTACATATGCCTTGTAAAAACCATTTGCTGTCTTTGAGAAGATTTCAAAAACATTATTCTTTTTTGCTGCCTTCTCTATATGTCTTCTTATTCATTTATTCCTCCCATCTTATTCACTGAGATAATGTAATGAGAATTCTGACCTTCCAAAGGCACATTGCAGTACAAAAGATTTCTCTTTCAAGATATTGGCTTATACCACCTGATTTATAGTGGATATAAAAGCTGAATCTGTTTTCCTGCCTCATTTCCTCTCTTCCTTCTTTCTCTTCTTCAGAAGCTGTAAAATAAAATTAAAAAAAAAAAAAAAAAGAATGTCAGCAACAGAGAAAACTGAACTGAGTCTGTAGCAGTTTAGTTGGGCTATTTTTAATTCTACAGCTTGTACTCTAAACTGCTTCAGTGCAGAAACTCAGTTTTTCTGTTTGTTTTGAAATTGTCGTTGCTGTCTCTTCAACTTAGTCAAGAAAGTGATGTACAACATAGATTTTTGTGGGATAGATGGACAGATTACTTTTTTATTTCTTCCTTAAATTCTACATCTGCCTACCTTCCATTCTCATCGAGTTTCTTCATTACTTTTCTTGTTGTCTTTTGTATTTTTAGGAAGCTGTGAGATGTTACCTATTTAAAATATGTTACTGGGTGTTCTCTATTTTCTTTTGACTTGTGATATATACTTGTTAATATTTCTGTAGATGAGAATTTTATCTCCTTGGCAAAACTGAGAGAATGTTAAAACTTGGAGACAATGAGCTGCAGTGAGATAATGGTTTCCAGTACTGCGAGTTTTCCATTTATATGCAGCCCTGCTGATTTCTTCAAAACCTGTTTTCTGTTTGGTTTTTCTTTTTCTCTCTTGCACTATTGTTCTTTGTAGGCCATGACTGGAATATTACAAGTTAACGGACATGGAGAAGAAAGCACATTAATGCAAGACTTAAAGCCTTTTCGAATTCTTATCAGTTTGCTGGATAAGCCTGAACTGGGTAATTTTCATTTTCCTATTCTAGTCTTTATTTTGTTTTACATGACTTGGCATAACTGTTGTTTTTTTTTCTTCTGTTGCTCAACTTAAAACAAAGCTGTATTCCTAATGACAGTGTTAGTATCAGCTGGTTAACTGGATTTCTAGATCTTCCAAGCCAATTATTTAATGTGGTTGTTAGATTTATCCTCATTCAAAGTCATTTTCTTCTACGTTCACCACAGGGAACAGAAAGCTGAAGTCATAGGCAGAAAAAAAGCATGTTGAAAGAAATGCAAATACACTATTTCTCATTTCTTTATTCAAATAGTGACTTTACTGTTTTAAATCTCGGGTGTTGCTTTTGGGAACAATATGGTCATTCTGCTAATGTACACATAGAGATCAGAGTTATTAGCGACAAAACACTTCATTACAAAATTACTATCTGTAAGGAAGCAAGTATTACTTCATTTTTATTTTTGTTTTTCACTGTTTTAAATGTTAACATGCAGTTTTCAGCAGGTAAGTGCAAAGGACTGAGAATGAAAGTAGGTAAGATGAAAGAACTGACAACAATTAAGCCTTTTTTTTATTACAACAGTTTTAAAGGTGACTAAAAATTAGCAGAATTTTCTGTGCATGCCCTAAGATTTGAGGGTAGAGTAATAAAAGCTTAAAAATGCATCACTTGTAAGGGTGCAACCTGAAAAGAAAGTGGTTAAGACAGACTACCAAAAACAAAATATCTGACAAGAACTTGTTGTCTTCCTGATACTTTTTGATTTCTGGGGTCAGTTTGTATTTTCTGGGGTCAGTTTATTTTTTCAGAAGCAATGTGCACGTGAAGTTTTTATAAGGTAAGTGACACTCTGAGAATTCTTTCAGCAAAGTGACACAGAAGAAGCTAGTGAGATTTCAGCTTGACTCAGTGGTCATACTGTCACTGAAGGCAGTTAAATGAGGCTAAATGACATGACCAGAAAGCAAATATTTCATCAGGATCACTTTTTGAACTAATCAACTGATCTCAGAAGAGTTGTTTGTTAATTTTTTTTTTTTTCCCTTAAAATTCAGAGTTTATCTCAGCAGATGGTATTTAAAACAAAAAAAAATCCTGTATTTCTATCTGGAATTAATCAAAACATGCCTCAATTTAAAAGGAAAATGTTCAGAATGTTTTATCTTGCATAATTTGGTTTAAAATGTTTGAGTATATTTTTTGTATATTAACAGCATGAGTTAGCTTCTGAGCAGGTATTCCAAAATAGTTGTTTAAAAGCTACCTCTGATTAGGAATCTATGAAGTCATATTTCAATGAAGCTAATAATACCTGGGAGTCTGCTTGAACATGAGCTATGCTAATGTGTTTTGCTTTTGAACTAAACGTGTTTGTGTGCAAGCAATCATTGTATACATATGGGAAAAAAATTTCTCTTGTGATTTATTATAGTTCTGGTTATTGTAATTGCCTGGTTATTTCTAGAAAGCAAAAAACGAACAAACAAAAAAAGCCTTTCTGAAATGTATATAGTTTATGAAATTGAACGGAAGGAATTTTGTGGTTTCAGTAACCACAGCTAGCTAATTATTTAAGTTTCACATGTGGATTGCTATGGTGTTATAACTGACAAGACTATAATTGCTGGTATTTCACTTCAGGCCCTGCCATCCTAGAGGATGTGTTGATTGAAGTATTTCGAACATTATATACACAGTGCAAAACAGAGCTGGAGCTTCAGGCAGAGCCTTCTTTCAACAAAGATCACACGCAGCTGAGCAGGTGAATGATACGTGGAATGTATTTTGTATTTTAAAAAAAAAAAGCCTTTTTGTGTCTGAAAGCATGCTGTATCTAGGCCATAATTGCAAAGCCTGTGAGACTGTGACCTTGTTTTCTTTCTCATATGGGTTCTATTGATAGCAATTGCAACTTCTGTGCTCTGTGCTAAGGTCTGCAGGGATATTGCTTTTTTTTTTCTGGTTTTTTTTTTTCTTCAATTTTTACAATGAAATTTACTCCTTTTTGTTTTTTTCTTTTTTCCATGACAAAAATGTTTGCTCGGTACAGCTGAAATTCAGTATTTTTGCTGGCTGTATCATAGAATAAAATTGAAGATAGAGAGAAGTATAAAAAGTATTTTAAGGTTTCTGATGTCTGTCTTAAAATGCAGAAGAGGGAAGCCCCAAGTGTGGAAGAAACAACTATGGGAGAGATAATGAGAAAACAGACAGGAAGGCTAGCAACCATACAGAGACATGGGTGTACTGGGCCTACTGCTGTACTGAACTCTAAGGCAGGGTTGGAGCTGGGGGAGATGGTGATTCATCAGTATCAATTGTTGGTGGATGAACTTGACATGTGGTTAAGTAACTCAGAAATGAAGCATAAAAATATTAAATATTTCTTTTATTTTCTTTTAGCAAACTGAGGGAAAACAAGAAAACAGCAGAATTGATCAAAACTGCCAATCTCCTATTCAATTCCTTTGAGCCTTATTATATGTGGGATTACATTGCTCGTTGGTTTGAAGAGTGTTGTAGGTAGGAAATAATACTTTCTCTCTGTGTATCTAAAATTGAAGTTATCTTTTGTTTTATAGTTGTTTGGTTTTTTTTTTCTTTTTGTTTTCATCATAGAATTTAACCTAATGTAAATGTGATCATCTAGGCTGTAAGTCTGACTAACCTGCTTATCTTCTATGACAAGATGACCCACTTAATAGATGAGGGAAAAGCTGTGAATGTTGTTTATCTGAATTTTAGTACAGCATTTGACACAGTTTTTCACAGTATTCTAGAGAAGCTGGCTGCTCATTGCTTGGAAAAGTATACAGTTTGGTAAAGAACTGCCTCATTGACCAGGCTCAGAGAGTCCACGTGAATGAAGTTTAGATTCATTTGCAACTGACCTGTGACATTCCCCAGGGCTCAGTGCTGGAGACAGTTCTGTTGAACATTTTTATCAGATCTAGATGAGGGGATGGGCTGTTGATCTTGAGGGTAGGAATTCACTGCAGAGGAGTCTGGATAGGATGGATCAGTGAGCTGAGTCCAGTCACAATATTCACCAATGCTCAGTTCTGGGTCCTACACTTGGGTCACAGCAGCCATATGCAGTGCTGTGGGCATGGGGAAGAGTGGATGGAAAGATGCCTGGCAGAAAAGGAGCTAGGGTTGATGATTGACAGCTGGTGAATGTGAGCCAGCAGCGTGCCCATGTGGCCAAGAAGGCCGTCCGTGTCCAGGCCTGCATCAGGAATTGTGTGGCCAGCAGGGCTAGGGAAGTGATTGTCCCTTTGCTCTGCACTGGTGAGACTGCACCTGGAAGCATTGCAGCTTTCTTGACTGCTGAACAAAACTTTGGCTGAACTTACATCCCACCAGCCTCATGAATGAATTGGAGAAACAAATTGTTTTGCTGGTATCCTTTATCATATTTTCAGATAGCAACATGCTTTCAGAGGATGTTTTTGTTTTGTCTAAATTATAAAAGTCATCTTGTTGATAGTAAAGCAATGCAGGTATTTGACAGTGAAGTGAATGTTCAGATGAGCTTGTTTTGTTTTCATCTTGTGCAGCTTTAAAGCTTCATGGGCCTTTTATTTTATTTTTGGTTATTTTTATCTTAAATTTTTAATGCCTTGGCTTTTGATCTCTTCAAAATAACAATTTTCAGTAGCCCCATTCCTTTAATTCTGTTATTGGTGACCATGCTTGTGGCATTAAATGTTGCTGTAAGTGGTGGTGTACAAATGCAGTTTTGTTCAGCTTGCATTTTGTTATTTTATGAATAAAGACCCTTCTACAGTGAAAGGATGGTTGCGTGCTTGCAGTAGAAGTCACAGTGGGGTCAAACAAGGAGTCTCCTTTTTCTGTTAAGGATTGTCTTTGGTGTGCACAGCTTTGTATTACAGTAATGTGGTTCATTTAAGAGGAGAAAAAAAATGACGTTTAAACTTTGTTTGAATTTTGCAGGAGGACATTACACGCCAGACTTCAAACTGGGCCTGCAGGTGGTAATGAGCAATCTGAGTTACCCCTGACAAATTTCTGCTTGTTAGTGGATTTTTTGTTGGATATAGTTTCTTTGGTAAGAACTGCTTTATCTGTTGCTAGTACTGGAATACTGTATGTTTAAAGTCTACGGAAATAGCATATCTGCTTTGTTAAATTTATTTAATTGTTGGGCATCTTTAAATGAAGTTATGATGCTTATACCTGAAACTTCTTTGTTGTTGTTTGTCCTCTGTTTCTTTTCTCAAAATGCCGCTGTATTAATTACAAGCATGGTCTTCTGTAACTATTTATTTGTCAGTTAGATACACGACTTTCTTTTAAGACTCCTTTAAATGTCATGATAATGTATCATCTGTTGGCATTGCTTAATGTAGCAATGACTGTTGAAACTGTTTTGCTTTCTATACTGTCTTTCTTCAATTCTTTGCTTTCTCATTTCAAAGCCTACTAGAAGCATGAGAGTGCTGTGTCAGGTATGGCAATCAGCCTGTTTTTCATTTATTTATACTTATTACACTTTTGTTTATCTTTTTTGTTGTTGTTGTTCTTAAATTCATATGTTATTAAAATAATAGTGTTATTCTTTAATCTTATTAAAATACATTGTAACATGTATGTAGTGAGCATGATGTACAGTTCTGAAAGAAATAAGTGTATCTGTTGGTTACTTGCTTGTAAAGTTAATTTTCTAAATTTTTGAAAGTATGTAGTTCTTATTCTCAGATGTTAAGGTTTTCATTTTCTTTTTTTTTTTTTTTTTTTTTTTAAATTTTCAATGCATTTGGAACACAGTTAATCAGATGGCCAGTAACATTGTTACAGCAAATAATTTTAAGATGGAGTTTGTGTTCCAACACCTGAGATGTACTATTTCTTTTTCAGGAGACTTACATTGAAATACAGACAGAGCACTTGCCTCAGCTGTTGCTCAGAATGATTTCTGCACTGACGAGCCATCTTCACACTTTGCACTTGTCTGAGCTTACGGATTCTCTCAGACTGTGCTCGAAGATCCTTAGTAAGGTTCAACCTCCCCTGCTCTCTGCGGGTATGGATGGTACACTGCAGCTTCCTAGTGGACACAGCAGCTCCATCAAAGAATGGGAAAATAAAAAGGTAAGTGATGTTATATTGAGCAGTGTCAGGGGAAAAAGAATGGTACTTCTTTTGTTCGTCTGTTTTCCTTTAATGAGAAGTGGATTTTCTAAGTCAGTGTTGGACTACTAGTTTTCATTAGATTTAGCTTAACATAAAGAAATATACATATAAAACTTGGATCATCAAAAGAAATTACATCATTGTGGTAAAAAAAAAGTCTTGATTCTTAAGGGTTTTTACCCAGATTTAATATTACATGTATATAATTTTATGATTTGGAAGTGTTTCAGAGTAATTAACTAAAACTGCTGTTTGAAGTTCACTGGATGCACTTCAGTAGTCTGATCTTGTAGAGTAACTGGACTTGAAAGAGTTCTCTGCTTTGCTTATCTATCTGGCACATGTTAATTCTCCTCTCACTCACTTTATGTGCATCAGATTAATGCTTATCTGTCGTTTTATTGTCAAGTCTTAGAATAATAAATAAATATCAAATAAAGGAATAGAAGATACAAATCAACCAGCAATTATTTCTCTTCCAACATTTTTGTTTAATGTGTTCCATGCAACCAGACCACTTCAGGTATGTGAAGTGGCATGCCCTGAAATCCTCCCTCTCCAACGGATCCGACTGAAGAAAGTAGAGGAACATCATGCAGTGACTGAGATTGCAAGTGATAGATGGGGGTCACTGCTCAAAGTAGGAATGATTTCAGAGTTGGATTCTACTTTAAAGCTAGGTTGGGTTGCTTGGGATCACATCTAACTTGGTTTGGAGTATCTCCAAAAATGAAGATTCCGTGACTTCTTCTGTACAGTTTGTTTGCACTGTTAGATTATTCTAATGAGGATTTCCATATGTTAGAGATTGCTTCCTCCAGTACACATACTTGAGCACAGTATTCTAGATGTGGCATTAAAACTTCTGTACAGAAGGGAATCATCTCTTCCCTTGACATGCTGGCTACTCTTCTAATACAGTCCAGTATGTGGACTTCTTTTGTATCTGGAAGTCCACATACAGTACTAGACTTGTTTTTTATCAGTTGATCTGCCAAGCTTACTGAAAGAGCCCATGAAAACGCTTAACAATCTATGTTATTTTGCAGAAAATGTGTTTATAGGAATAGATTTAAAACTGGGTGATACATTTGTGACAAATATTTTCTTACTAATAAATAACGCATTTTAAACAGTCATTTAACTTCTATCTTAATTAGGTGCCATCCGTTTCTCTCGAGAATCCTAATGATGTGTTTGAAGATGGTGAAAATCCTCCAAGCAGTCGATCATCAGAAAGTGGATTCACAGAGTTTGTACAATACCAGGCAGATACTACTGATGACATTGACAGAGCACTAAATGAAGGTCATGGTGCACCTGGCATTCCTATTATAGGTAGCACATCCTCAGAGACTGAGACAGCATCGACCGTGGGATCTGAGGAAACTGTTGTACAGCCTCCTTCCATAGTAACACAGGGAACAGCAACTCGAAGTGGGAAAACGATACAGAAGACCGCAATGCAGTGTTGTCTGGAGTATGTTCAACAGTTTCTAACCAGATTTATCAACCTGTATATCAGTCAGAGCAATTCCTCGTCTCAGCCCTTAGGGACAGAGCTTCTGGTAGATGCTGCTAGAGAGCAAGGACAGACCTCAAAATGGGATAGAGAACCACAAGGAGATGCTAAGGTGAAAAAAATGAACAAGAAAAATTCACCAAAAGAATACCTTCCTGCCTTTGTTGCTGCTTGTCAGCTTTATCTTGAATGTTCAAGCTTTCCCGTTTACATTGCTGAGGGAAACCGTACTTCAGAATTACATCCTGGCAAGCCTGAAGTTGGTAAGCTGGACTCTGTTCTTCATTTCTATAGTTCTTGCTTTCAAAACATTTTTAAAATAATTGTGTTACTTCTTTGTGTGTGCTCCTGTTTACCATTTCCCTCAGAAATACAAGTTTCCTTCTTTATCAGTTTGTTTGCTTTTTGAAAGTTAACTCTTTCTTCATAGATTGCCTCAGGAACAATGCTGGGATGGGATTTGAAACCAATTAGAATTGGGATAACAAATATGAATTATACAAACTGAAGCCTTAGAGTAGTACCTAGACTTTCAAGTGTTCCTTTTTACTGGGTAAATCCAGGAATGTTTTGTGATAATCTTGCATAATGTGACTATGAAATATGTAATTAATGGTTTGGTGAGGTTTGTTTGTTTGTTTGATTATTTTTCAAATACTACCAGCCTACAATTGAATGATTGAGTGTTGTGGCAGATGATTGAGAGAACTTTGAAATATCAGCTACCTGCTTATTACATTTCTATACACTTCTGGTCATCATTGTCTTATGAATTCCAAAGGAGAAAGCCCATAAAACTTGAATAATAACTTAGGTCTCGTGAACACGAAGGCAGTACTTCTAGGAATCCCATTCACTTTGCTAATTGTCTTAAATTTGTATTGCTCATTTTCCAGCTGAGCTTTCTCATTTGTAGTGTTGAATTTGGAGTCTGTTATGCAGATTGGCTTTGAGGAGTACACATAAATTGCAGGTGGTTGAGGTTAACTGTAAAAGAGTTTGGTTTTGCTTCAGATGTGAACATAAACTGTGCAGAATGGCAGACAGGAGTAGCAGTGGGAATGGGACTGTAAAGCTTTCCAGGGAGCCCTGCTTTCTATAGGTGCTGCTGGCTGGCTCGAAAACAGGAGAAGGTAATTCTTGTAATTCATGCACCAGCCTTTTCTTTATCTATTGCTATGTTTCTTTACTGCAGTGGAAGCTGTTATTATTGAAGGGTTCCTGAGATTGGAAAGTGCTTTTGAGTTATATTGATGATGATTCTATTGCTTTTAACCAGTAGTGTCATCAGTTATTTATGTGAAGGAGCCAAATTAATCTTGTATTGAGAGAATATAACTGTACTGCTATATTTTGCGTATTGTCCATTGCTGCATTCTCATTTTCTCAAGTAAGTGTGCTATTATTGCCTCAATTCCATTTTTAACATCTTCAGTCTCAAAACAACATTTGTATCTGTTAACAGTAGAATGTTATGTGGGATTGTTAGCTATATTTTTGCTCTAAATTATTTGGCAGAATTATTATACAAATTAGAAATCACCTTAATTCTAAGTAGATGCTGTATTTGTGCCTTGTAGGCATACGTGAAGACATATTATCTAATTGTAGAACTGTTTACCTATTAAGAAGTCTTTCTGGTGTTTAAGAAAAAATAGTTTGGTATCCCTAAGGTAGAGGGGTGCTTTATTCACTTGAGTTGACTGTGTATAAAGACACTGAATTCAGAGAAAAACTCTTAGATTATTAGGATAGTGTGTGGTGTTAAGTGTGGGAACAGTTAAAAGGAGAAAGCAACAGCCAACACAGAAAGCAAAGTCTGATCCAGTAGGATCAATTTTCTGACACTGAAAGTATCAGTTTTTGCAGATACTTTTACATTTACATGTTTCCAGTAAATTCTTTCAATTTTTTTTATCAGAAAAGGCTTGAGTTGGATATGTTTCTGTGTGTATGTAAACAATAAGTATGAACCAACTCGTGTTTGTGTGTGAATTATTACAGACTATAAGCAGCACTATTGAAACATGATTTACTGATTAAGAACGCCCTGAAGATGGGCAGTGAATGCAGAGAGATGCATCTACTAAAAGTACAGTTTTGCTTAAAGTATGAAGTTGTGTGGATGCAATTCTATACAATGTATTTTGTTCTTCCTTCTTCAAATTTTCTGTTTTTTAGTTACTAAATATTTGAAGTCTTACAAGGTTACGTTCTTGATTAGCTAATTTTTCAGACAGATATATCAGGAAGTATCTCTCCTGTATGCACTTTGCTAAACAGGTTTGGTGACAAGGTTGAAAAATGAAAGATAAAGTACAAATGTGCTGATGGCTGTGAAATATAGAAGAAAAAATTAACAGCAAAATTGTTGTTAAATAAAAATATATCTCTGATTTTTATTTCAGACTGTGAACAAGTGCAGCCCCCACTTTGGCTTCAGACTTTAATGAATGCTTGCAAGCAAGCGAGTGATTTCAGTGTTCAGGGTGTAACTATTTCCCTTGTGATGGACTTGGTTGGATTGACTCAATCTGTAGCACTCGTCACTGGAGAAAATTTGAACAATGTGGAAACAGCTCAGCCTCTTAGCCCTAACCAGGGAAGAGTGGCTGTGGTTATCAGACCTCCTCTTACACAAGGCAATCTGAGATACATGGCTGAAAAGACAGATTTCTTTAAGGTACTGTGCAGCAACTCACTGATGCTTTCTTTATACTTTTTTCTTGACTGATAAGGACCGACAGTTGTTGCCATGTAGTCATTCTTGATTTGATAAAAAAGTTTTCCTTGCTGAGTGTTCTGATAACAGCTGTAATCCGTGTTGATGTCTAAATGAACACATGTAGTAATTTTTCCCACTGTGATTGTTTTACTGGCTGCTTGGGTGAGAACACTTAATTTCAGAACTATAGGTTCAAACGTGAGAGCTGATTGAACATAATCATTAACTAGCAAAGACATGAAGTGGAGATAGATATACATGATTTATGACTCTGGTAAACCACGCTTTGCATTTTTTATTACTTATTACTTTATTACTTTAAATTACAAATGTAAATCAGGAGCAGGGTGTGTTATGTAGTTAATTATTTTCAAGTGGAAATTTATTTCTGGAGATACCTGTGAGTTCTGACTCGTAACAGGATTTATTTCTGTGGTTAGCTATTGCAGTGTTTCAAATAGCTATGTATGTTCATACAATTAGAACAGTTTTATAGATTGCCTCTTTGTCATAAGCCATCATCATATGCATTTCCCATAACTGCATAGAACTCAGCATAGTTCAGAACAAAACTTTAGGCCAAGTGTTGGGTCCTGCACTTTGGCCACAATAACCCCATGCAGCGCTACATGCTTGGGGATGAGTGGTTGCATGACTGAAGAGGAAAGGTACCTGGAGGTGTTGGTTGATGCCGGGCTGAACATGAGCCGACAGTGTGCCCAGGTGGCCAAGAGGGCCAATGGCATCCTGGCCTGCATTAGAAATAGTGTGGCCAGCAGGAGCAGGGAGGTGATCATCCCCCTGTACTCAGCACTGGTGTGGCCGCACCTCGAGTACTGTGTTCAGTTTTGGGCTTCTCACTACAAGAAAGGCATTGAGGCCCTGGAACGTTTCCAGAGAAGGGCAACAAAACTGGTGAGGGGTCTGGGGCACAAGTCTTATGAGGAGCAGCTGAAGGAGCTGGGATTGTTCAGTCTGGAGAAGAGGAGGCTCAGGGGAGACCGCATTGCACTCTACAACTTCCTGAAGGGAGGTTGTGATGAGAAAGGGTCTGGCCTCTTCTCTCAGGCAAATAGTAGGACCTGAGGAAATGGCCAGAAGTTGTACAAGAGGAGGTTTAGGTTGGACATTAGGAGAAACGTTTTCTCTCAGAGGGTGGTCAGGCACTGGAATGGCTGCCCAGGGAGGTGGTGGAGTCGCCGTCCCTGGCAGTGTTCAAGAGGCGTCTGGATGAGGAGCTACAAGATGTGGTTTAGTGCTTGTGGCACTGGGAATGGGAGGGGGGTTGGACTAGATGATCTTATAGGTCGTTTCCAACCTTGTGATTCTATGATTCTATGATTCAAAACAAGGCATGATACTCATTCACTTGTCTCTCTTACAACTTCTGTTTTCATGTCCAAAGCATATTGCTTTAACTCTTTGGGACCAGTTGGGTGATGGAACTCCTCAGCATCATCAGAAGAGCGTGGAGCTCTTCTACCAGCTGCACAACCTTGTACCATCTTCTAGCATTTGTGAAGATGTTATTAGTCAGCAGCTGACTCATAGAGACAAGGTAAGTTGTATGTGTGGTTACTGAAAGATGGCTTTATGTGTATGTTTGATACTAGCGAAATATATTTGGAAAAAGGACTTGGTACCTCAGAGGAGGATGTAAATGAACTTCAGAATTTTAAGAATGTTGCATTGTGTTGGAAAGTTTGTTTCAAATGTTAAAAAATATTCTTATCTTACATGCAGAATATTGGATTCTTCTACCCTGACACCATGACCTTCTTTCCTATATTTTCACTGGCAAGAAATTTTAGCCTAATCTCTGTATCTGATCCGTGTTTTCATGCTGTCTTGCTGTTTCAGAAATACATAAAAAGGGTTCTTAATGATAGTTCTCCTAACAACTCCTCTTTCCCTGAACAGCTTCTTTATTTTTAAGGTCCCTTCATTTTGCTGCATCCCTACCACCTTTTTTTCTGACCTCTGGTATACTCTTTCCTATTTCACCTGACTCTTGCATCTTCTTCTAATAATTCGTCTAAAGTAGAGTCTGTGCTTTTCTCCTTCTTTACCTTCACAATATGTGGAGAAAGAGAAGAGGATTTTTTTTATTTTTTTTTTAAACTACTTTGTCTGTCCCTTTTTTCATAGGGTGGGCTTTGATTTCTTCTCTCAGCACTGTGTGGATCCCTGTCTCTGGGTCAAGGTGCCCTCCTTATCTGCCTTTCTGTTTGTCACTGTCTTCCGTCTAAAGCATGAGATTTGCTTTCAGTTCTTTTCCTTACAGTGAGAAACTAAGTGAGTCTGCTGAGTCTGATGGTATTATTTTGTTTCTGCCTTGTATCACTTCTGCCATGTATCCTTTCTGTTTTTTGGCAGCAAGTCTTTTCTTGTCTTTCTGGCCATTCATGCATTATCTGATTATGGTTCTTTCTGTAAAAACGAATGTAAATATCAGAGAAAAGAGTAGCTTGTAAGTGTATTTTACTTGCAGATCCCAAGAGCTGTGCTGTATGCTTGAGCTTCCTCTTCTGACATTTCTCTTCATTAATTATTTGCATTCCTGTGAGATTCTTTTTTTCCTTTTAGGAAGCAAGCAGGTTACAGTAACTAGGTATCCTCATTGAAGAATCTTCTTTACAGTTATGCAGCCCCTCTGTTTTGTAGTTATATCATGGAAAGAGTTGAATGCTGAGTGTTCACATTTGTCTGTTCTACAAGCTACTTACTGAACTGCTGTAACAATAATTGTTAGGGTTTGTTTGTTTTGCATCTGTCCATGGGAAATGTGGTGCTTGCCAAATCCTCTCTAAGTGATGTGGCACCTGACATCTGAGTTGTCTGTGTACCTTTCTTCATTATGCTGCTAAAGCTTCTCTTTCCTTGAAGATCTTTTTCTTCCATCGCTATCTCCTCTAAACAGCCATGGAGTACAATTTGAACAGAACCTCTTAGTGAAAAGAATGCTGCTTCTTTGCCTGTATGACAGGTGTTTGTCTTGTGGTTCTTATTTTGCAGCTTGTCCTATTTCTTGTTCTGCTGACACAGGCTATCATGTTTGATCCTGATCCATCTCAGTGGATTTCTCCCGTTTTCTTTTGCTGTTCAGAGGTTGCTTGACTCACTGCTGGCTGTTTTTTACAAATTACCTTGGCTATCATAATGATAGCTTCTGTTTTGCTGTCATTTTAGCTAGTGCTTTAAATTCTTAAATAAGTGACCTGTGTTCACAACCCCAGCAGAATGAATTATAGGCCACTCCTTGCTTACATACACTGAAATTTTCAGGTTGTGTCATTTAGCAGAAGTTGCCTTTCTGCCTTTCTACCAGGGTAACCAGGTCAACAAAAGCAATTGTGAGCCAGTTTGTTAATCACCGCAGTTCAGTTTGGCATTTTGATAAAGCTGCTGATGAGTTACAGTTCAAAGTATTTTACTGGTCTGTGAACTGCGTGGTCATGTGAACTGTGAACTGTGATGGGCTTGCATGGAGTCCTTGTGGAAGTGAAATTTTCTTTTTATTCAGCAAGTTTTAGCAAAAAGTTTTGTGCAACTGTAGGTTTTGCAGCAGCTTTTTTTTTTTCCCAGAAATCACATTTTTTTTTCTAAATAAATGCTTTTCTTTCCAAAGTGCTATTTCATTTATTTTAATGAACACCTGATGCAGTGCATCATTTTGTGGTTTTTGTACATTTTTAGTTTTTATTTTTTGTAGCTTTTACTTAAAATTTGTGTTAAAGTGGCAGATGTGAGTTGTTGCAAAGCTTAAACTGCATGTTATAAAATAGGTGTGGAAGTATGCCAGATCATCACAGTTATCACAGTTTGTGATTTGGTCTCATGTTTGTAAGTTTCACAAAGAAACAAGTGAAAATCTCAATCAGCATCTTGTCTGACTTTTGGTAACTTAGTTTAAGCTCTGATTATATTTGACTTTTTCTTTTTTTTTTTCAGCATGACCATCCTGATTTTCATACTTTGCTTGTTCAGTCCTGCAAGTGATTAGTAGCTTCCTTGTCTCTTTAATAAAGCTATTTTTAACAGATTTACCCAGATGTTCTTATCATGGTGTGGCATTCACTGTTGTGTTTACAGTTTTGCTCAATAACTCGTTCCTTGACCAGCTGCAGTGAAGAGAGAAAGGCATAACAATTGTTAGTTTAATACCATTTTCACCATTAAATATTCTTCAAGTTACTAGCAGTCATTGGAATTCATCTGCTGTAGTAATCATGTTTTTTTTTTTTGTCAACAACAAAACTATGTGTTCCCTAGTGAAAATTGGTATCTTCTTGATAAATTCTATCATCTATAGTGAGGGAATTCTTATGTCTCCCTTACCAACACATTTCCATTCCCTTGTTTCCTTGGTTACTGTGTTTAATCTCATGATTCCAGACACAACAATCTGGTTAACTACCCCTAAGTATTTTTTTCTGTCTGCTACTCTGCTTCTGTATCCTTGAGTTTTTCTGATTAACAGCTTGTGTGTTTCTTCCTGCTCTCTCTTTACCGAAGTTCTAGTGGAGTTATAGATAAACTAACTGAAAAAAAGAGACATGTAACTCATGAGAATAGGATGAGTATTGTTCAAGTTAATACACTGAGTATGACTTGAAAATATTCTAAATACCTGGAAACTAAGGCAGACAAGGTCAAGATGAAGAGAGGGGACAATCTTTAATGTTCACAAATATATGTTCTCTCTTATTGCTTTTACTATTAGAAGACAGGATTTGAATATATAAAGTTGGTAAAAATACGTACTTGATATTTTAGATTGCTCTATGCCCAGTTGTTGTCAAAAGTTGCTATACTGTGATCTAACTTATAATTTGATTCACAGAAGATAAGAATGGAAGCTCATGCAAAGTTTGCAGTACTATGGCATCTCACTCGTGACCTTCATATTAACAAGTCATCGTCCTTTGGCCGTACCTTTGACAGGTTAGTGATCCAGTTAAAAGTTTTGAGGCAAAATTGCTTTAACTAAGTCATACTGTCAGCATATAATGTTTAGCATTTATGAAATACGATGTAACTGAGAGCCAGAAAGGAAGCAAACAAAATAGTTAAGCAAACTAATTTTCACAGTGATGATTATGGAAGCTGTTAAGTTTTTTTTGTTGGTGATAGAGTAGGATAGGGAATGGTCACGTAATGCATTGATTCCCAGAGTGGTTCACTATTTATGTATTGAACATAATATTTAAGTTCTTAGTGTGATTTAGGTTTTTTTTTTTAAAAAAAAAAAAAAAAAAGGCAAGAGAAGTCCACACAAAAATGAATTACATGAAAACAGAAAGTAACAAGAAAAAACTAAGGAACATTTGCAAGTTAGCAATAAAAGTTATTTTGTTTAATCTCTGATTTATGTACAGTGTCACACAAACAGCAAGGGATCTCCTGATCTCTGATGTCAGGCTGCCTTAGAAAGAACGGAATGATCTGGACTTTAAACTGGACTCATCTTCCTCAGATAACATAGATGTTGTGGGAAAATCCATACTTAACTGTAGGAAGCAGATTAAAAGGGTTATTTCTTTGCCTTGATTCTGTGACTCACTGCAGAAGTGATGGTAAATTCTGTACTTAGTTCTAAGAGCTTCTGAAGTTGTATCACTGGAGGATGTGGAACAGATGGTAAAATTTGGAGTGCTATATATAAAAATACATATTATTTTTCCCCAATTTAGGAGAGGGTAATAAAAGCTAAAACTATAAAAGGAAGAAAATAACAATGGTAGGAAGAACTGAAATTCCAAATACACTTCTATCAGTTCTTGAAGAGAAATTCCTTTAATGAATTGTCTTCTTTTCATTGTAACTGTGTGAATTAGCATTTTATGGTTTTGTGCTCTGATAGCATCTATAGACAACCGAACTGTGCTACACTCAGAGCTGAACAAATACTTTGAGTATACTACTATTACTGCAAGAGCTGTGTTAACTAACTGACTTTATTACTAGCTTTTCCTGGCAGTTTCTTAAATAGACTAAACTAAAATGCAAAACCTAGGATTGTGGAGTTCCAAAGACAATATTGTTTTATATGGGAAGTATACTGGAATACGTTCTAATGCATAGAGATTTGTCATGTGTCAGATTCAAACGAGATTATACTGGGTAGTATAGAATATGTGAGGTTCATTCTTCTTCCTGTTCTAGATCTCTGTTTATCATGCTGGACAGCCTTAACAGCTTGGATGGTTCTACTTGGTCAGTGGGACAGGCTTGGTTAAATCAAGTACTTCAAAGACATGATATTGCAAGAGTCCTTGAGCCTTTGCTCCTATTGCTTCTTCATCCAAAAACTCAACGAGTTTCTGTTCAGCGAGTACAGGCTGAGTGTTACTGGACTAAGTCTCCCTATCACCCTGAAGAAGAAAATGAAAAACACTTTATGCAGAAGTTTAGCTGTGCTGATGGTACGTACGAAAGAAAACTCTACAAAGTTTATTAGTTAATTTTTTAATTTGCTATCTACATATTTAAAATACAAATTTTGTTTAGCATAATTGGCAAAAAAAAAAGTGTGACTGTTGCTTACGTATGCATTTATGCATGTTTTTTAATTCAAATCTAGGTGCCCCAAGTGCTTTTGAAGTTTAATTGCCCTAATAAATTAAGGCAATATATTCGTATTCTCATGCAAAGAATGTTTTATGTCTTACGGAATTCAGTAGAAGCTTAACAAAGAAGTGAAATGCTTTTGTGAATTAGAACAAATAACGTGGAACTGACTGAAAACATACTGATTCAGTTTAAATATCTTTCTGTTTATTGTATATATATATTTTTTAATTAAATCACAAGTAGGTATGACTGTTATTTCTCCTGAGGGAATTATGTTGTTTTACTAAGGTCTAGTACTAAAGTAATCTTGCTTGGTTCATGCGGATATATTGCTTTCTTATTAATGTTTTTCTGCTTTCAAGTGGAAAAAAAAGATCTATTGACCATGCCTTTATATAATTAGAAGTCTTGATAATAGCTAAAATTCTAAATTTTAATTTTAAATTCTATTCTGAAAAACAAAATATTGTGTGTGATGTTTATTGTTTGTTTCTCTTCAAGGATTTACTCATGTGCCTGTAAGCCAAGGACAACTTATCATACCTAAAGAAGGCAATGAAAAACATCTTGCTATGGATGAAATGGAGAACTTCAGCCTGACTGTCAATCCTCTGAGTGACAGACTTTCCTTGTTAAGTACCAGCAGTGAGACCATTCCAATGGTTGTGTCTGATTTTGACCTTCCTGACAATCAGGTTGAAATACTGCAGAGTTCTGACTCAGGCTGCTCTCAGTCATCTACTGGAGATAATATCAGTTATGAGGTGGAAACAGAAAGCCTGAGTGCTCAAGATAGCTCTCAGACTCTCAGAGAAGATTCACCTGATGAAATTGTGCAGCAAGTGGTTACTGATCTTATATGCAAAGTTGTAAGCAGTCTTGGAGAAGAGAATGAACCAGTTAAATACAGTCTCCTCTCTGAGGATATTTCATGTAAATTCAGTCCTTTGGATAATCCTGAAGAGGTGACTAAAAGTGAAGAACAAAATATTCAAAGTAGCCAAAGTAGTTTGGTTAGTAATGACAGCTCCCAGTTATTATCAGCATCAACTGAGACTGGACTTGAGAGCTTAAGAGATGAAATTTCAAGAAATAACTCTTCACCCTGTATTACAGCAAGCCAGCAATCCCTCTCTGATCTCACTCTTACTTCCACGGAATCCAAGTCCAGAAAGCGAAGCCACAGTAGTATTCAGTTCAACTTCAAAGGAAAACTACCAGAAAAAATGTCAGAGAAGGAAACAATTGTTAAAGAAGCTGGTAAGCAACCAGGTGCGAAACCAAAGGTGAAAATAGCCAAAAAGAAAGATGAGGAGAAGAAGAAAGCACAAACAGAGAAGCTTAAACAAACAAATGTGTTCTTCAGTGATGGTCTTGATTTAGAAAACTGGTACAGTTGTGGGGAAGGAGAAATTTCAGAAATTGAAAGTGATGTGGGTTCCCCAGGAATGCGGAAATCTCCCAACTTTAATATCCATCCATTGTATCAACATGTGCTGCTTTATCTTCAGCTGTATGACTCCTCAAGAACTTTGTATGCTTTTTCTGCAATTAAAGCAATTCTGAAAACAAATCCTTCAGCTTTTGTAAGCGCTATCTCCACTACCAGTGTCAACAATGCATACACTCCTCAGCTATCACTGCTCCAGAATCTTCTAGCCAGGCATCGGATATCTGTTATGGGCAAGGATTTCTACAGTCACATCCCGGTTGATTCGAACCATAACTTTCGGAGTTCTATGTATATAGAAATTCTTATCTCCTTGTGTTTGTATTATATGCGGAGCCACTACCCTACTCATGTTAAAGTGACCTCGACAGATCTAATAGGAAACCGTAATATGCAAATGATGAGTATAGAAATTTTGACGCTTCTCTTTGCTGAGTTGGCAAAAGTTATAGAAAGCTCTGCAAAGGGTTTTCCTAGTTTCATTTCGGACATGTTATCTAAGTGCAAGGTTCAGAAAGTGATCCTGCATTGTCTGCTCTCATCTATCTTTAGCGCGCAGAAATGGCACAGTGAAAAGATGGCTGGAAAAAACATAGTGGCTGTAGAAGAAGGTTTTTCTGAAGACAGCCTTATAAATTTCTCTGAAGATGAATTTGACAATGGCAGTACTCTACAGTCGCAGCTTCTAAAAGTACTTCAACGGCTGATTGTGCTGGAACATAAAGTAATGACTGTGCCTGAGGAGAATGAAACAGGCTTTGAGTTTGTCATAACAGACTTGGAGCACATTGGTCCCCAGCAGCCAATGACTTCTCTTCAGTATTTACATTCCCAGCCAATAACCTGCCAAGGCATGTTTCTTTGTGCAGTGATAAGAGCTTTACATCAACACTGTGCCTGTAAAATGCATCCTCAGTGGATTGGCCTTATCACTTCCACTTTGCCTTACATGGGAAAAGTTCTTCAGAGGGTGGTTGTTTCTGTGACTCTTCAGCTCTGCAGGAACTTAGATAATTTAATTCAACAATATAAATATGAAACAGGATTATCTGATAATAGGTATGTGTATGTAGAGGCATATAATCTTGTAAAATGTATCTGATTGTGTTGAATTGCTTTGAGAAACTCATTTAAAAAACTGTATTATCTGTTTTAGACCTATTTGGATGGCATCAGTTACTCCTCCAGATATGGTTCTTACGTTATTGGAAGGGATTACAACAATAATTCATTACTGCCTCCTAGATCCATCAACACAGTATCATCAGGTAAACTTATTTGGTCATGTGAGAGGTTCCTGTGCAGTGTATTTCCTTGCTGATATCTGTCTGACAGTTTCTGACTGGATTGTATTCATCATGCAATGTATCAAAATACTATCTTTTTTCTTTTTTATATTCCTTTTTTTCTCTTAGTCAAGCAACATTTTTGATCTCATAGTCTCTTAGAAACTGGATCCACATTCTACAACACTTCTGTCCTCCTGTTTCTGCTGTCTTGTTTTTCCTTTGTTGTTTTATTTTTGTTCTTATTTGCCTTCTTTTCATTTAGAAATAACTGAAAACTGTATGTGCAAATCTCAGATTCTGAGATAAATGTTTTGCAAAGACTTTGACATGATACAAAATTGCTGTAGTCATCCTGTGTTCACGTACCACGTGTTCAGAATGCATTCTGTACTGAATGACTGAGAATCAGAAGATTCTTTAATTGATTATTTGATAGACTCAACTTGTGCATACTGTACAAATCATTGAAACAGTGTTTTGGAAAAGATATAAAGATGTAGAGCTTTCTTGTACATTGTCTCAATTTATGCTATTTTATTAGTGTTGTTTAATGTAGATATTTAATGCTCTTCCTCCTCTTTTCCCCTGAAATCCACTAGCTTTTGGTTAATGTAGATCAGAAGCACTTGATTGAAGCACGCAATGGGATTCTGTCTATCCTGCATATGATCATGTCTTCTGTGACATTGCTGTGGAACATTCTTCACCTAGCAGACTCCTCAGAGAAAACTGCTGCTGCTGCTGCTGCCTCCGTTACCACTATTAATCTTGGGTCAACAAAGGTCAGAATATCAGAGATAACATCATTTAAATTGTTCCTAAATACTTTTTGTCAAATAAATCCACTTGCATCTCTTAAATGTAAACTGGCTTTTAACACGTTTGTCCTAATCTACCCATCCTCCCAAAAACAAGGCTTTCATAAATGGGTATTGAATCTACTTTTAAATATTACCAGCTGACAACAATTCATCTCCCCAGTTTTTCTACAAAAAAAATTGCATCCATCCTGAATAATACTTGAGCCGTTTAAGCCACCCTTTTATGCTTCAAGAGATGTGAAATACTCATCTAAAATCTTAGTAAGAGAGCTCTCCTCTTACAACACCTTGAACTTGGGCATTTTTGAACTAGTTCCTTTGTTTATTCAGTGTCCATACAGTGATGTCACTATGCATGGGGAGAAATATCCTAGCAAGCAGTAAGCCAGCAACTGTAATCTAGAAGACAATCTAAGTAGGGAATCAAGTAGGACCATACTGAGAATGCTGCCTAGGGCTCTTATTGGAAGCACTTCAGACTTCTAATACTGCACATTCTTAAATATGAAATTGTCATTTAAATCTGAAATGTTTAAAAATGTTTTCCTCATAGTTAGTCCAAATACACCAAGTACTGGTTTTGATGATTCTATTTTACATCCCTTTCAACCTTTGTCGTTCAGGCTGAAGGAGTCATAACTCCTTGTCTTAAGACTGCATGTCTTTCCACAAACGTTATCTGTGGTTCTATTTGGAATTCCAGTAGGGCTTCCTACTCAATGGCAGGAGAAGAGTCTGTACTTCTGGAAGGCACATGATATACACTGCTTCTGTGAAAATAAGAAAAGCTTTTGTACTCCAGTTCAACATGAACTTTTCTGTAAATCCCAGATTTTCTTTATTTTGCCCAAATACGTAGTATTCAACAGAACACCCAACATGTGCTATGCATGAAGAAATCCTTTTTAAGCCTGGCAACCACACTTGTGGCAAGTGCACGCTCAAACTCCAGGATTCTGTATAACAATTTCTTGCAGGCTTATACAATTTCTGCTTGAATGTATGTGGCCAGACTAGAAATGACTTTCAGAAAACAGATGAAGTGCATTTTTCTCAGAAATATTTCTGTCATAAAAAAAAATCCGGATGAAGGACAGGATGAGAAAGTAGCGTAAGAAAATAAAGCTCTTTTTTTCCGACCCAAACTTGCCTAAAGAAGGATGGCACACACATGCTGTTGAGAGTTTAAATAATGAATATTTCAGACTCCTAGAGTAATGTGTTCTTTTTTATATAATTCTTTTCCTACTACTTAATTTTTATCTCACTTTTACAATAAAGTCTATCTCTATTTGTAGATGCAAATGTTTTCTTTCTTCATAATTCTCATACACAGTTGATAGTTATGTCTCCACTAATGTTCATCTCCTGACTGTGCATACCCATTTCTTCCTCTTATAGGTCACTTTCTGTATCACTAACCTTTCTTGTTTTTTATAGTTTGAGTTCTCTCAGCTTGTGTACATTTCTTGAAGTAAGGTGTCCAAAACTGGACATGGTACATGGTATCTTCTTTCAGGGTAAATATTATATGTCTGTCATGAAGTGCTGCTATTTATGAATGCTCTTCTTTTTCTCTTCCCTTGCAAAGTTGTCACAGTGACTTTGTGATCTGCTGTAATCCAGAAATTTTATTTTTATGCAGCACTGCTATCTAAATACTTTTTCATCCTGAATAATTAGTTGTTTTTCCTCTCCCTTTGCATGCAAAGCTCAAGTTTGTTACTGTAGTCTACCTTTTTCAGGACATTTTTCCAATTTGTCAGATCACTTTGATTTCTGTATTTCCCTTTCAGTCTCTTCCCTCTTCATTATCATTTGCAAATTTACAGAGTGTATTTTCTCTTCCTTCATCTTAGTCATTAGTAAACTGGTTGAAGAGTACCACATCTAAAGCAGAGCTTTATGAACCCTGTTGAGTGCATTCTTCCATTGTCACAAAAAAATTAGCGATAGTTGCTGTCCAAGTCTGGCTTTAGTGCTAGTTGTTCTACACGTAATGCAGGAGTGCTTATCTAAATGCTGGTGTTATTTCATGTTTCAGAATTTGAGGCAACAGATTCTTGAGTTGTTGGGACCAATTTCAATGAATCATGGTGTTCACTTCATGGCTGCCATTGCATTTGTATGGAATGAAAGGAAACAAAATAAAAACACTTCCAGAACAAAGGTATGTTTATATTAGCACAATCCCTTCAAATAGCAGTGATAGCTTTAAGTGGTTTAAAAACGTAAGGGCTAAGATTTCAGCATTCCAGTGAAATGGAAAATATTTTTAACTAGCATCTGTACCTTCAGGGAATTACCAGTGTAAAACCTTGCATTTTTTTCCTGTACCTTTTTAGACTCAAAAACTACGTGTGCCAGCAAAGCTGCACCGTAGCAGAACTAGAAAGTAACAATTTGTTCACAGACTTAGTAATGCAGATGCAAGATAAATGCCCTGATAAGTAGTTGATATTTTTTTGTTCATATATCCTATTTTGACAGCCACAGTCTGTCAAAAGCATGATTTTGTTGAACGAGTTATAGTTCACTGTATTCATAGTCAGATGTCAGAGTTTAATCTCTATCCTTTTTATTTGTCCAGATTTGCTCAAATAGAATATTAGCTGCCTTTTTGCTTTTGAAGCCACAATTATGAAGCTGCTGCATATATGTTATACTTCTGGTTTTATTTATGTAATTATCACAGATGCTGCAGCAGAACTTACGTTCTCTGCCTCACTGCCCTTCTCAACCTCTGTAGTGCATCTTTTTAACATAATACTCTGTTTGGTGATGATTCTGTAGAAGAAGCTTTTGACTTGTATCATGCCCTGGCTAGAAACCTACTGTAAAGTTGCCTCTAACATATCAAGTGTAGCTATTTATATTTCAACTCTTAAATTGTCAGAATATTGTTCTTTGCTTCCTAGAAATTTACGCCTTTGTAGAGCTTTCTTAAAAGCACCATGAACAGGAAAGACAACTTACAAAGATGCTTTGTAGACTGTAAAAACATGATGCTCTGCAAGGCATTTGTGATCAGGATCCTGTTTCTCCTCCATCCATATAGTTGGTCTCATTCCATTTACTTCAGAAGCAAGCCCATGAGGCAAAATGTCTTAATCTTAATATAGGCTATGTGATGATAATGCAACGTATCTGATTCTTCCAGGTTATACCTACAGCAGGTGAAGAACAGCTTCTGCTGGTTGAGCTAGTTCGGTCTATCAGTGTTATGAGAACTGAGACTGTTATACAAACAGTGAAAGAAGTTTTGAAGCAGCCTCCAGCCATAGCAAAGGACAAGGTATGTAAACTGAGGAAGTGCTGTTTGTTTATTTAATGTCTTCTTACCAGAACTTAGGACACTGATAATAGAAATACTTCATGAGCAATATTGAGCAAATAGTTATTCTCACAGTAAGTACAGGAATTTTGAATATCTTGTAGATGGATCAACTTTTGGAGGGAAGCCATTAAGTCAGTACCATTTTTTGAACAACTCTGAAGTCCTGTTTCATGCTTCTGTACTAACTGTTTTGTAGCAATAGGTTACTTACATGAAGGTTACTTTGTTTCTTGAACTGCCTTCTTGACACAACACATAGGGTTTAGGGTGTTAAAGAAATGAGATTTTAAAAATTTAAGGCAATTGTCAAATTTATATCCATTATAACCTATCTTTCCAGGTTTTCTGAATAGCGTTCTCTGATTTTTCTAGAGAAGGCCTCTCCAAATTTTATAGAGAGATGCCTCAATAGATATTCATAAAACCCTGTTAATTAATTGAGTTGCATCTTCAGATGTTGTGATAACATAGTGTTTTCATTTTTGCTGTAGCAAGAGAGGAGCAAGTCAGTTTGTTCTTCTGACAGTTTTCATATCTTTTTTTCCCAGAAACATCTTTCACTGGAAGTCTGCATGTTGCAGTTTTTCTATGCTTATACTCAAAGGTAAGACGAAAAATTAAATGTGTCTTGATGACAGAGGTAGGTGGACAGTCTGAATGTTTTATAACCTCTAGGAAGATAAATTGCCACTTCAATATAAATCGTTTTGAATTGAAGGTATTATAAAAAAATAAAAAGGCGTTTTGTGAGTTTCCTGATTCTGTATCATCTTTCTTCCCATGTCTAAAAATCCTGCAGGAAATCTCCTTGCAGCATAAGGAAAACTGATGTTAATTGTGCTATAATCCATTGGTTCTACACCAATCTTGTTTTTATTGTTCTTCCTTCTTGCTCCTTTTCCTGATGTTGCTCCCTAATAATAAGCAGGGGAAAAAAAACAATCCCACAGAAACTTGTGTATGTGTTGATTAACATTATCTGATAGGAGAATTGTGAGGTAAAAAGAAATGTCTGGGGAGTACCTGAGCAAGACATTGCTACTTTTATTGTTGTCATTGTTTTATATTTCAGGATTCCAGTGACCAGCTTAGTGGATAGTTGGGCAGCACTGCTACTTCTGTTGAAGGATTCCATCCAGGTTGGTCTTCCAGCTCCAGGACAGTTCCTCATACTTGGGTAAGTGCACTTGATGTTTGCAGTTTCCAAAGAATCATAGAAGCATGAAATGGCTGAGGTCAGAAGAGACCTTAAATTCCATTCAGTTCTAACCCTCATGATGTGAGCAGGGCTGCCACCCACCAGATCAGGCTGCCCAGGGCTGCATCCAAGCTGGCCTTGAGTGCCTCCAAGGATCCTAACATCTAACCTAAACCTCCCCTCTTTTTTTTTTTTTTTTGTTTTGTTTTGTTTTGTTTTGTTTTGTTTTGTTTAAAGCCATTCCCCCTTGTTCAATCACTATCTGCCCAATAAAAAAAAACCTGTCTCCTATCTGTTTCTAAGCATCCTCTAAATACTGGAAGACCACAGTGAGGTGTCCTGAGAGCTTTCTCTTCTCCATGAAGAGAAGCTTCTAAAGAAGCTCAGTATAAATGTGTGGAATTTGTACTGATTCAGATTTGCCCTGGGTTTCAAAATAACTGAATAACGTATTATACAATCCGTGTCTACTTCAATTTATTTTCAGTGTTCTTAATGAGTTTATTATGAAAAATCCAAGTCTGGAGAATAAGAAAGACCAAAGAGATCTTCAGGTGAGAAATTTTTACATGTTTGACTCTTTGAAAATATTGAGAAATAAATGCTGAAGTTGGAAGAAATATTTGAATGACAGTGCTTTACTCAAGAGATTTCTCTCTGTAAGAGTATTCCTTAAGCAATTAATAAGACAATTAATAGATAAACTTCACTTATTAGTTGACTGCTTTATTTATTGTAGCTTCTGAAGAAAATTTTTTATCTGTCCAGGGACTGATGCTCAATTTTGAGCTAACATGTCCTGAAAAATATTATACCTTCTGAAAATTGACTGTTCCATGGAGTTGATTAGTGCCCCTTTGCAGGGAGAGACAGCAGCCAGGTGCTGCCAGTTTTCCAATGAAACAGTTTGGGAAGTGAGAGGGGGTTGCAGGGGAAGGTCACTGGGGAATGTGGAAAAGGCAGAGGGTGGGAACTGTTAGAGAGCTGGTCAGTAGCCAAAGGGTTGGGAGGCTGAAACGCAGACTGAGAGATAGACATCAAAAATGTGTTTGTAATACAACAGCCTTTATTAAACTTGCTATCCTTGAAGCAATGTGCTCTTTGCTGTTTTATTTAATATTTATTTCCCCCAATTAAGTGTTTGTGTATTCTCTTTGTGTGTGTTCTTATTTTATGTTTCTAGTCAGCAGGGCCTTGCCTGTTCTTTTAATTTTGTCATAATTTTTCGTTCCTAAAATATTCTTTTTACTAGGTTTCCTAAACTCTTTTCTCCTCAAAACAATAGCTTGAAAAATTCTAATGGGGAGAAGGATATAAAGGAATTATTTTCTCCCTCTCACAATAGAGGTTCTGTTATTATTAAAATACTGAACTTTGTTTTAATGTGTATGTAGCAGCATGCGTTCATATGCTCGTGTTCAAATTATGTTGTGGCTTGTTCCCAAGTACCTAATTACTAATTAACGTTTTTCTTGGTTAACAAGCAAAAGTGTTTGGTTAGATATGCCTGTGGTTCATTTACAAGATGATGTGATAATGTCCTGCTGGAAAACATGCAGAGTCCATCCTGAGTTAGGCAACTGTTCGTAGACAGAATACAGTTTCCTACTGTTGTCCAAATACTAGAAGTGCCAGGCGATCAAAGCTTACATTTCTCTTTCTGTATCTTTCTTATCTTATGATGAGAATGTTGCTGCCACAGCCAGCTGTGTGTTCAGAGCTGTAGTCAGTGCATGTGGTTAGAAGGGATTTTATGAGAACACTGTAGTCCACCTTTCTCACAGGAGGATGTATTCAGCACGGATTTTTATTCTATTGGCTTTCTTGAATGTACTAGAATTACCTCATGTATCAGTTCTGTACTCTTAAGCGTATCTCTAGTGTCTTCTACATAGTACTGTTCATAATCTGTTGAAGACTATCTCATTTTCTTCTTAATGTTCTTAATCACAGAATGAACAGAGCAGTATTTAGAAGTGATTTTTAAAGCTGTCCTTTACCTAAGTGCTGAAGAGATTTTCTACCGAAACATCTGTCAGGACAATAATGTAGTTCTTTCGCTGAAAGTTCCTAAAAGCCTGTTTGTTTTTTTTTCATCAGGATGTAACACACAAGATAGTGGACGCTATTGGGGCCATTGCTGGTTCTTCATTGGAACAGACTACTTGGTTAAGACGGAACTTAGAGGTCAAGCCTTCCCCTAAGATTATGGTTGATGGAAACAACTTAGAATCAGATGTTGAAGGTAGTTTTGTTCTCATCCTTTTTATCCTAAATGAAACTTTTAAATAAATATTAATTATCACACCAGGATGAACAAAGAGGACAGCTCTACCATACTTGAATACATTAAAAATGCTTCAGTATCGTTGAAGCCTTATTGCCTTACACAGTGCATCTGGTGAAGTCTGTATACCTTCAAAACGTATGTTGTTAAAATATGTTTACAAGGTGAATAATGGCTGGAGTAAAGTAACTGTGGACTTCATGTTACTGTTGTCTTCATTTAGATATGTTGTCTCCAGCAATGGAAACTTCAAGCATAACTCCATCAGTTTATAGTGTCCATGCACTGACCCTACTTTCTGAGGTAAGTATTTCCTCAAGTGTAATAAATATTGCCTTATAATAACCTTTTCTTGCTGTGAAGGGCTTGGAGAATGAGCTTTGATGGGAAACACTGGTGTGAATGGATTCTGGTTCCTGTCATGTAACAATAAATGAAACTTTGTTATGAAGCCGGTTATAAGTATACAATGAGATTAATGTGAAGCAGAGCGTGCCTTTTCAGATGTGTGGTATGGGTTGCTGCTCTGCTGGAAGACTTTGCATGTTAATAGATTTTTTTGTTGTTGTTTACTAATGATAATCACAGTCAGTCCTTGGAATTTTTTTTTCACAGGTTGTTTTGTGGAATTATTTGTCCAAGAGCTGATGCTTCTGTGTTTTAATATTTGTTTGTTCTAAAAAAAGATTAAGGGACATTTATACTTCTGGATTTTGTGTAGTACCTGAAATGTGATCAGTTCTATCATAAACTTGAATGTTCAGTGAAGGACATTATAGTGTAAGTTGCTGTGTAGTAAATAAAAGGTAGTTTGAGAATGCAGAATAACATAACTTCCTCACCTGTTGCAGGTTTTGGCTCATCTCTTGGATATGGTTTTCTACAGTGATGAAAAGGAGAGGGTTATTCCTTTGCTTGTAAATATCATGCACTATGTTGTACCCTACCTCCGTAATCACAGGTATCTTTAGAATGTATTCAGTATATGTAGATCTCAACAGCCAGTTGAAATTTCGTGTTTGTCAACAATTTACAATTCTTTCCTGTTGACTTATTTTGTTTAGTGCTCACAATGCATCCAGCTATCGAGCCTGTGTTCAGTTATTAAGCAGTCTTAGTGGGTATCAGTATACAAGGAGAGCATGGAAGAAGGAAGCATTTGATCTCTTCATGGATTCTACCTTCTTCCAGATGGATGCTTCTTGTGTTAACCAGTAAGGCTTTTCTTTTGCTGCCTATATTGAGCATTACTGCAGGTTTTATGTATGCAAATCAAAAATTTCTAACAGCCTTGTATTGAGAGAAATATGGAGGGATGTAGTGTTGTTGATTACCACTTAAATTATGAAACTCATTTACCTAATGTGTATTCCTTCTTCTTTTTTTCAATTTTAAGATTTTTTTAAGTATTTTTTGTGAGAAAAAGCAATAAATATTTATAGTTTCAGATCAAATCAAACTGTACAATGTAAGTGGTAGTGTAGAGAGCTTGGAGCTGGTATTCGTTAAAAGAACAAGAAAAGCTTCCTGTAAGTATTTCTCACTTTTTTGACTTGTGTGAAATCTTTCTCTTTTAGCTGGAGAGCTATTATGGATAATTTGATGACACACGACAAAACCACATTCAGAGATTTGATGAGTAAGTATTCAGTGATGTAGCAGTGACTTTTCTCCAAGGAAAACTTGTAGAGGAAGAAAAAAAGAAGGGGAGGGGGCTGGGAGGAGGAGTAAGTATTTTGAAGAAAGCACTTGTTTGGTGTTTATTCCAGTTTATTTGAATTATCCAGTATATTTCTTTCTTTCTTTCAAGTACTTGTTTCTAGTGATATATACATAAGATCTTTTGAAGTGAGCAGCCAAGCCCAGCTGCACTGTGTATACCTATGAGTTTTCTTTCAAATGTATATTTGAAATCACAGTTTTTAAGAATGCAAATTGCAAAATATGCATCTTCTTAATGGCTGCTTTTGAGCTACATTAATGCAATGAATGTAAGAGTTATTTGCTCCTTTAAGTGAAACGAAAGGGAAATTTAATTTTAATCTGTGTTACTCATTATCTCTTTCAGCACGAGTGGCTGTGGCTCAGAGCAGTTCTCTCAATCTCTTTGCTAATAGAGAAGCAGAGCTGGAACAGCGTGCTATGCTCCTGAAGAGACTGGCTTTTGCAATTTTTAGTAGTGAGATAGACCAATACCAGAAATACCTTCCAGATATACAAGGTCAGTAAAAATGTAGCAGTTCATGGAGTTCTTCTGGAATTTGATTGCCTGAGGAATTATTTGTATAACAGGATAACAGCAGGTAAATTTGTTCCCTGGAATGAATATCTGTGCATACTGAGTATGGAATTACTACTGATTTTCCTCAGAACACTTTTAATCTTACATGATTACAGAGTACATGGACTTTCATTACCAGTTCTCTAACAGATTATTTACTCTATTGTCATTTTACACCTTGATCAATGTCCTCGGACACCCAAAAAGTGCTTTTTGACATGGTAAATAGTTATATCTTGAATGTTCAACTAGGGATAAATACAAAATCTGACCTTGAAGAGTTTTTGAATTTGTGACTTTTATCTGCTGCTCTGTATATATATATCCCATTTATTGCTGAAGAATATCTCTTTAACTGACCTTTTTACATGATTGGGAATGAAGTCTGGTTGGTTTTCTTCTAAGATGATGCAAATAATTATGGCATCTTCTTGATATGTTATCTGCTAATGCTACCAAAGCAGGCACCTTGATCTCTTCCTCCACACAGATAGTCAGTTACATAATCTTCCTGATCACATTTGTTCCAGGGTTTATTCCTTGGAGATGTTTTTTGTTTTGTTTTGTTTTTCCCAGTCTGTCAGAAGCTGATTTATTATGCTCAAGGTACAAATAATTTTGCTGCTCTGAACTGCAAAGTGCATGTATTGGCTTGACTGAAAAATTTCTTTAATTATTGCCTCCGTATTGAATGCACAATGGTGCTTATAGTTAAATAGTGTATTATCCTTGCATAATATTTCATATACTGTGATGATGCAGCTTTTTCAGTAATATATATTTTAGTTGTTTGAGCTGTTATATTTTTTGGAATCTCCTTACTCCTTTTTCTGGAACGAGTGAAACTGCGTAAAATGAGCAGGTGAAATACTGCATTTGGAATGGAGAAGTTTAATAAGAATACACTGCAGTTCTGAAGTTCTTTGTCAGTGTAAGTGGCTGCTCGCTACAGCTTTATTCTGTCAATATAAAGAAGTAATGAAAAATATTTAAAACAAAACAAAAACAACTCAGGTGAGAGTAAATGCTGGAGTAAGAAAATACTAGCTGGAGTTACTCTACTATTCTGAACTGAGGAAGCTTTCTTGGCTTTTTGTTTCAGAAAGATTGGTAGAAAGTCTTCGTTTGCCACAGGTGCCCACCCTTCATTCCCAAGTGTTCCTGTTTTTCAGAGTATTGCTTTTAAGAATGTCTCCGCAGCACCTTACTTCTCTTTGGCCTACAATGATCACTGAACTGGTAAGTTGCAGTTAGCACATGTTATCTGGAAGACTGGTGCAAGCTGGAGATGAAACCCATATCCATAATGATTTTTTAAAAATCTTCTTTAGATACTATGCATGTAACTACACAAAATAGACACAAGCAAAAAACTTATTTTTGTAGTCTATTTTTTCCAACCAAACAGAACACCTGTTGGCTTATGTTACTGAAGCCGTTCAGGTGTCTCCTGACTTAAATTTGTATTTACCTTTGTGGTTCCTGCTTCAATTTCTACTTATGTACACGTACCTTTTCCACCATTCCTAGTCCTTGTAGTTACTTCCATGGTCATTCCGCCCTTTTTCTCCAACAACAAAGCTGAGAAAACTCTTAAAGAAAGAATTGGAATCCATGCTGCGTTGGCAGTTAATGGTCATTCAGAGCTATTCCTATTCCCGAAGCCAAAACTCAAATGACTGTGTTCAGTATCCAACATTGGTCCATGAACCTGTAGGTGAGGTAGTTTGTAAGGCATTAACAAACTGGCAATCAGAATCACTTGGGATTTTTCTGATATCTGTTGGTGCCTAACCTAGCCCTTAGTTAACTACTGATCTAAGCAATGAATTAGAAAAGCTCTAAGGAGTATTTTAAAGATCAAGAGCATTTATTTATTTATTTAAAGAAGTACATGCATTTGTTTTTAAGCTTGTCAGCAGTATAATTAGTAGAAATATCATTTTACTCTGCTAGAACTGCTAAGAGCTAAGAACAGTGTGCCTCTCTTGTTTCTGTGTTGTACCCTATTTATTTATGCAAGCTGCCTCAGTCAAGAAACTGTTTCCATCAGACAAAACTGTGTCATCTTCAGGCATTCACACCTGAGCTTGGCTGTTTTTTTGTATAATTCTTTATTGTCATTTCCTTTAGGTCTTGCTCTCTGCTGGGCTCCCTTTCTAGGAAATTCTGATTGTAAAAGAGTCAGGTCTTTATGCTACTTTAGACTGTATATGAGTTTCAATTTCCACATGCATATTGGTTCCAATTTCCACTTGCAGTACAGGAGTTATTTTGTCATCCAAGAATGGAAGTAGAGGAACTGTTGTTCAGAACTTTAAGGGTTATTACTCACACCTCCCTACAGCATTTTCCTGGGTAGCAGTCCATTAAAAAATTGTATTAAAATACATTTGGTCTTCAGGTGCAAGTGTTTTTACTGATGGAGCAGGAGCTCACTGCAGACGAAGACATTTCCAGGTAAACTTATGAACTTCCGCTTTTCTAGCTTGTTAAATGTCCTGGCATGTTGATGGGCTGTCATTTGTTAGAATAGTTTGTCTTACAATTGCCAAGCCCAAATGAAAAGTACAAGTGAAGAGTACTCCAGTCTGACTGCAGTGCCAGGAACACAATCAGAGTAAAACAAACAAGCAAAAGTACCACTCCTAACAACTTGTTCATAAACATCTAGGGTAACTTACACAATACAAGTGTGCTAGTTCTTTGTGTCTTCCATGTAAAATGACACTGCTTTTTCAACTCAAATAGGCATGGCATGACTTTAGCTTTCTGTTTCACACATATATTTAGAATAAGATTGCAAAATTGTTACTTTTCTTTAATAAAAAGGTAACATCTTCTAGTGTTAGATACAAAGATGAACTAGATCTTTCTATCTTGTTTTACTGTTAATTTCTATTGCATCTACCTTCTGCATAGTATGATGCATTTTCAGTCAATGCTACCAATAGAAATTGATTTCTCAAAAGAACAAAGAGGGATATTTGCCCAAGTCTTGTTCTTTGTTTTCTTCCTAGCTTCTCTTTATTCTTTTGAATAATATTTTGTAAAATAATGTCTGCTTGGCTGCCAAGCTCCTTCTTAATTTTGATGACTGACAGGAATCAGATACAGTATAATATACTTTTGTATTTTTATATACATATTTATATGATTTTTATACACATACACACACTCTTACAAAACTCCAGCAATAGCATAACCATGCAATATTCTATTTTGATTTATGCATTTGGGATTATTTTGGGAAGTAAAATGTTTTTAATCTTTATAAGAGCAAACACTGGAGGATTGGCCCATAGAGTGAGAGGCAACATCGGCTCACCTGTCTGTGGTACTTTATTTTAGGACTTCTGGCCCATCTGTTGCTGGTCTGGAGACAACGTACACAGGGGGCAATGGTTTCTCCACATCCTACAATAGCCAGAGATGGCTGAATCTGTACTTGTCTGCTTGCAAATTTCTGGATTTGGCCTTAGCTTTACCATCTGAAAATCTTCCTCAATTTCAGATGTGAGTAGAAGATGCTATTATCTGAGTTTCTGAATGTTTTACTGTGCCTCTTGGTAAAATTCTGCTGTTTAATACCTTCGTTTTCCTATTTCCTTTCCATTTCTGGCCTTCATCCAGAGTAGCCTGCAGTCCATCCCTTCCTGGTGTCAGAGTGGCCCCCAGAACAAATAGAGCTATGTAGCAGATGATTTTAGGCTGTTTTGACTTAGCCTCTGGCTGGAGATTCTCCACACCTCTGAGCTAATCAGTAATAGCAATTTATTCAAATACTTTGCTTTTCCAGTACTTAGTTGAGGTAATGTCCAAGAACCTAAGATACACCCAATATGTCTCAGTGTGTGAGTCAGCAGATCAGATGACCCATGGTATGATCTCAATATGACTTCTCTTAAATTACTCCTGTGTGATCTGACTGAAATACGTTGCAACAAATCTGTTTGTTAAGGGGATCCCATAGGTTGCGTCTGGGCAGCTGTGTTCACGTGTACAAACTGCTTTCTCAGTTCCTCTGCGGTCCTATCTGCTGGAAGAACTGAATGCAAAACAATGCTGGGGATTGTAGAAGAGACAGCCCAGGACAAAACAAAGCATCTCGTCTCTTCCTATACGTGGCACAGTAGTGACTGTCCCTGGCACAGCTCTGCAGATGGCTCGAGTTGTCCTATTGTTGAAAAGATTCTCGGATGTGCTAGATGGTGCACGGACTTGTGCACATACTGTTCAGTTATGCCCCACAGTATTTCTAAATCTAAAGCTAATCTTAAGAGTTTCTTATTTTATTTACTGAAGATTTGATTCATAATTCTTTCCAAGCTTTGTATGCTATTCTAATCTCTGCCATTAGGCTAAAAATGTTATTGAGGTCATTGCTGCACATTTCTGGAGAGACACTAGTCATGCTGGATAGCTGTCTTTTACAGCATTCTCACAGACTGGGACTGAAGCCTTCAAGGCAGAAATTTTAATTTCCTTTACAGAGTAAAATTCAAGCTGCTGTTTTTTACAGTGCAGTAAGCAGAAGAGAAGGGAATAGTCCCTTTTGTCCTTTGGCCTATGAATAGGTAACAGAAATGAATTCCTGTTATCGACACAGTATATTGAGTACATTTGATGTGTCGTAGTATCGCAAGTGTGCTGAGAACGTTTGGTGTATTACAGTAAGTATCACAAACGTGCACATGTTTTGTGCAACTTACATATTTTGTAATTCACAATTCCTTTTGGGTTCCCTTAGACACAACAAAGATGTGAATATATGCACTTCTAGCTTCACTGCCTCAGTTTTGGCATCCTTAATACTTTAATAAACTCTAATAGAATAAGATAACTCCATTTTTCTTGGCCATATCTCTACTTTTCAGAAAATGATTTTGCTGTTCTCTCTTGGCAAATACTGAGTTTTGGCTTTTGTTCCTCTCTGATATTTCACTAGATTTTCTCAGCATCTCATGTTCTTAGATCTAGCTGAAGAGCTGTGTGTTCGGTAAAGATAATGTCTGCTTGTGTTATCTCATGGCAGGTATCGCTGGGCTTTTATTCCAGAAGCATCAGATGATTCAGGCTTGGAGGTACGAAGACAGGGAACGCATCAGAGGGAATTCAAACCTTATGTGGTGCGCCTAGCAAAACTGCTGCGAAAGAAAGCAAAGGTATGCCACTGCCATCCAGTTCTGCCTGCATTGAAAACGTGCAAGTACAGAAACTTGCAGCACTGTCTTGTGATGTTGTTGAATAGATGGGAGTATACATAGCATGGGAGATTTTCATTAGAGTAATCTCAGGCCAGCATCAGACAAAAACTGTAAGTAGGTATTTAAAAAGAGTCACTATGGTCAGTGGCTTTGAAATGCATTTTACTTTCTACTCAAGTAATAGCCCAGAGTTTCCTGATTAGAAGTCTAATATAGACATAAGTCATTTTTAGATAGCCAGTTGTATATGTAGGTAGTAGAATAATTACCTTTTGAAACAGTAAAGCTGTTTTATTTCTAATAATTGCATTTAAGTATGTAGAAAACCATTGCATTTCTAAAAATGACAGATCAGTATTGAAGCAGTGCACAGTCAGGACAGAATGAGTTTTTCCTCAGAGTAGTTACTGTGAATGGAAGAAGGAATAGAGCAATGGAAGTGGTTCTAGAGGAAATCTTAGCTGCATAACTTATAAAAGGGGAGCAGAATTAGAGCTATTGTTATTGGCACATGAGGTATGTCAAAATCTAAGTTTGGCTGTGGCAGAGGCCTGGTCAGCCATTGGAAGCTGACCAAACACTGTCCAGAGGAGCTCCTGTCTGCTGCCACAGGGACAGAGCATTGCTGTCAGATACCTTGCTGCTCCTGCTGTGAGTACCCCCCAAGCAGGCTCTCAAGTGGGACGAGTTGCTGTGTGAGCCTGGGAAATGAGGAGGAAGCTCAAAGGCACCTGGGAGGAAGCTTTGAAGTTTCATCCTTAGGGATCCCTGTATCAGGATGGCATGGTCAGGGCTGTAGCAGGGATAGCTTACTGTGTTTACAGTCTGTTAAATGTTTTCTCTGAACAAATAAACAATTACTGATATGCAAGTGCCTAAATAGAGAGGTTTAGAGATAACTTAGTTGCAAGCAAGTCTGAACTTAGCTAGCAAACCTCATGTCATAGGGGTAAAGAAACCACTTGAAGCACATGCACGTTCTTACTTTATTGCCTTTGGACAATAAAACTCTCTTCCTCTTACCTGTAAAAATGAATAATGAGCTCTAACTGGCTGATTTAACCGAGATCCTTGAGCTCTCATGTTCGATCTAACATGCTGTACCTGTTAGAAGGTTCTCGTATTCCAAATAATCTCTCTGCACAAATTAGGAAATACATGTGATGTATGACATATACATGCTGGTAAGTACTGTATGTTGAGATAGATGCTTGAAGTCAGGACTTCCACAGCATGCATCAGAATGCAAAAGGCTTCCTGAGATTTCCACAGCCTGTCAGTAGTGGTGGTAGTTGCACACTGTGAGCCATAACTGGAGGTGTGAGGATGAGATGAATGTGAGGTGATGAATACTGATTTCCAGACCCCTTCTTTGTTGCATGCAGGAGAACTCTGTTGCATATAGCTGTGCATTTTTCTTAGAAAATATAGTTTCTGAGCAAACTGTTTCAATTGACTTCAACTTTTTCTTGGAGCTCTCTAACTAATGCTCTTGTTCCCTTCGTATGGTATTTCTCACGCTCTGTCTGAAACAAATGTGCTTAAAACCTCCCTTTGGCATTACTGCAATGCACAGAAGAACAAACTCAGTCGCTGTTACTGTGTAGCAGTGTCCCAGAGCCCCAGAGTCTGTGGTTTCTAGATGAAGGGCTCTTTGGGGCAGGTGAATTTTACTTCTTTTTTTTCCTGCTGAAACACAGCACCCAACCAAGCAACTGCACGGCCTTCATGGCAAAGTCTTAGTATGATATGTGAAATGCAGTCTGAAAGTTCTCCTCTTTCCTTCCACAGGACAAACAGGAGGACTTTAAAACGATGGTTTTGGAGGGATTGGAGATGGCCAAGCATCAGGTGAGGGTGGCCTTTGATGCTTGAGTTGTGAAATAAGCTCGCCATAATACTACCATCACCTCAAGGCCCAGGGTAGCATTTCACTTCCAGAAGCAAATGAAGGAGATGAGTCTCTTCAGGGTTGAGGGGTTTTTGAAGGGAAGTAACTGTAAGGGCCCTCATTTTTATAGATTCCACATAATTTTATTTTTGTTTCCCTACATGAGTTTAACTGTTTTCGTTCTAAAACCAGTCATCTTCACAAATCATTATAAAATGAAATAATTATTTCTGCCAACAGGCTAGTGTGGATCCCTGATCCAATCTCTGTCAAATTAACTGTTGCTCTGAGTATCTGAGGAATCAGTGGTGTTTGCAAAGGTACTGCTGTGTAGCATGGACAAAGTGTATTTTACTGCTCGGAGAGAGCAGCAGTATTTGCACGTGCACCCATTTGGTTGGCTGCTGTGTAGCACTACCACTTGCTGCATGCTGGGGGTGGGCTGCAGCCATCACTGGGTTGTGCCAAGTGCTGCAGAGACCAGTGCTGAAATGTCTCCCTTCTCTGAATCCAATGTGAAAGCTCTGAGGGAGAAATCTTAAAGCTAAAAACTCTTGTAAAAATAGGAGGCTTCCCTTTGCTCTAGTCTGTTTTGTGGCTTCTTTTCTTGAACTGTTGTAGAGAATAAACAGCATAGGTGGAGTAGTCATCTCTGAAAGCAGGGAGCCACACAATGAAATACTACCTATGTTCATGTTTCATCTGACTGCTCTTTGTGAAACAGCTGTCATAGGCTCCTGAATTGGAGCAAGCTGTTGCTTTCATGTAAAGGATAAAAATGGTATTTGTGAAATGCCATTTCTTGAAGAAAGTCCTTTCCTTGCGATCAATAGTCCTCTCCTTGTGCTCTGCTCTCCTGTCATTCGGTTGCTGAGTCAGCTCAGGAGGAGCAGGGCCTGCCCCTGTGGCCCTGCAGCTGGTGGTGCCCATAGCCCCCACCTCAATGTGCTGCCTGTGTGGGCAGCAAGGAGCTGCTCAGAGGCCGACTGGGATGGGCCCTCACTGATATGTGACCTCTCCTGCTTTTCTCCTGCCTCAGGGAATGAAAAAAACTGCATTGTGGAACTCTGCTTTCATGGTAGTTGGTCTTTTGTACTGGTTTGTCAATAGTTGTCCAAACAAGGTATTTCTAGAGTTGATATTACCTTGTTGCATAGGTTTAAATGTGTTTTTTTTTGAGTAAAGATGATTGTGTAAGCAGCTGCAGGTCAGTGCTGAGATGTTTCAGTGTGCAGATATTTAAGGCAACCCTCAGGGGCCACTGCTGGTGCCTGTGAGCAGTGGGGGTGTGACTGCTGCCTGTGCTGCTGGAGTTCCTCATGTCCTCACGCTTGAGATCTTTCCTGTGAGGTGGAAGCTGTGTAAACAAAGTCTGCTGAGATCACATACAAGCAGTGATCTGGGTCCCTGTGTGAAACATTGGTGTCTGCTCAAAGCCTCTGGACCTGTTATCGCTGATATTTAAAACAACACTGCTTATGCTCTTCTGAAAACTCTGAACTCTGCCTTCAGATTGAAAATCCTTTGGTTTTATCTTAACTTCCTCAGGACTTTGTTGTCCCTAACGCTAGCAGTAGGGCACAGTGCGAGGGCTGCCATCAGAAGGCAGCCTGCTTTAGAGAGCAACTAGTTCACAACTTCTCCCAACAACTGCAACTCCCACAGCTTTGCAGCAGCTCGAGCTGTGTTCAGGGCATCACTGGGCTGTGGCCTCACAGAAGGCACGCAGCTCCAGATTGCCCTGGGCTGAACATCTAGCACTGCTTTCATGTGGATGTCAGCTGTCCCTTTGTGGCCAGTGCTGCTGCCACACATGATGACAGGGAGGAACAGATCTGAATCATAGAATCATAGAATGGCCTGGGTTGAGAAGGACCACAATGATCATCGAGTTTCAACCCCCCTGCTGTGTGCAGGGTCTCTAAGCACCAGACCAGGCTGCCCAGAGCCACATCCAGCCTGGCTTTGAATGCCTCCAGGGATGGGGCATCCACAACCTCCTTGGGCAACCTGTTCCAGTGTGTCACCACCCTCTGTGTGAAAAACTTCCTCCTAATATCTAACCTAAACCTCCCCTGTCTCAGTTTAAAACCATTCCCCCTTGTCCAGTCAATATCCACCCTTGTAAACAGCTCCTGTTTATATGCTCCCTTCAAGTACACAGTATGCAGTAATCTACTTCAAAAGCTGCACCCTGGTGTTTTGTGCCTTGATCAACTTTTTTTTTTTTTTTTGGAATATGGAAAAATAATGTATTGACACTTACCTTCTATGTTTAGCTATACTACTTCTCTTTTGTCCTTCATTAGTTCCTATTTCTCTGTACTTACAGAAAAACCCAGAAGAGGACAGCTCAGGGAAAACACTAAGTTGGGAACCAGGTCACCTGCTTCTAACCATCTACACCGTTCGCAGCATTGAGCAGCTTCTGCCTTTCTTTAACGTACTCAGCCAAGTTTTTAACAGCAAAGTCACAAGCAGATGCGCTGGACACTCAGGGAGCCCTGTCCTTTACCCCAACTGCTTTCCAAGTAAGGACATAAAAATGGAGAACCTCAAGACATTCTCCAGCAAAGCAAGGCAAAAGATAGAAGAAATGGTTGAGAAGGATTTTCTGGAAGGTGTCATAAAAACGTGAACCAAACCAGTACTGTTCTGCTTATGTGTAATGTATGTATTCCAATGAAATACTTTATCTTTCCCAGTTGTATATTATTCTTTTCTTACTTTGTATGTAATAATCAATGTTGTATTTAAGTTACATATTTGTAAATAAGAGTTCTGGATGTGGCCTGAATCACGTGTAATTATTGGTGGCTCATATTGATTATGGTGCCTACTATTTACAGTATACTTTCTGTTGTCTTGAGTTCTGTCTTCAAAAAAAAAAAAAAAAAAAAAAACCCACCTAAAAAATACAAAGTGCACATTTTTTTTCAGTTTACTTCGTTTATTTGTCTTAGGGTTTGGGGGATCCACTGGCACTTGTGCTTATTTAACAATATAAAAAAATGCCATACCAGGAGTTAATACAGTTAATATTTTTGTCAGAGGTAGATACCCTGAACTGAAATACATGGATGAGTGATGTGTGTGCATATGAAGTGTTACTCCCCCTTGGCTTAGCCCCTTCACCCCAGTGGGGAGTGAAAGTGGTCACAGAAGGCTGCCTTCAAAATGATCAAGTGTTAATTTCTGTTCATCTCTTAATTTCATAAAAAATCTACTTAAGATATTTCTGCAATAGTAAGTTGTATTATTTCCAAGTGCTCTCTCATCACTTCAGTGTCCCTGCCTTGAGCTGAACTCACTCTCAGGCCCAGGACTTGCTGCTCCCCCCCATTGTCTGTGTGAGAGAGTTTCAGTTGTCTAGGCATGTAGGAGAGATGTGCATGCAGCAAGGCTGTACTACAACTATGGCTGCACTGATGGGGGAGGTCAGCCTGGAGGTATAACATGATGATAAGCTGGGAAGCGGGGGGTAGTAAGGAATTTGATCACAGTAATGCTAAAACATGAAACTAACAGTTACCCAACTAGAATCCTTGTAATCAATGAAAGCTGGGGGCATCCCTTTTAATTAACAACTGCAGCTGAAAGCTGTTAAAGGCTTTTGGCTGACTGGTAGCAGCAGGGCACTACAGTTGAAGGGAGCTTCCTCTCTGGCAGGGCTCTCTAGAGTCTTCACTGGCCCAGGCTGCAGAGCTCATCTACCCTGCATGCTGTCTGGGAAAAGCTGATGACCAGACTGCTGCCAGTACAAAAGGTGGTTCTTTAGCCTTAGAAGACTGGAGATGTAGCTCCCCTATGGCCACAAACAGGCCAGTGGCTGCTAAGAAATGGCATCCAAGGTACCTGCCACCTTTAAATCCATTCAGCTTCAGTAGTTAGTCAGACTGGGAGAGGAAGAGACCACACTGTAGCAAGAACATCTGATTAAGAGGTAAGCTGCCAACCAAGGTAAGATATAAGTGAAGTAGTATTCTGCTTAGTTCTGATTACTCCTTGCTACAATCAAGAAGGTTTCGATACATCCACACTAGTACAGAGTAAAGAAAGTAGCATTAAAAAATAAGTCCAGTTGTGAATTTCAGTTTTAAATAGGTTGGGGTGATGCTCCTTTTCCACCAGCAAGGTGATAAACAGCCAGGCTTACTTCATGGGCAAGGGCATCAGCATTCTCCTGTGGGATATTGTAGAAGTTAATTAGTAATCTCTTTATTAGTATTAGAAGTTTAGAATGAATGTGCAACACCACAACCAAAGTTTTCATGCAAATACTGTTTTTCTCATGTTGCTGTCATGTTGAGGTATCTTTTGCCACTGTGGTCAAGCTGGCAGGAAGAAGGGAGTAGGAGTGTATGACCATGGGAAGAGCTGGACTATTGCTTGTGGTGATTTTAAGTCCCCATTTGGACTAAATCTTATTAGCACCCGAGGTTTATTCTGGACTTTTTACCTTTTAAGAAATCATGCAGTTACTGGCTGCCTTGTTAACTTCATTCTTAGAGTTCTCAGAAGGCTGTCTTCTCAAAATCATTTAATATCAAATCTGCCTTCATAAACATCTAACTCTTAAAAGTAAACGTTAAAAACATTCACTCCCTCCCCCAAATTTAGTACCTATTGCATTTGATTAAATATCTAGCACCCACTGCTGAGCAAGACATTGCAGAACAAACAAATAGTTCAAGCTCTGACCTGCGTGTCTGCTTCAGCATAGACCCTCACAACATCTTCTGTTCCTGATGGACGGACGAATGCTCGTGACAGCTTGTACTTCTTTACCAGAGCATCGATTTTCTCTTGTAGCCCTGGAGGTGTAACAGCACGCCTTTCGGCATCAGTTGTGTCAATTACTTGTCTGTCTGCAACCTTCAACATCAGAAACAGACAATTTATTTCCATGCTGTAGCAGTATGTTGAGAGCAGAATGAAACAGGTGACTGTTAAGACAGAACTTTAGGTTTTGGTTTGTTTCAATACCAGAATAAGAGCTCACTTTGAGAGCTGCCTGCTAACTCAAAGACTTTGGGATCACTAGGAACCCCCTGTTCAGCTGCTGCTCAGTATGTGGTAACCAAGTCCTGATAGGACTCAGCTTCTGGTTTGGAAAAAAGGGTCAGTTCTGAACATGCCTCCTTGGTTAGCTGCTCAGCTAATGCTGGAGCTTTTCTCAGTAGATCAGAACACGTAACCTCTTGTCTTTGGTTAATGTTAAAGCCCAAAGCTCTCTTACTGTGTTCTTAAGCATAAGACAATGTTATCAGCTGGGAGCCAGTTTTCCTCAGGCTCTCCAAACAGTGGAAAAGGAAGGAGAAAGAACCAGAATATTCAAGTTCTTTAAGTGCCAGAAAAATTGGACAGAGTTACAGCAGAGCAAGACTGTCTCTCTCACGCTAATGTTCCAAATTTCAACCAGAGGCAAAAGTGAAATGGAAGTATGAATTTTACAAAGAAAGACACTGCTGCAACATGAGCCAGTGTGAAGAGCAACTAACCTGAACTTTGAGCAGCCGACTTGGGAAGTCAGTGTATAGGGCATCCCACTGCTGCAGAGTCAGACCTTTCAGAGCCAGGATTGCTTCAATAACCAACATGTCTGAGATGGCATCACCAACCGTCTGTTAACAGAGAGGGGAAAGGGAAGACTTGGAGAATTCATCAGAGAAGAAATGAAGGCATGCTTTGATCAGTAAGCTCCCACCTGAAGAAAATCATCACACAGCCAGTGACTTGCCTTGGTAAGGATAGTTGTTCTTCAGGTTTTTTAATTTTGACTTGCCAAGGGCAAGTGCTAGCCCTCACCTTTCCTAATGAGGACTGGCACCTCACTTTTGTTTCAGGGTCAGAATGCTTGAAGCTGGCCTGTGAAATGTGACTTGGCCCTGCTCCTGGAGGAATGATCTGTATGCCATGACCAGGGATTGTCGTGGGCATTGGAACATCCCCATCCTCTCATATACTACAAAGATCAATGAAAAACATCAGATGAAAAATTGCTATCGAGTCAGGAACAAGTCACATGCTCTCACTCTGTTCTCCAGTCATTTCATTCCCTCTTGATTCTGAATGCAGAAGCAAGATAAAAGCATCCTACGTCCATTCCTGAGAAACTATTACATCTCTGATGACTACTACTACCCTCTTCCTCTTGGTCTCTTCCATCAGGGCACACCCCCTCCTGCTCCAGCAGTCCCTGGCAGGAGCCTGAAAAGTCCTAACAAATGGGGTTATCGCTGTGCTGACAGGCATGGGGTTTTGTTCCTCTTGACTTTTACCTGATTAATCAGGTCAATCATGTTCTCAAGCACCTTCGCTGCTTCTCTTTTTGCATCATCTTTCTCCTCTTTTGCCAATTGTCTGATTGTGTTTTCAGCAGCCTTACTGAAGAGTACCTAGAATAAAAAAGATGAGAACAAGACCAGCCCACAGCCCGCATCAAGAACTGGGATATAAGAAAAAAGCTTTTTACCCTTTAAGCCCATATAATAATTATTAAGGTTTGCCTCCATTACTTCCCATTCCCCATACAAAACAGAAGAGATGGTGGCAGTGCTATGATAAAAGCAGAAACAAGGCTGTTCTCAATATATGACAGAAGTCTCGGTTACAAATGTAAGCAGATGATGAAGAGATTTCCCTCAAAGGCTAATTTTAACTTAGATTTGATGCGTTGGCTGCAGCTATCATATATGACATGCTCATACTTACTGTGCCATGTCCATTTGCCTCAAAATAAATTCCAACATCGAACTCCTGGGCCTTGTGATGCAAGTGTTTCACTCCTGTTTTGACACAGTGAACTGGTACCTACAACCCAAGGGCATACAGAGAATGTAAACTGTGTTACCATCTACTGATGGCAGCTGGAGGGGAAATGGCTGTAAACTGGAAGAGGGTAGATTTAGACTAGATATCAGGAAGAAATTATTTACTATGAGAATGGTGAGACATTGGAACAGGTGTGGATGCCCCCTCCCTGGAAGCATTGCAGGCCAGGCTGGATGGGGCTGTGAGCAACCTGGTGTAGAGGGAGGTGTCCCTGCCTACAGCAGGGAGTTGGAACTAGATGATCTTAAAGGTACCTTCCAACCCAAACCATTCTAGAATTCTATGATTGATTTAAAAATATTTGTACATCCTAATTCATTTTATTATTTCAGGGAACATAACAGATTTCTATCCAAACTTTAAATGTCCTAACTCAATTTTTGCCAACTGACCTTAAGCCACGTATTCCTATTAAACAACATTGAGCCAGCTGCTAGATAAAAATGAAAGAATCAGTGTCTAAGTATCAAGGAGCCCTTTCCTGCTCACTTGGTTGCAAAGCCATAAATTCCTCACATTATTCCAGGAGTAACAAAGGATTTTGCTTAACTTCTGCCAAACTGGATTTTAACTAGTAAAAGTGGAACTTTCCAGATTTCCTCTCTCCCGTCTCCTTTGCCACTAATAATTTAGGTTTTGAAACAGTCATCAGTTGTTGATTTTAGCACAGCTTAAGCCTTCCTAGGAATCATATTATAGTAGTACTAAGTAAAAACAATACAGAACATTTGCAGAACACTACCAGATACGAAGTCGAGAATACCTGCACCGTCTCCTCCAGGTAGCGCGTTGAACTCCCATTGGCATAGGCTGTTTGTACCACTGCCATCTTCAAAGTCTGCCCCACCTGAGCAAACCAAGAAGCAAAGCACTTTACTGTGCAGTGGTTATGTACAGAAGGCTGAACAGCTGGATAACCAGAAAAATAAAATCATACAGGACTAAGCCTATGCTCTCCTGCAGACACTTAAATCTCCTGAGTATCAGAGATCAGAGAATGTGCACACAGGTAAGACAGCATGAATTTTACTAAGCCTTTGTGTACCATGGGTGTTGTGGCGAGCTTGAAGCAGCTCTCCTTAGGCTTTCAAACCACTGTTCAGATTCAGCAAGTTCAGCACACTGGCCGGAGACGTGGAATCACATGGGGCCACAAGCACAAGCAATAAACTGAAAGCTTCTAGTGCAAAGCAAGCAAAGGCTGGTAGATGGCAAGCACAAGTTCTCCTCACTGGCTGGCATGTCTGCCGCAGTGCAAGAAATTAGCTGGTGTCAAAGAGAAGAAAACCAGGGTAACTCATCTAGGCTAACCATCAACACCAAGTCCAAGAGAATGTTTGAAAAAGAAAAGCTTTATCTCTCTCTTCCCTGTAGGAGGAGGATGCTTTGCTGCAGGTACTGGTTTGGGAATGATAACAAGCAAACCCTGTGACCGTCACATGTTCTCATGCTCAACTTCATAAAGTTTCAGAGAAACAGTGGGGGAAGGATTGAGACCCCCCAGAATTCAAGAAAGATTAAAAAAATGAAAGAATGGACTATCAGTACGTTGAGCACATAAACAGGAAAATTCTCACTAAGAACTGTAAGTTTAAAATTTCTGTATTTGGATTTTTATTTGGAATAAGGAAATTACAGCCCTGTCAAAGCAACAGTTTTTGCTGTGCTCTTTTTAAAGTGGGGGCACTTTAGGCAAGCACAGAAAGACCACCTGTGAGTAAATCAACACAGTCCTTTCAGACTATTATTTTACATTTTTCCTGTTTTAAGTGTAAGCATTCATTTGACACATCAAAGTTACCTTGGCAAGGAGCTCTTTAAGGAAGATACTAATTAAAGTTGCTATTTTATCTCCATCGATTAGGTGAAAATGGCCAGCTGTGTCCTTGTAGTAATAAACAATTCTATCTGCATCACCATCAAATGAGCAGCAGCTCTCATTAGGCTTCATGTCTAGCCCTAATGCACACAGAGTTAGAAATGCAAGTTAGAGATAGGAATAAAGAAACAAAATTAGCTCTTTGCAGACACACAAAACAGATGCTCCAAACTGACACTGCATTTACTAAGTGTATACAGTATGAAGAGTTCCTGCCTCAAAACGTTTCTAGGCTTAATGCCAAGACAGAATTTGCTGGGAAGAAGTTGTCACCTGTCAGAGCAATGCCTCAGAAAAACAAACTGCCCTTTTATCAATGCAAGTCTTTCTCTTGTCCAAAATGCTGACCTTGCCATTAACTTGGAGTTTGTATGTCAGAAACAGCAGCTGGCCATTGCTAGGCTCATTTGGAGATCTTTGGGATCTTGGCAGTGCCCCAAAGGACACTGCATCCTTTATCCCCCTTCCTGGAGGGACACAGTTTAGCACACAGGTGGACAAGGAAACCAGCCCATGCTGCTGACACCTTCTATCCTTCAGAGCATTGGAAACCATACCCCAAAACTTGTCCCTGCAAGCAGCATGACAAAGAGGAAATGCCACCATACCTTGATGTTCAGGTTTGGCTGACAGTCTCAGTCAGGAAGCAGTTGTGGAATAGACAGCTCAATTTAGCCTCAAATAATCTAATATTCAAACTAGTCCATTCTCCCAGTTTGGGGATTTTCTTTTAAGCACTCTGCAGGAATTTGGTTGAAATAATTACCTCTGTGGTGTATGTCAAGCTGTCAGTTTGCTGGCACCAAAGTGTTAATTATGCTCTTCCTTAGGAACACGGAAAAGGATTTGTAATGCTAGGCCACAATGTAAATACTTCTTGTTAATGTAAAGGGAGGTAAAACAAAGCTAGACCTGGATGATCCTTGGGCTCCACCAGCTTAACATTCATGTCAGATTGTCAAACACGTCTCCAATGTGCTGAAACATGCTGTAGTCCACCAAACGATTTAGAATAATAATCTAAGATTGCATCAAAACCTGTCCTAGGATTCTCTTTCCATCACACAAGCACAACCAGTCTTACAATCACTTAGTAAGAAACAAGGGAACTCAGCTCATCTGAGGCTGATACACCACTACTACACCCTGCACGTTTAGATCTAGAGAGGATGTAAAAGGATATAAGATGACTGACTACATACCTTTAGGTGGCTTTTGATGAACCTTTACAAAATCTGCCCCACACAGGTGGTTGAGCTTCTCCTTTGTTCCATCATTATATACCTGAATTTGTACCTCCTTTGGAAAATAGGTCTCCATCTCTGCCAGTTTCAGAGCTCCTATGCCATTGGCACAATCAATCTTCAGTTGCCTCTGAGCCTCTCCAGAACTGAGAGACTTCGTACACAGAAAGAAAGGACAAAGTGAACTCACACCTGAGGGAAACCATAGGCTCCGCCACCCCACCTATAGATACGCTGAATTTAAAACTTCAGACCCAAACAAAATAACAGCAGAAGATACCCACTTTGTACGTTTGCAGGAAGAAGATAATTACCAACATTTACCTTTTTTATCAGCTCTGTAAAAGCCTTGGATAACTTTTGGTAATAACCTTCCAGCGTTGGTTTCCCATACTGCCCCTGGGTGTTTTGGCAGCAGACCACGTAATGCAGCTGTGGTGTGGTCACTAGACCATAATCTAACATAAAACAAAGGCTTCAATATTAAGAAATTGAACACTAAATTAACTTCTCCTTCAAAGTATATTATACAAAGCACATCTGCTATTCTACAGAAAACAGACAAAGGAAACACAAAGAAAACTAAGCTCTGTTAAAAAAATAGGAACCCCTTTACCATAAAGCAATCCAACTCTTCTAAAAGAAGACTGTTACGGACAAATGGAAATGGAACCTGGGCTACTGCTTTAGGGCTATGTAGCAGAGTCACATTTACAAAAACAACTTGATAATAAACTAGAATAGCAAAAGCTTGACATACCATGGTACTGACCACCCAGAACAGAGATGCCATCTATTACTGCATGTGAAAGTTCCTTACTGCTTGGTCTGGAAAATAAAAAGCACAGCCTTTACAGAAAACCTTTATACGTGTATTTGGAAAGAAGGAGCATGGGGAAAATGACTATGAAAAGCAAGTTTCCTGCCAGCAGACTTTGATTCAACAAGTCTGAAAGTCACTACCCTAAAGAATTGTGAAGATGAATGAACTTCTGATGAACTTCTGTGTCATGGATGTGACACAGTGCTCACCAAAAAAAAACAATAAGACACCCAGATCAGAAGTGCTAGGAAGCTCTCATAATTATCAGAGAAGCTCATAACGGAACATTAGAAAATGGCTGTGGATTGCTATAGCCTTAAGTGATTTCAACAGGTAGCAGACTAGGCATGGGTAACAAACCTGGCTGTAGAGAGCTAAGCACTCAGCAGCACTCATGAACAAATTGCTGCCACCTCTGCTAAAAGCAGCACACATCTAACAGTGTTTTTGAATTACCTGGTATCTCTACCAATAAAAACTGAAGCATCTTTTTGCTGGTTCACTGCTGCTTTTTGGCAGATCTCAGTTACTGTTTTCTGTAACTCTTGGTCCTCTGCATTTGCTAGCTGCGTAGCGTATTCTTCCCAGGATGGGTGCAGCATTTCACCAAGAGGATCAACCAACTTCACACCATTATCTTCCTTAGAAGAAAAGAGAATAAAACACTCAGCTTAAGAGTGGGAAAGGTTTAACCATACTACTTCTGTCAACATGGAACATTTTTAGGAAGTCATAGTTAGCTATTTATTCCAGCCTCCAGCAAGCCCAAATAACTGAACTAAGCAGTGTATTAAGTCATTTATTTCTCCCCACCCCACTATAACCTTGGCATGAAGTTCATCTGACATTAAAGTGACCTAAGGGAAAATGCGAATACCAGGGAATACTCCACAGCAGCAGAAGTCTAAAGTGCTTGATTTGTAACTGCTTCATTTTTTCTACTGGCAGATTTTGCTCAAAGGTTCATCTCTTCTCACAGCCACTCCTAGCCTTGCTAATCTTACAAACATCCTACATTACAGCATTGACTTTTCCACATGAGAGAAAACGACCACCCTGTGTATGTAGAAAGGTAACTCTCAACGTGCCAGAGTTCACATTTTAATGGAATACTATAAACATATCTCTTAAGCAGATGGAGGTGCCTGCAAGATGCAGCCCATAGAAACCTCTTGTTCCCATTATTACCATGAGCTTTGATTCTATTAGGCCACATCTATTTTTTCTTCAAACAAAAGGCTGCTCTTACTTCAGGATTGTGAGATGCCGTAACCATGACACCAATAGTAGCTCCTGTGGCCCTGGACCTGAGTGCTGCCAGCATGCCCATGCGGAACATGACGTGCTCAAGTTGCTGCGCCTTGCTGCGAAATCCAGCAGTGCCATATTGAAGAGTAAGTCCAGAGGGCTTGGGATGCAAAGCTGAGTATTTTTTAAGTCCTTCAACATCCATTTCTGGAGAAAGAAGTAACACAAGCGCTTGTAAGAGAAACAGAGTCATTCAAATTTGTTTCACATCTTGTACTTCATTTGAGTTTGAATCCTGTCTCAAACTGGGGCCAACACAATGCTGGAGACCTCACTGTGGCCCTTACAGTACTTGAAAGGAGCTTATAACCTGGAGGGGTCTGGCTTTTTAAACAGTCTAATAGTGATAAGACAAGGGAAAATGGCCTTAAACTAAAAGAGTGGAAATTTAGGCTATATGTTAGGAGGAAGTTCTTTACTCAGAGGTGGTGAGGTGTGCTGTGATGCCCCATCCCTGGAGGTGCCCCAGGCCAGGTTGGATGGGCCCTGGGCAGCTGAGCTGGTGGGAGGCAGCCCCGCCTATGGCAGTAGGCAGAGCTCAATGACCCTTGGGGCCCCTTCCAATCTAAGCCATTCAATGCTTCTAGAGCTCTGCTTGTACCCCATACACCTCCGTGTGGGGCTGTGGGGAGGACCACTACCAGAGCCTCTACAGTCCCCGTACAACACTACCCCAGTAGAGCTCGACTAGACCGCGAAGAGCCGAAGTGATCTGGGAGAGCAGATCTCGGATCATCACTCGTGTCCCCTCCCAACAACGCCCCGCAAAGAACTAACGCTAGTCACACGCTTCACACAGCCACACAACTCCATTCATTCACCATAAGCAGCCTGCCGCCCGCTGTGCACTGCCGCCGTGCTCCGAAGGAACGCAGCCCTACCCGCACACCGCCCCGCCCGACCGCCACCTCCACGCTCTCCTTCCGGGTCCGGTAAGGCCACGCCCCCTCCGATGAGCCATCCAATGGCAGCGCGGTGGGCGGGGCAAGAGGCTGCCACGCGGCAATGGGATCAGCCCGCGGGGTGGAGCCGTAGGACAGAGCCGGCAGCGATGCTGCGAGGACGTCCTGCAGCTTGGTAGAGTGTTACGAGGCGGCTGAGCCCTGCCCTTCCCAATGGAAAAACCCAATGTTCCGGCACTGAGGGTGGATGGGATCAGCGCTTTAAACGGGAATGCCGTGTTAAAGCCGGTGCGGTATCTCCTCGCTGAGCTGATGTTGTCCGTTTAACCCGTGTAAATGAAAGCGTGACGCGTGTCAGGCAGCACGCTGATACGCGTGGACACGAAACGTAAGCCAAAGCAGTGCTGTCGTTTCAGGCAGCTACTCACCGGTTCCCTGCGTCTTCCCGGGTTTTCATAAGGCCCCACCAGGCTACAGAAAGCGGAGGGAAACGCGGAGCTGTTGGCCGCCTTCTCGAGCAAGGCAGATTTTCCTTTAACAGCAGCGACGCCGCTGAGGTCTGGCACGGCCTCGCAGACGTCACGCAGACTTCGGGTTCCCACCCCCGGCCGTCACGTATCAGCGCGGAGCCATGGCTGCCGCTGTGCGGGAGTGCCTGGAGCTCCAGCTGCTGGAGGTGGAAATGCTCCTTTCCATGTTCCCCAAGAAAGGAGAGATTAGCCTGGACGAGGCTGCCGTGCCCGCCCTGCAGCGCTATCTGAGGGACGGCGGCGGATCCCTGCCCCCGCGGCTCGAGTATTCGGTCGCTGTCGGTGTCGGGGAGCCGGAGGTGAGAGCTGCGCCTGCCTTACTCGTGGTGCAGGTGCTAAACGTCTGCCCGGAAGGGAGGAGTGGGGGAATAATTTGCTGTTTCAAAAGCTGAGGGGTAAAACTGCGCCCTGCTCGAAGAAATTGTAGAGTCTTCCCTGTAGGTAATAAAAACCTGCCTGGATGCTCTCCTGTGCAACCTCCTGTAAGCAGGGTGTTGGAATAGGTGATCTTCAGAGGTCCCTTCCAACCTCCATGAATCTGTAATCTTGTTTTTAATCATTTCATAGCATCACAGAATCATAGAATCATAGAACGTCCTGGGTTGGAAGGGACCCCAAGGGTCATCAAGCTTCCACCTCTGCCACAGGCAGGGCCACCAACCTCCACACTTAATACTAGACCAGGCTGCCCCATCCAACCTCCTCTTAACACCTTCAGGGATGGGGCATTGAGCACTGAGGACCTTTCCTGCTCTTTGACTATAGGCAGAATTTGGTTTCCAGAGAACTGAAGTGCTACAATATCTTACAGTGCTGTAAGGCACTGTAGGAATAACCAAGGGAAATTCAACTGCCTGCAGTTTGTAGAGATCAGGCAGGGTAATCTCAAGGTTTCCGCGGCCTAACATGTACGTAATCCTTTTTATTGTCTGTAATGAAGCTTCATCTCCTAAGGTGAGTATTTGCTTAAAATAGTAATAATAATGCCTCTATTCACAGTGTGTATAATCGTAAGCGTTCTTCATGTAACTCTGTTTTCTGGGAATCCATTCAGCACCTGGGCTGAACTCATTGTTCACATGTATGTTTGGTGAGGGGAAAGATTCTCAAAGCCACTTTGTATTTTGTCACTATGACAAAACTGAGCACACTCTCAAAACATGCAATGGAAATAAGAATGTCCCGTAAGTAGCACCTGTGTTCCTTCTTTCAAGCCATAACACTGTTTCTGTGGATGGCAGAAGAGAGCAGCTGTGATAACAGTTGATATGTTGGGAAAGTCCCAGTGAGATACAATAGAAAGACCAGATGAAAGAGTAGGTTATGGGGACAAAAGGAAGACATAAGTAGTGATTCCAGTTTTTAGGATACTGCAATCCCAATTACATCTCATAATCTGCCTGTGGCAGGGAAAGGAATCTAGCGTGTCTCTCTTAGCTGTGGAATTTATTTTCTTTTTGTGTGTTTGTGCTCTGTTTTAAAGGTGAAAGTGGAATTGCAGGTACAGTTGCCTCATATGTATCCCCATGTGGCTCCTCAGCTTTTTGCAAGATCAAATGCACTGCACAGACAGCAACAGTTGCAGCTCAACACTCTTCTCACTTCTCACATCAGCTCTTTGGATTCAGGTGAACTGTGCGTATGTGAAGCTGTGCAGTGGCTGAAAGAGAACAGCCTGCCTTATTTAGAAAATAGTAAGGTCTCTGCTGAAAGTGTTTCAAAGGAAACAGTAGTTAAAGAAACAATTCAACGTATGTGGATCTACAGCCATCATATATACAGGCAGGAATTGAGGAAGAAGATCTTTGAGTGTGCAAAGAAATTAAACCTGACTGGCTTCTGCTTGACAGGAAAACCTGGGGTGATCTGTGTGGAGGGAACCAGAGAAAACTGTGAGGAGTTCTGGCGTGTTATCAGATATCCCAACTGGAAGCATATTTCATGCAAACATGTGGAGACTGTAGAAGCAGAAGGAAGCATTGATAATTTGCGCCTCTTTCAAACTTTTGAAGACTTGCAGTTTCAGGCCCATGGTGATTATGGCCTGAGGAATGACTATCACATGGATCTGGGCCAGTTCCTTGAATTCCTGAAACAGCATCAAAGTGGACATATTTTTCAGATTTTATTTGGTGTTGAAGGCAAACTTGCAGACAAATAAGAAAAAAAAGATGTAAAAGAATGCTAACTTTGGACAGCAAGAGATGAAGCTGGCATTAAAATTTATCCTTAAGCTATGGCTGCTGTGAAAAGGGAAACTCAGTGTTTAACACAGAAGGACAGTTCAAGTAGATATTCCTGGCTCTGTTCTGAATTGCAGCCTGTTTTTTGAAAGAGGTGCTTGTTTACTTATTTCCAGAGACCTTAAAAGCAGCATTTATCACTGAGCCACATCTCACAGAAGTGCTTGCAAGGTGATGAAAATCCCACATGGTAGCATCCCAAATTACACTGGTCTGCAATCATCCATACTGTGCTGTGTTACTAAGCCGAGGTGCAGAGCTTTAGTTAACTTCTTCATTTAGTTGTGGGTCACCAAGGTGTCTGTAGTCAGAGATTAATACAATTTCCAGTATAAAAGTACATGCCACCAAAGGGAGTCAGAGATTTACTGCATTCACTATCTTTTACTGCTGTATGAAGCATCTGCTCTCACTTAATTCAGCTGATCCAAGAAAAGCAAAGACTCTTGTGCCCAAGCACAGCACCAGGTTTTGCATTTAAAACGGAGGAGTGTGTGTGGGGAAGTAAACCTACATCACCTATCATTTGGAAGCTCTGGGTAGTGCATCTTTACAGGGATAATGTTATTGCCCACATTTCCAATAGCAGCTTCTTCTCATCTCATTAAGGTCCGGTTACATTAATGGTAATTTTGAATGGTAACAGTTGCTCAACTTGTGCTTTTTTATATTTGTATTGCTAGGCCTAGCATATTGAAAGGTGTTTAACATAATAAATAAGGAAATATATGTGTTGTGTGTGTGTCTGTATAGATATAAAAGGATTGTCATATTTGAATGTTATTCGTAGATGAAGGCTGTGTCTGAGAAGTCTGAAATAGCTGTGCCTTAAAGAACCACCATAACACTGCCTTCTGCTTTCTAAGCACCATAATAGGAAAATTGGTACACAGCAATAAAACCACCCTTACTGTTGAGGTATGGATGACCAAATCTACAAATCAAGCTATTTGGTTAGCAGCTACTTAAAAGCTGTGTTTCAGTACACTCCCCTGATGACTACAATATTAAAAATGGGGATGCTTTGGCTGCCTATTTATAATACTCTGATATTCTCTCTTTGTGAGGGACACTGACTGCCTTTATGCCGAGCAATTGCAGCACAGTTATCTTGTTGGGGAAAATGATAATTCACAGGACTATGGCTTTGTTAGAATATTTTAATGCTGCTGAATAATTTGTCAACAAAGGCTCTGCAGGTTCAATTCTCATCAGAAAATCCTCATTGCTGCACACAGGAGTGACCAATAAGGCTTTTATGTGGAGGAAAATATTTCTAAACTTACTGTTGTTTTTCAATAACAGCTTGACAATTTACACAAGTTACATCCTGACTTGTAATGGATTAAACAGTCATTGTGTGTATTTCTTAATTTTCCACTGTACCATTTATCTGCTGAAGTTCTCATTGACATGTATGACACATCTCTGAATTCAAGGTGCAACCACTCATTTTGATATAAAAAAATGTGTACAGCCATCATACAGGACACATCAAGTGCAATAACAATCAGAAAACAACCAACACAAATACAGTTCTCAGATTAATCTTTATTTTTTCATTTATAATTAATTATGACTTCTTAATCTGAGTTTCTAATCAAATATTATGATTTAGAAAACTTGTTCTGAATCTTACAAAATTATCTACTCTTCGGCTCTCTAGGCAGAAACATTCTGAATATTTTAGTGCTTTTCCACTGCTGCTGATTTGCTTATTTCTTCATGAAGTATTTACAGTTTCACTTTCATGGCTTCTTCAGGCCAGGTGTATGAGTCAGCCACAAAGCTGTTATAATCAGTGCTGTACATCTGCGAACGGATGAAGGCTTCAAGGTCCTTGGGCCGAGGGTAGGTGGTGGCACTGTTATTCCTGTAGGCTTCTTCTGCAATCTGGAAAGTTGCATTAAAATCCCAATTAGTGCTTTATGTGAATACATTTAACAGAATTTTTAAGTAGAAATTAGGTCAAAATCAAGATGACATCTTCTTAGATGCTGACAGTGATGTCAAGTTACACTGGATCTGGGCTAACATACAGCAAAAAAGATTAAGAATATGATGATGTATGCACTGATTTGTCTGATTCGTGCTGCTTTTGAACTCTTTTGAACAGGATTACATTGTGAGCAGGCTACCCTGGTTTACCACCTCCTATAAAGTACATAAGAAAAGTATGATTTATCCCAAGCCTCCCCTGCATATGAGGGAAGTTTATTATTTGCCTCAGTTTGGTAAAACATTTCTCAAAGGTAAATGCTAAACAAGGTGCATAGGTTTAAATTCTATGTATGACTGGGGAAAGCCTGTGTACTTTGTCTCTGAGAATTCAACAAGATCAGAATCAATTGCATCCTATGTATGGCTGTGGCAAAAAATTGACGTTTGGAAGGGACTGGAGCTCACTCCGTGCATCAAAGCATACTGTCACATCTGAAGAACACCAGCTTGAGATATATACATCTTTTGGCTAGATGCTCCTCTGTGAAACAAAAGAAGGGTTACACATTAGTTTAAAGCAGCAGTGATCTTCAGTAGGATCTGCTTCAACTGCAACTGGCAAACAGACAGAAGCTCTTACTTTAAATGAAGGGAAGACAAAGTCTTCTTCCTGCTCTCCTTAGCCATCACTTTAAAACATAAATATTTTAGCTTGGTGAGAAGCCAGTGCCCCAAGGGGAAGAGCTACAGTATGTTGGCTTCCCTTTTAGAATTCATCTGAAGTCCCAACCAGAGCTGAGTGAGATGTCTGTATTTGTGTAAGAGTTTCTCTTCAGGTCTGCATACATAATAATCACAGCTGAATGAGGTCTGAATTTATGTTCTGCATTTGGTATTCCAAAAATTTTCAGAGTGTTTCTTCCCTGGAAAGGACAGAGGCCATCACTTAACCTTTAGTGCTGTACAAGCACTAAAGCACTGCACGAGAGTAGGTGCTTGTGGGAATAACATTTCAGCAGAGATCAGGCAGAAAGACTTGGTCAGTAACATTTTCCTTTTTCAACACACATTCAAGTTATCTCATCAGAGACAACAGAGGAGTTTCTATCACTGTGTTTTCTGCCACGTAGGCAGTTTGATGTAGCCTGAGGAATCTTGGTAATATTTTAACATTTACAGGACAGTTATCATTTGTCTAAGAAGACATGAGGGGCAAGAAGGATATTATTATTATTATTATTATTATTATTATTTATTTTAAATGTAGAGTAAGTGAAGCTAGGGGAAGTGTTTGATGCACGAAGGCTCCTTGTTCAGTAACTGGAATGTTTTACATCAGTAAACAAAAATTCTGGAGTTCTGACTCTTTCCTCCTTGTACTGGGGTCAAATTTGGGGTTACATTTATGAATTGAAATTGAATACATTTATTTTTACTCCTAGACCAAGATTGCTGTAAATCAACTTGTGAGAAGATGTGTCAGCTGATCGAATCTAATGCTCAGCATGGGAAGAAAAGAAGCCAGGAATGAAATGACTTACCCTCACAGCAATCTTCAGTGACACCTGCTGAATTGTGACTAAAGGAGGGTACAGGCGACCTTCCTGTAAATTCTCCTCTGAAACTTGCTGAGCTATTACCTAGAAATAAGGCAGACATGTTAAACTTTAAATGCAGACACAATTGTAACTTTATGAGGCACTGATCTAGTCTTACACAAATAAATGGTCATGCTTTGGCAGGTCACACGGGTACTGTGTGACTTAATTTACCTAGCAGTGATTTTAACAATCTGCCTGGTCATTAGGTGTAGCCAGATGAGAGCTAGAAATTTAGGGAGTTATGCCCTTTTCTCACTCTGATTGTATTGAAACCTGAATCATTCATATGCCTGTAGATGGAGTAGAAGGGAAATAAATATTTATTAATATCAAATCTGATATTGGTTGGTTAATTTTTTTTTAGGTAAGAGGAAATTTTTGGCATGAAAGCGTTGACAGGCTGTGCAATGAACAGAACAGGAGGCACTGAACAGGATCTTGAGTGAGGCCATGGCATACAAACTAGCAAATTGTTCACTAAGACACATGAATTCCAGCCACTGGTTTTAGTTGGGTCATAGACTTCTAAAATTACAGAAGCACTTGTTATTCTGATGGTTGTTAGGTCATCCTGTGCAGAAAATAATGCCAAAACCTTAAGTGTAAAATGCTTTGAATAAAATTACTAGCGGCTAACCAGGTTTCTTATACATCCAGCTCACCAGTCTAAACTGTATGAAATCAGAAAGGGAAATACAGTCAGCCACACAGCAAAGTAAAGTCAAGTTAAGATTATCCAGGCTTTCTGGAAGTCACTTCAGGCAGATAGATAAACAGAAGGTCTAAATTCTGGCTTGCTGGGACAACAAACCCACTGCTGCTATGTCCACTCCACCTGAATGCTGCAGCAGGTCTGTCACCTCAGCCACAGCAGATTAATAGAGAAATTATTTTGAATCTCTGTTTGATTTACTTATTATTTCCACCAGATTGATGAGGGGAAACAATCATAGAATCATAGAATCATAGAATCACAAGGTTGGAAACGACCTATAAGATCATCCAGTCCAACCATCTCCTCATCACCATTGCCACCACTAGTACTAAAGATACTAAAGTACTAAACAATGACAAAGAAGTTCTGATTCACATCCAAGCATCTCCTCTACAGCCTGGATATTCTTATTTAGTCCTTCCACCAAGACTGGAAGCGTTTTGCAGTCATCTCCAGTAATGAACAGATCAGGAAAGCATGGCAAACTGGAGAAAATTTGACCATCTCCTCATTGGCCCCATGAAAAACCTATTACCATGCAGTGTGAGGGCATTCTCAACAGAGTGAAGAGACACTGCACACATTGTCTTTTTTCATGAACTTCCTCTATTACTACCACAGACAACATTTAAGAAGCAAAGGATCTTGCTAACTAATAACTAATACCTAATATCTTTGGGTCTAAAGATGTTCTTGTTATTGCTAACTAAAGTTTGTTTGCCACTTGGGGATCTGAAATAAAGAACAACATTTCATGATAATCCAGCCTTGGGTTTACTGAGCCTGAGAGTCAGCTGGGATCAGTTCACTAACCTGGCTTCTATTTTGGAATCTCTTTGGTGGACTTGATGGTTTCAGTTCTTTAGCTGTCCACCTTTGTATCTTCTAGGGAGCTGATAGTCAGAAACAAATCTAAATAGCTTCTAAGCAAACTAAGCACAAAACTCATATATTAAACTTGGTCTGGCTTCAAGTAGTTTAAAAACTAAAAGCTGTCTTCTCTAGCATTCACTATTACAGTTCTCAAAACAGAATCTTTTTCAAATATTATGAAAATGTTAAATCATTTTAAGAAAGCAGACAAATACATATGTCTGTCTTACTTGGGCACAGAAAGAATTTACCCTATTGTGGGCATTGCTTGCTCTTTGAGCAGGTGGGAGCACAAAACAGTAACAAGAAAAGGAGTCTTTTCGTACAGCACAAGTTTGTGCTTTTTAAACCTGTTACATTTCATAAGCAGCTTCAATTGCAGTTCAGTACATCACTCTTGCCCTTGGAATCTATCCTTCCGATAACACGGCCCAAACAGAAAGCAAGAGGTGTGCCTCTGAGAGAAGGAATTAGCATACTTGTAACAGAGCAACAAGTAGTTCTACATCTTGTGGTGCATGTGGGAAACAGGACCTTGTGCACACTGCTTACATATGATGAGGACTCCACCAGAAAAGATACGTGGCTATCATCAGTTCATCCTGCTGACTGCAGCAGATAAAATGTTTGAATTAAAGGACTAACATGACAGGAACTCCAGGTTCAAAGAGATCCTGTTGGTTTTTTTTTTGTAATCTACCTGACACTCTGCTAGGTGCAGCAGGGTTTTCCATATGGAGGGGAAATTGTAACAAGTGCAGCTAGAGGTTACATACTCTAGTTCAGAAAAACAGGTAAAGGAAGATTTTTTACCTTTTAATCTGATATTGACAAATATAGCAGACATAACACCCCTCTAGGGGGAGCTATGATAACATAAGATCTACTGCTTGCTTTCTGTAACAGCAACTAGGTTATCCAAAAATGGTGCACAGCCCTTTGATAAAACAAAGTATACATCTGCGTGTGTAAGGAGGAGCTTACAAAAAGAGAATTTTGCTGTTCACAGTTCAGTGAGATTCTGCAGAAAAGATGGAATCTGAAATGATCAACTGCAAATTGCTGTCAGTGAAATACATCACTGAAAAGAAAGGTCGGGGGCAGAGTGCTTCTGTTTTGTGACAGGGCTGATAGAAAGCAAGCCATAAAACATGAAGATGATGCTTAAAGTAGGAGAGTTAGCAAGCTTAGCCTGTACAGATGGCATGCTGTTCCTTCTGACTTTCTCCTATATAAGCAAAAGAATGACGCATTCTTCATGTGGTCTCTGAAAGAACTTTTGAGACCATCAGGTCAATGACAATGGAAAAAAAAAAAAAGAATCAACAATTGGAGTTATTAAGAAAGTGTGAGGCAACAAAGAAAATGTAATTATCATCAATGTATAAATCTGGGATGCAAGATCACTTTGTGCATCTTTCTTTACCTACTTCAAGCAAGAATACGGTAGAATCATGAATGGTATAAAGAATAACGAGGGCAATCAGAAGGTTAGGTTCTGAACAAGGAAATCAGACTCCTGAAAGAAGAGAAGACTGCAAGAGAATAAAAATAAAAAATAAAAAATAAATTAAAAAAAATTCTCATCATGCTATAGGAAACCCAAATCATCAGGCAGCAGGAAATCATGAAAGGAGTTTCTTTTTCCATGGAACTCATAACTGAATTGTGATACTAATTGCTAAAAGATGTTGGAAGATTCAAATGTTTAAAAAGTCATTGATCTCATATGTGAGAGAAAGCCGTGCAGGGATAAAACTTCCAAATCACAAAGTCTGTAGAGCACAGATTGCTGAGAACACATTTTCAGCAGAAGGATCGCTCTATCCTTTCCTCTTATTTTATCCTCTCTTCCTCAGCTTCTGCTCTCATTCCTTTTACAGAAAGTATAGGACTCTTTGGGTCTTAAGACCAACCCAGTATGACAGCTTTTCATTGTTCATAGTTTAGTTAATTACAGTTTTTAACAGAAGAAGTGAAAGGCAGCCAAGATTGGACAAATGGAATAAAACGAATAGGGGCTCCCTGACTTTTATAGGACATAAATTCTATGGTGGAAGGAGTAACTTATAAGTAACACATGTCAGGAACATTCAGTTGGTTCATAATTCTCTTTCCCTTCTGTTGTGTTAGGTATGACATAGAATAGGCAATGTCCCTTGTCATCCAGAGAAATTGACTACAGTTAAGAGCTATTACAGCTTTACAAGGTTTATCAAACCTAAGTCAAAGTTACATTCTGTTTTACTTGGCATGAAGAAAAGAACACTGAAAGTAGAACCTGTTGTAGTTACAATAAACTATTTGTGACTTTTATCAGATTTAATTGGAGGGGCAGCAAAGCATAAAGAAGCAGCAGCAGGCATGCAGCCTGGGCTGCTTGGATTTTACACTTTTTCAAGTAAGTTACCACTAAACCAAGAAGGTTCCTTTACTTAAAAACATCTTTTTGGCTCCATAACTTTTGCAGCATCTTGGGCCCTTCCATTTCAAATGTAGAGTACAAACAAATGTTCTGAAAAACATGGGGGACTATTTTGATTTCTTTCTTTCCACTGGAAAATATCTAGAGGAAAAAAAAAACAGTTAAAAATTTTACCTTTGCTTTGTACTGTAATTTCAGCTGAGGGCCTAAGCTGTCCTTAACACCTCTGATAACTCTTTGGGCAAAGATCCTTTGATCTGCCAGGTCTGTCCTTGCTCAGTAAGCTGCCTTGAGCTCACTGAATCCCCGGTAATAAAGTGCCTCTCATACAGTGAGGAAGACCAAATATGAATTCTTTCAGTTCCAGGTGTGTTGCAAATAGCTACTCATTGAACCTGGTGCCAGTACAGATTCTCCATAAAGGAAAATATAGTTTCACATGTCAAGTGTTACTAGGGATTATATTAAGGGGGAAGGTACTTTGTGTAGGAAAATCTTTAGCAGAGAGGAAGAGTCAGGAGAGAACTTCTATTTCAAGATAGCATTTCAGAACTTCCTCAATATTTCTGACACCATTTTATTTCCAGTTAAGTTTCTTGGTTCAAAATGAGTTTTTGGTGACTTAGCAGACTGCAACACTGCAACTTAAAACACAGTTTGATCTACACATGTCACCTTTCATTTGTCAACATTCTATACACAGGAGTCATTTCACCCAAACCAAAAGCAACATCTAGAATGAAAGAAGACAACTGTTTAACACAGCAGTTTAGACCAGCAAGTGAAGATCACTGTGTCCAACTGAAATTACAGAGGAGGATTTAAAGGGAGGATATAATTATCCAAAGACTTATGAGATGGATCATTGCCCTCCTAGGATGGTTAAAGCTAGTGGAGACAGTCTGGGCCTTTTACTAATTTTAAAGATGGAAATTGTGAATGTCTTTTTCACAGGGGGCAAGCTGTTGGCAAACCTTTTAAAAGATGCTGTAGTATGCACCTTCAAACAAAATATCAAAAACCCAGCAACGGCAGCATGCAAGTGTCTGCCCTTGAAGAAAGCTTCATACCACATACCATCAGTCAAAGAGTTATGTTGCCTACCAATTGCCTTAGGGTGATAGTAAAGGGCCTCTTTCTTCCCTTTAATCCATGAAGAGGACACAAGGAGCAAGGATGCTGGAATGCAATATCCTTTAGAGTTGCATCAGGCATTCTCTTTTTTGCTATCTGGTGCAACTTTTTCTTTTTTGATTGCTCCATAATTTCTAACTTCATTGCTTTTGGGCTTATTCTGTGTAAGCCACTACTGATATGTTCTCCAGCTTCTTGTACAGCTTTAAGAATCAGGACACTGCAATTTCATGAACTTGTGTGGATGGCAAATGGATACAAACTACAGTGGGTAAAAATCATGATTGCACAGAATCAAGATTAATCACAGTTACCTTGGTAAACTGGGGATAACCATGCTTTTTTCTGTACCATTAACAAATGAGAAAAGAAAGTATCAGGCTTTGAATGAGTGTGCATGGACAGAGCTGAACTTTGTGAGGCTCATTACATTGGTGCAGATGCAAACAAGGCAGGAACATCAGGACAGTGCAAGAATGCAGGAGAATGAAGGGACAAGGATTAGGTCAGAGCAGAGTGGTAAGAATGTTATCTGCCTATAGCAGATGAGCAAAGATGTTGGATCCAGAAAAGCATAGAAATTTACAGTCTTCCTAAGCAAAAAAAGCAGTTACAGAAAGATCGACTTGGGGGAGTTTTTGTTAAAAATAAAAATTAAAAAAAATATACACAAAAAAACATCTGTGTAAGAGAATTTGATTTCAACAACTCCTGGTTATTTTGTTTGATGAAAGGCCTCTAGCCAGATTCTTCTCTGATGTGTACTGAAGAGATAATCCTGTGCATTTGCAATATCACACTGTAACACTGTAGATGTCAGATTTTGAATAATTTTTGGAAGAGGTCAATGAGTTCCCAAAATGAAATATGTTTGCTCTGTCTCTTACCTAGCAGATGGAGATAAAGGAGGACAGACAAAAAGCTGGATAATAACGATGAACAAAGATGATGATATGTTGCTTGAGGAAAGAGAGGAACCAGTGCAGAAAAGGATAGGAATCAAAATGGAAAGAATAACATCACCTCAAGCTGAGGTTCAAATAACTAGAAAGCAATGGAGCACATTCACCAGTTCTTGACAGGAGAGGTCCAGAAATGACCTCCAACAACTCTATGCAATATTAACAAAAAGAAAAAAAAAATCAAGTAGTTTTTGCAAGCAAAACACCCACAAAAGTCACCCAAAGCTACCAACATCAGAATACAAGTCTAAAATTAAACTTGTATGCACAGGTATGTGAACTGTACGTAGGCACTCATGACAGTACAATGCCAAAGGGTCTCTCGCATTTCCATTCTAACAGAACATGAAGTTTACATCAGATGTCCTTTGGGCCAAGTATCACCTTGTTAAAAAGAAATAGTATACCTTGTAAATAGAGATCCTAGAAAAAAAAAAAAAAAAAAAAAAAAAAAAAAAAAAAAAATCACTATTTTCTCAATTTTAAAGACAATATTTAGTTATTTCTGCATAATTTTTTATTATTACCAATTTAGTATATTAAGAAATTTAAAAAAACTTTTATACGGTACCTCAGCAGTTGTGAGGAACACATCCTCGGTAATATGTTTCATTCCACATGAAATAACACCAAGAGCAACACCAGGGAACACGTAGGAATTGTTACCCTGCCCAGGATATAGAGTTTTTCCATTTGGAAGAGTGACAGGATCAAAAGGACTTCCACTGGCAAAAATGCCACGTCCCTGTGTTGTAAAGAGAAAAACAAAGACATAATGTTATTTGAGAATATACTGTTCACATATTTGGCTGAGAAATTTTCAACAGTATAGAAATTACTTGTGGATGTCTATCTGATGTCACAGAGTACATACTGCCATGTTCAGGAGTCATAGCTATCTGTACAGTTTAGAGGAGGAAGAGGTGAAGGCTGGCACCAATAGCTCATTTTGTGCGTCCACACCAGAGGAAGGGCATATGGGAAGAAAGTAGATACCTACAGCTGTAAGAGAGGAAGGTACAGTACTGTCACAGTAACAACGGTTGATGCTACTGGACTTTTTTTTCCCCAAAACAACAGCAAAGTTGCCACAAAAATGGCACCAATGCCAGCAAGTGTTGCACATTTGTGTGAAAGACAGGGCAATTTCTGAGGAGCTGTGGACAGGCAGAGCAGCTCACTTCTATGCCTCTCCAGTGACCCCACAGCTCAGCGGAGGACTTAGTTGCCAGTTCTGTCGCAGGAATGCCATTCCACAGTGCGCCTACAGCACAGTTTGGTGATGGGATTTCCTCTGCTAGAACGGTGTGGATTCACTTACTGTAAGCACTGAGTAGAGCTTGGACACCAGCTCAGGAGCTAGTATGTGAACACCCAATACTGGTAGACCTACACCTGTTTTCTAGTAGACTTTTGAATAGTGCCAAGTGATCCAGATGGTGCTGCTGTCCCAGACAGATCCCAGGCACCAAACACTGGTTGGAACCAGCAGGCAACACAGAAAACCTAGCCTGTTTGGGGGTATCAGGGAGCTTAGCTGTGTGGATGATACAAACTGTGCCATATCACTTATCCTGAGGATGAAAAGAGCAGCCAACTCATTTTACATGGCAGAGCATGTGGGAACCTGAGTGCTGCGTGATCCGAGCACCCTCCCTGCTGTCCAGGAGGGAGGCTATGTAGGGCCTGCTCTGGCACTGCCATCAGATAGGGGCAGAAGCACATGGGGTGGCCAGACAGAGAAGCAAAGCTGATGTTGCTAATAGCTTAGCACTATACAGCTGGAGTACTAGGTTTGGTGTCAGTTTTAGAGCACTGAGGGAAGAAGTGATATCTCAGAGGCTCTGCACCAAAGGTTCTGAGCTCCTGCCTAACTGAGGAAAGAGCACCCTAGAATTTAAGCAGTAAATTGAGGTGGGGAAGAGAAGCTGGCTTTCATTTATGCTAGCATTACTGAGGTGATAAATGTCGTGTTAAAACTTCAGAGGTACTTTGTATCAGAAATATCCATGCCTATTTTAGAGAATTGAAAGTGTGCATTTTAAAATATACCGTATTTGCTCTTCAGAAGATAATTCTGTTTAGTTTGGTGTCATGCAACATTTTCCTGGCCTGTTTATTATATGTTTTGGTGAGAGATCAAACGCTTCAGTGTATCCCTTTCTCTGCCTGCCAGATGCTGTTACCCATTATAGCCAGCTCTCCATGCAGTCCGCTTCCCTGATTCTTGCACTGCACTGTAATTGTGTACGTTTCAGTGGGCAATGGCCATGCTAAATTTGTCTTTTAAACACTGAAGCTGTCATTCAAACTGCCCTGCATTCAAAAAGAAATCCAAACAGAAGCCACTATAAAATACATACAGTCAACTATTTATACATGGCAAATCCCAAACTGAATTACAGGATAATGCGTGCATTAGCACTTGCATAAGACAATATAAATTATTTTGACCTATATTTCCATAACAGAAATCCTTGTCAATTGACTCAAAGAGGAGTCAATTACTCCAAGTGGAGTAATTATTAATAAAGAAATATTTGAATGATTTTCTTTCTTTACTGACATACTTTCTTACTGCAAAGTGTATTTGTAATGCCTCAAATAAAACGCATACTGCTATTAACACAGCAGTAAACAAATGGTACTGTACAAAAACAGGCATAAGACTTCAATAACTGACAGTTACTGATCCTTCAGTTATAACAAATATTATGCTTTTATTATTATTATTATTATTTTTAATGAGAGTGTAAGCTTGTAGTGACTTCAGTGAAATTGTCTTGATAAAATCTGTCACTTAATTCAATTAAATCTTAGCTACAGGTAGAAACATTATCAGTACCTGTTATTTCACCCTCTAGCTTTTCCCCATTCTAAACTTGAGGCTTGCTTTAAACTACATAGATTGGTATTACTCTTTGGTTACCTCTGTATATTTGTAGCATTGCTCAGCAGTACACTCTGCTTTGCTGGTAGGATTGCTGAGAGCAAAAATAATTGGGTTTTTGTTGAAAGCAGCCATATCCTGAAGAATTTGTTTAGTAAAAGCACCACCAATTGCAGCAACTCCTAAGGAAGAAAAAGACACATACAACAAGCAGAAAAGGTAGTTAATGCCAGGTAAGTAACAAATGCCACACTTAGAAGAACAGTATTTCTTTTTCTGTATACCTTCATTTCTAAAATGTAACTCAACCCTTTTCTTAACACGTGGTTAAAATAAAAAAAAAAGCTTTGTATACAAGATTTTGCAATTGTGAAACTTCAGTGTTATCTCCAATATAAGAGAGGGCCTACACATCTCTGAGACTTTTGGTGAACTTCTCACCTTATTTAGTAGAAAGATGTATCTCTGTCTGTTAAGTCTCATGACTTCTCAGAGTTTATCAGTGTTCAATTTTTTGTGTGACAAGAAGAGGATAAATGACAGCCTTTGTGTCCTACAGCTGGTCATGCTGTCATCTCCAGCCTCAACTGTTGCATAATTTCAGTTAAATGTCTAAGGCTTCTCTGACAGCAACAATCTTTTAAAATACAACACTTTCCATCCTACCAGAGATTAAAGGTAATGGTTTTCTTTCCCCAAGCCTGTCCACACTTATAAATGCCTTCCACAAGGACTAGGTGCCAGTCTTGTGGTATGAAAGCATCTAATTTAAGTTGGATTCTGTTGCAATGTAGACGTGTAGCTTCTGTATAGTATCTCAGATCTCAGATGCTTCACTAACCAAAAATGAGGAGAGGAGAAGGAAATCATGTTTTTGGGATGTCAAGTAAACATGTATTTCTACCTAACCTATACGAGCTGGGAATCCAAGGGTCAAGCTTCTGATTGCCATGCTTTCCATGGGAAACAGATAAACAGTCCTTTGAATGAACTTTATTTGACCATATTCTCAGGACAACTTCTCACACAGGCTGTAGAGAAGGTGGCCTCTTACTTGCTCAGCGTCCTGACACCTGGCTCTGCTTTCCACACAGCATTCTGAGTTTCCACAGCAGGAAAAAATGCTTGGGTGGGAGAGTAGGAAAGGATCCAAATGCAGGCCAAGGAGATGGGAGTCTGCAGCTTGGGTCTCTCCTGGGTCAGCACTGCAACTTCTCATCACTCGTGCCTAAAGGTGCATTCCAACACTGCCCATTCTAAAGGTCAGTTTGGTGCTGCGCAAGGAGAGCATGCAAACCCAAGGCAAATTTCTTTACCTCATTTAAGATCATTGTCAAAAAGCAGATTTTACTGCATAAGGGCCGTGTGTTCAAGGCATAGTCAAAACATAGCATAATATTCACTGTGGCATTTCAGATTTTCTAGCATCTCCTAACTGATTTTACCAGGCAGATAATTGTTCAAGTTTTACATATTAAGTAACAATTCAAGAGTACTTGCTTTTCTTTCCTGAAACTGTCACTGAAATACAACAACCAAACTGCAGATAGTTGAACAATTCTTCACTGAGATCAAAATCCTGCAACTTTTACAAAAGCAAAAGCCTTTGTAAAACCTGTGTTTTGGTCTTCACAAAGGACTGAGGGCTAGGGAGCTAAATGTGAAGGAAAAGAATATTCAGATACAACTGGCTCATAATTACACAGCTTTGCATTTGTTTAACTGTTTTCTCAGTCTAAGTTTGAGGTCATTTGTATTACACTGTCCTCATTAGATCAGAAGTAATTTAGGAAGGTGATAAGCTTCTCTATTTGGTGTTTAAAACAAGTTGGATTATTTTTCCTGTAAAACTGATGGTTTGGAGTGAGAGCAATGTTACATGCTTGGATAGCTGATATTTGTTCCGTTGCTTAATAGAGCCCATTATGTTCCTGGTGTTTTTTAAAAAACCACAAAGGCAAACTCTGTTCAGAGGAACTTGATCTTGTCTTCAGACGAAGCCACATCTCTGTTTTTTTCTTCAAACAAAGAATAAGGTCATTGCTTTAAAGTAAAAGAAATTACCTATTAGCACAGATGGTTTTATATCTTTAACGACGTCTTCTAGATTTCTCATTTCAGCATGTTCATGTGCAAAATGACTTTTCTCTTCTGTTAATGAGGCACGCCCCTGAGCAAGGGAAAAGAAGAAGATATTTACTATAAACTTTCTGGAACCTAATATCCTGGGATAATCAGTTTACGAAGCATCTGGTTCAACACGTCCTATTTTCACTTCTGCTTTTGCATCTGTCAACAAATACCATATAATTAGTTATGTTGTTTACAGTTAGTACTCTTAGGATAGCTCAGGAGAAATCTATTTCTCTAAGAAGCAGAGGAATTAAATTCAATAATTTTACTTTATATTCATAAAAGCTCTAGAAACAATTAAACAAACACATCACAGATTTCTTTCTCAGCATTTTTAAAGTTGTCATACTTTCGCTCAAACTCTTTATTATACAACAAACAACCCACAATTGCTAGGACAGGAAGCTTTTTTCAACTTTTTTCAGGTTTGTTCTTGCCTAAAAACAGAGAGAATATACAGGGGAAAGTATAAAGGAGACTATTTTACTTCATACTTCTTTGTACTTCATTCATTGACTCTTAAAGATAAAAAATATTCTAACCACCTGCTCAATGCACTGTTTCTTAATTAACAAAATTGACTTTGCTGTGACACAAACTTCAATGTGATCTACACTGGCAATTTCCTTTGATGCCCAACAGGGCTTCCGTGGCAGATGCCAGAAAAAGGGCTATGCATTGACATACATTGACACACATTGACAGGCTCAGAGCTCAGTGTAAGGGACCTGGAATGGGGGCATGAAAGATACCACGCTTGTAAACATTACATTCATTGCCTAAATGCATGGACCTTTGTCTATACAAACACAGCAGAACAGCTGAAATTGTTTAAAGATTGTATGCCTCCTCCAGTCCCACCCCACAGCCGGGTGGGCACTCTCAAACTCACATCTCAGAGACATTGCCAGACCCTCAAACACCTTACCCTTTAAGGAGATAGAAGAGGATACAGATATGTAGGGAAGTGCAGGAGGGAAACAGGATGTGAAATATAATTTAGCTGTATACAGATGTGTATCCTTGCCTCCATAGCCACACCTTATCCTACCAATAATACAAAAAGTTCCCTTAATCCCAGAAAGTATTGGAACAGCATTCATTCCATGATTCCACTGAAGTCTGTGAATCTGACTGTTTTAACTCAGCTTAGTACTGCACATAATATTGGGTTCAAGTCATTTTTTAAATGACATTTTTTCTTAATTTTAACAAGAATGAACGATCTGTTAGTACACATTAGACAATGCAGTGTGGCCATGCTGGAGTTCCTCTGCTGCTCCTTGAACAGTAACCACAGGAACTGGTACACCAAATGAAAGGCAAATTTTTATGTTCAGCTGTATGTAAAGTTTCCAGATGGTACCACAGGAAGCAGGGTACATCTGTTATGTGGTCAGCTGTTCTGCCTCAGGATGCCAGTCCCTCTTGACTCATCCCTGATGACAACTAATTTCCAGATTTATACTCCTCGGGTGCTCTTTTTTAGTAACCTAAATACAGTTTTCTAATTAAGAGGCTTATATCTGTGTGTTTATATACAGGTCTTAAGGGTTCTCTTGGAAATACTACCAGAGAAATACCACCATACAGGCACTTAGTTTCCTTTGTGGGTAAATGTAAACTTCTCAGCCTTCAGAGAATGCTGCAATATAGACAATTTTTGACATATTTATGCTTCAATCATTTCCCCATCATTACGCATTTGCATCTGCCATTTTCCAGTACTCCAGCAGATGTCACCACAGTCTATGCACACACATCTGAGGTGTGTCCATTTCAAAACAGTGATCTCCCTTCATATTCGCAGGGGGAAAGTATGACTTTCTTAAGCCATTAAAGAACAACTGTACATATAACCTCCTGGCCAAAAGCTTGTTGCTAGGAATAATTTCGAATGCAATAATAAGATACACTGGGATGGGCAGGTTGAAATTGAGGTGCTACAAAGAGCCTGACATCAAGGAAGGTTATTTATTTTTTTTTGGCGGGTGCTGTGGAAAACTCTCATCCCCTTCTCCTCCTTCAATCTGTTTCTTGATGGCTTATCAGGCAGCTATTGGGGAAGCCAATTTTCAAAGTGATTCTTGAATTCAGTCCCCCCAGAAGCTACCCAGTATAAAATAAATCTCCTCTAATAGCTATGATATGGGCTGGCCCACTCCTCAGCCTGCTCCAGGCACTCAGAGCATACAGGTCTGCAGCTCTGGTCATGGGAGCATGCAGATTGATGAGGAAATGAAACGCTCTGTTTTTGCACAACTAGTAATAGCTAAGAGGCCAGAGGCTGACTTCCTTATGGAGAAATACATTGGCACTCTTTTCTTTGTAGAGTCTTATGTTTGGTTGGCTATTGAGGAGGAACTCCAACATTTTAAAACCAAAATCATGGAAGAACTGTCCACATACATATTGTCATAACCCCAAGGATTCCAGACCCCATTTCCTACTGACACAAATGATCATCTCATTAACTTAGCTATGAGGGGATACTCAAACAGTAAGCTAGATGTGATCCACTGCATCCCTTCACAAGCCGTTGGCCATCATTTCTACCCTATCTCAGTTTCACGCATTTAATTTCTACCATTCTAAAAAAAAAAAAAAAAAAAAAAAAGTTAATTTTTTTTATTTGGCTTTGACTCAATTAGTTTGATCCCATTAGTCAGAGTGAATCACATCTCCAAGTAAATATTTTTCTAGTATATTAACTGAAAATGTAATACTCAATTCTGTGGCTTAGCAAAAATAGCAACAGCTATGTACATAGAGATTTTTGCTTGGAAAATGTCTGTAAGAGAAATCTAAGGTTAGAGTTTTATATGTATATATACTTTATATGTGTATATATTGTAATAGATTTGAAGAAATATTCTTAGTTGTTAATTCAGTGATCTACACAATGCCTCCTTAAAAAATTTCTCTGAAATTTGGTTTCAAAACTCTGATGATTTAGAGAACAGTGTTTTAGATAAGAATTCACCAATCTGGGGAATATAAATTCTAAGTTCAGCAAAAATATGAAGTTTGAGAAAAGCACTGCAAGCATCCTTTAGTGCCCTGCCAACAGGGAAGCCTTGCATGAAGGAAGAAATGTGCAGGAAGGAAGAAACAATTAATTTCTGTGTACTTGCCCTTTAGACTAAGGAGATGCAAGTCTGTTTAGTAGAGGCCTACAAATGTGCCCCCCAAAGCACCTACAGAAGAAAAAGGGGAATTCATTGAGATTTTGTTGGATAGTTGATGGAAAAGGATGGAGCTAAAACTCAGGGGTGCCCATTCTGGCCTTCCTGCCATTTTCTGTACTCTCTCACTCCTGACTCAGGAGAGATACAACTCAAACAGACCTGTCAGCATGGCAAGCAAATGTTTTCTGGAAGCCTCGAGCCTTCCTCCTGGCATAATCCTAACATTAACATGGCATGCAGCTCACTGGTACTTCCTTCAATAGGCAAAATGTTCTAACACTAAGAAAGAGTTTCAATGAGCTCCTTGGTATGATTCCAATGAGGGCCTCGGTATGAAGCCCCAATACTTTTAAGTAGAAACATCTTTGGTAACATATTTGCTTTCTGAGTCCACTGTCTTAATCATTTAGCATTAAAAATTCACTCACTCAATGAAAAGTGCTCAGAAAATCTGTGATATAAAGATGCATCCCTTTCAGCACACCAAGTCTGAATACATTCTCGTTTTACTGCAGGACTTAAGAATTGCCAAACAGAGGAGGAATTTTAGCAGGGATTCCCTTCAAAGGATGTTACTGCACTACTGTTCAAACAGAGCTTTGAAGACTCATTTGCAGCAGACAGTAATAATCTTAAATTTCTTGTTATTTATGATTTATATCACCTTTCCCGCATCAGATAACACTCCCAAATACAAGCAGAAAGTCTTTCACACTGAAATCCACAGCCAAATCAACAGACCCTTCATGATAGCTGTGCAGTTATTCAAATGGGAAGACACTCTACAGAAGAAAGAAGGTAAAGTTAGAAGAGAGCTTGTATATTCTCCTTGCTTTAGCTTCTTAAATGCATTCAGCATCCCAGGAAGCTAAATAAAAATAAATACATAGAAGAAAAGGAAAGAAAGACAACTTTTCACTATGCAAGTCTTTCTGAATGGCACATGTTCTCATAATATTTCATTAACTTCTATAGAATAGGTGATTTTCCTTGTGCATCATACAAAATTTGCTTGAATAAAAAGCCCCAAACTAAATACTGAAATACTAGGAAGTCAACCACAGTATCTTTGGTGCATTCTCAGCCTGCCTGGATAAACAGTACAATGCATTTTCTCCGAACTGTTGAAGGTGAAGAGAATTATTCTCAAAAGATTAATGAAATCTCAGTCCAAAGAATCAATGAAAATATCAGAAATGACTTCAGAGGAGAAAAATACTGTTTGTATCACAGTATCATTTAGTACCAAGAAACCAATGGTATATTTTGGATTTGAACAAAAGAGCACAAAGGCACCTCAAAACAGACAGGTTGCTATATTAGAAGCCACTATGGTATCTCAGATGGAAAGTAATATGAGCTAAATTCTTTATTAGCAAATGCGTTACAATGTGGACTGTGTTAATTCAGCAAAGTACAGAGATAAAGAAACAATAGCAGCATTCTCTGATGGTGATATTATGAACAAAAGATCTTGGCAAACCTAAAACATCTATACTTTCTAATGGATAAGAAAGAGTCACTGATATTACCTATAATTAACAATAGCAAAGCATGCCATTTGTACACTGGGATTTGGAATCCAAGGAGAACAGTGAAGTAGCATAACTCAATAGTTAACAGTTCTACGAAAAACTGCTTGCATTTCGGATGTGAACTGGAAGCAGTTTTCAGTTTAGATTAACATTAGATGTTAGATAGTTAGATAGTTATGTTAGATAACATTAGATGTTAGTTACCATTGTTGATAAACATCACAAGGAAAGGATATCCCTGGATCAGTCTTCATGCAAACGTACATCAGTTTCCAGAGAGAACTGTTCATATCATTATACCATGGAATCACATGGAGGGTCAGATAACAAACAAAACTGACCCATCAAAAACCCTGAGAAAACTCATCAAAAACAGCTGTAAAAACAGGAGCTCAGGACGCACAGCAGAAATGTATATGGGAAATAGAAAAAATGAAGAGGCAAATCTCATGAATGCTACCAATTAGAAATCTAATGCCACGGCCTGTTTGAGCTGGTCCCCCAGGGAATGCCCTGCGTACCAATGCTGAAGAGTAAAGCAGCTTTACATAAGGCAGGCAAGTGGCATGGCTGGAAGCTCTCCAAGACTCACTATTTCCATCATCTTGGAGGCAGATGAGAGCAAGCCAGAGCACTCTGATGACTGCTCTGCCCCACATTAGACGCTGCGCTGGCACTGGTCCCATCTCTCAACCAGGGAGGCACAAATCTATTTATATAAATACTTGCCTCCATTTGGCTGTGTCAACTGCAGCTTATTTAAACAAGAGAACAGAGATCAGCACCCAGATAAATTAATAAATTCATCTAAGGTTTCCTGAATGCTGGAGACATGAGAACCGCAAAAGAACATGAGAACTGTAGACAAAAAAAAAAAAAAAAAAAAAAAAAAAACCAAAAACCAAAGTGGAAAAGCATAGCATTTCCAACAGGAAAAATGTTGTGGTTTTCTTAATTTCTTAAATGAATTCTTCACAGAATTCTAAGCAAAACAACAATTAAAGCATCAAGAAAAAAAGGAGAAAAATGCAGTTAAGAGTCATGGGAGAAAGGGTGAAACATCCCTCTGTTGGGATATAATCTTTACATGACTTCAACTCCATGTCTGTAGGCAGCAACTATGGGATGCCTTATGTAGGCAGAACTCAAGGTTAATATCAATTACCAAACTTGGCAAGTAGGAAAAAAAAAAAAGAATGTGTGGATATAGGCATGTCACTGAAGATCAAGGACTTGCAGGTGACAGGCACTCCTATGTTACCTCATTTAGAAACAAAAATCCTGAACACACAATTAACATAATTTGATACAAATTACTTTGATAGAGAAAACAAAAACAACCAACCAATCAAACAAAAAAATATAAGAGTAACCCATCACATTTTTTTGGACCAGATAATGTCAAAATTGGCAGTTGGCAGTAAAACATAAGATTTAGGTAAGAACTATAATTCTAATGTCAACTTAAAAACACACTGTCAGAAGATGTAAGTCCTTCCAAGCATACAAAATACACTTTCTATAGATAAGCATAAAAGAATAACAGGCCGGACAAAGCTTACTAAGACAATTATTTCAAGAAGATCTGAGAAGTAGAGCAAGTTGGGAGTCTACAGAACAACAAAAGTCAAATGGAGCAAAACAATCCTTCACTGCAATATCAAAGCATAAGAAACCATAAACCATCCAGATAAGGTCATCATGTCATCTGAACATCCAATGCATACAGTGTCAAAGAGGGAATAGCTGCATGGCAACAGATTTAACATCCAAATATTTGGTGGTGTCACTTTTTAAGAAAATAATGTGGGTATTAATTGAATACACCCCACCAATCAGCCTTTTGCCTTCTCCTTCAACTGTTTTCATAGATTACTTTTCAAGTATGAGTCACAAGTATAATGATTCATAAGAACTCAAAGACAAATTAATGCATTTTCCTTCTGCAAAATTTATACTTCATATAAAACAAGATATATTCAAGATGAAACTGAACAGACTATTTCCCCAGTCATGAGAATAACAGTAGAAAAAAACACAGAGTACTTCACTGAGTCAGTACATGAGTAAAATAAGACAGACTGCTTTAAGTGACTATGATGTTTGGAGATATCCCACACATTGCATCTTTGCTAAAGATGCAAAAGTCTTTTGGCTCAAAAAGTCAGGGGCAATTGCAATCAGACATAAATGATCTGATAAAAGACAGAAGTAGAGAGTCAGAACAATTGACTGTTGATAAACAGAAAGGCAGAGATTACTAAAAAGTTCACAGAAGAAGCAGATATAACATTAAACAACATATAGAATATTAAACCATTTATAAAATGGCTTTAAAACCTAGAATGAAGTTCAAAGGTTTTTCTTAAGCAATTTTTAATAGAATTGATTAGAAGCATACTGAAAAAAATCAGTAAAATTCAGACAGTCAGAATCGGATTCTGAGCAACAAATGATCATTCACATATTACCAGTTGCCCTGTTTGTAAGGTGAGCAACCACACCTAGATGGCACTGTAATTCTGTCAGTCTCAAATGTCCTTTCTTTTCCACCATTCTCTAAGACAAGATTGAACTGTGTATGTATCAAATCTTGACTAAGCCATGAATTTTAAAGACGATTGTTCCCATTGTCAATTCACTGCTTATGAGTAAAATTTCCAAATAAGATTGCCAGAGATATTCAAAAGTGAGTAGGAAAAGGGGAATTGTGAAAGTTTATGCTCCTCTGAAAATGTTTTAGAGGATTACTTTGGTATCTTCATTCTAAATTATGAAGACAACAGAAAACCAACATTTTGGTGTCTGTCGTTGTCCTCCTCTTAGAGAGTTCAGTATTTTGGGACACTGATCTTGCCATTCAGTTTGGACTTAGAATCATAGAATCACTCAGGTTGGAAAAGACCTTAAAGATCATCAAGTCCAACCACAACCTAACCATACTACCCTAATTCTAGCAACCCTCTGCTAAATCATGTCCCTGAGCACCACTTCATCCAGATTGCCCAGAAGTCTTACAGGGAATGAAATCACATAGCTGATGGACATTTAAAATACAAAGTACTCAATTACACAAAAGTGTTGATGTGCTGAAGTACAGAGAAAAAAATTGCCAAGACGAATATATTTCATGTTGATATACTCTTCAAAATGAAGGATAATATTTATCCCCATGTTATGGAATTTCATTTTTGCACTGGAAATCACATGGCATACAAGCAATCTTGCAAATTACAGGTTAACTTCACAAAAGAATTAAATTATATTTTGCAGCATAGGTACACTCTCTTTAAATATTAAAACTTATTATTTGCATAATCACTCTATGCAGCTCAAGAACTACCCCGCAGGAAGGTTTTGCAGGACTTAACTAAAATATACACAATGGTGAGCATCATCTTTTTTTTGTTGTTGTTGGGATCAACCCCCTCAGATGAACATCACAAGACTCTTCTTAAGTTTTTGCCTTTTCTTGGCTACTTGGCACGAATGAATGCACTGTCTTTGAAGATTATGGGTGAAGATTTGGTCACTGACGTAGCTAAGCATGACATTGTGGCAGCTTCAAAGAAGATAAAATGCATTCAGAACATATCACACTTATGTGTAGTATCATTAAGAGAAGAAAAATGAGGATAGCAAATAGGAACAAAAAGGAATTTGGGAGACAATACATATCGATTAATATAGTTCAGTATGCATATACCAGTCAGTTTCTGTGACAAAATTCAGAGTTAAAGATGAGTCCCAACTACATGACAGAATCTCCTAATACACAAGAGTGCAAAAGCAACAACATAAGCAGATTAACAAATAAATAAATAGCATAAACAAAACATGCCCTCATGAATAGGAGCATTACAAGGTATTCAGAATGAATCAGAGAGCAAAACTGTAGACAGTACAATAAATGTAACCTTCACCACCAGCTCTTTCACCACAACATAGCAGAAAAGCTGGTCATCAAACTCAGCTTAATGAAGAAAAATTGCTCCCAGGGGAAAAAGAAAAGCATAAAATACAAGAAAATGAAAACACAGCTGTACTTGAACAATTAAAAACCCACAAAGGAAAAATCAGCTGCAAAAGCCTAATAAGTGACTTCGTGGCAGATTTTGGGGGTGGTGGAGGGAGAAAAGATGGAAGATGTCCATACTCAGGTCAACAAAAGTCCCAAGGTTATTTTTCTTTGGATTATACTTGTTGAAATTCTATTCAAAGCAGATGAAAGGAGAAACGATTAAATCTATAACCACGCATTGCAAAATCAGTGATCAAAGGACAGAACAGAAAAAAAAATAGATGTAAAAAATAATTTACTTGGACAAAATAATTGCTGAGTCTTTAGAGATTCTGTTGTTCTTCATATTGTTAAAACAAGAGATCAGAATATTTCTGGGACTGAAAGGGTCTCCTGGTTTCCAGGACACTACTTTTGGTCAGGCAGTTTTCGATAAGACAAATCTTAAGGGACTCTCACTGTACAGGTTTTCTTGATAGACCTTAGATAGCAGTAAGAAATAAGAGTCAGTTTAGTTAAGCAAAAATTGTTTAATGGGTGAGCTATTCTGTTGCTTGATGAATCTTCTGTTAGCAATAATGAAAAGGTTTCTAGGAATAGAATCCTTCCTATTTTTCAGCTTTCTCAAAAATATTCCTGTTCTCTTATCTCATTTCTAAGAGTTTGGAAAGTCTCTTGACTCTTGCAACACTTTTCCTTAATCAGCTAAAGCTAGAGTAATTTCCTAAGTGTACATAAAGCATGGCATTCCTTCTCAGACCAGAAAAATGGTACCAGGAAGAACTTAATTATTTACTTACTGTAAATATGACTTCCTGGCAGTTAAATCACTAGCCTCAAGAGGCCTAAGATTTTTTTACGTCTATTTACTTATAATTTTTGTTTAGGATATCTAGCATCAGAAGAAAGCCAAGGCAGGATTTGCAGAGCTCTTGACCAAGAACAATTTTCCTCACATTCAGCTCAGGCTCAGCACTGTAGTGTCGCCAACTTCTAGTTCCAGCTGGCTCTGCCACAAAATATACCACGGCTGGAAGTGGCCACCCCTTCTCAAGCCCCTCCAGCTCTGCCTGGCTCGATGATCATTGCCCACAGATCTTTCAGGACAACGAGCATGGTCTTGAAATGTATACTGTTGGATCCTACTGCTTGCATCAACAGCTGGTCTCAAATTCTCCAGCAAGCCAAGTAGTGGTCAGCCCTAATCTATCTCAGATAACTGTTATGTCTGGCTATCATGAACAGTTCACAAATATACTTCAGGCAGGACATGAAATTCAGTGGACTGCTCTTTGGACAAAACCCAAGTAAAGCCCCACCAGAAAGAACAGGCAGAAGAAAGGAACTTAGGAACTGTGTAAGAGAGTGATTGGTTTTGGCCCTGCTTGAGAGCACTGAAGCTAGAAGGTGTTGAGGAAAGTATACGGTCACTGAAGCACTAAAAAATTAGAAACTGTGAAAGGAATGAGTTGTGAGTACCAAGAGCAACAACCTGGCTTCTCGGCTGGCTAGCAAATTAGCAGCAGAAGTCAGAGGTGTAAAAGAAGCAGAAGGGAAGAAAGGCTGCTTAACAACCTTGGTAGCGTAGCCATGCTACAAGGCTAGGTTTACTGTTTTGGGGCCGTGAAGCTCTTACATTTCTACCCATGAACCCAGTTGTATTATTTTTGTAATTATATTCCCAGTCAATACAGTGGAGGAAATTGAGCAATGCATTATTCATCTTAGACAACCTCTAAGTTTCATCAGCTACAGCAGATGCACAACCCTTCGCTTATCTGTGTCAGGACCCAGAACACATTACGCATATTAGATGAAAACCAAAAGCATTACAAACTTTTGTTTAAAAAACCCGAAACAAACAGAAGAATATCTGTATCTTAATCTGTAGCAAGTTATGGCTTTTTCTGTACCCATCAGACAATTTTTATGCCATCTAGCAAAAAATGTCCAAAATGACTTGCACAGTGTTTTCACATCTCAGTGTCTATGATCCTACTATTTTTCCTGTAATAAGACGAACAAAAGGTGTTGTGATACTGTTTAATAAACTCACTCACATACACAGTGCTGAATTCATGCTCCTCATGCAAATGCATGTGAATTACAAAATATCTTAAATATTAGACAACTAAAGAACACCACAAAAGAGTACAGTGCCAACAAAGATGGCCACAAACAATGCTAACCAAAAAGTAGGGTGAAAAAGCAGAGCCAAAGAGCCTTTCGTACATTTCTTTTAAGTAGCTCACAAACCATTAAATACATAACCACCTTTTAAAACATACCCAGTTTCTTTATTCTGGCACATGGAATACATATGTTTCCTTATTTTGGCACACAGAAGGAATGAAGTAAGGGTGACTGATGCAGTCTCTCAGCAATTTCAAATCCTGACCAATGTTGGTAGCACTGCAGACCACAACATCTGCAATATGAACTCTATCGCTGTGCATAGAAGCTATTCAAAGCAATGTATCTCCATTCTCAAAGAAGGAAGACATGTTTGCAGCACCAGGAAAACATTCGCCTTGAAAATATTTCCTTCTTTAAAAAAAAAATCTTTGAATATTTTGCTAATAGCACATATACAAACATCTTCATACAAGACTGCTCTAACAAATAAAAGTAGTGTGAACATGGGAAATATTAAACTCACAAGTTGAACACTTATTTCCTACACCATTTTTTTCATGAACTGCTGAGAAATTCTTTTCTCATCTCTAACGTAAATGGTCAGAAACTCCAGGCATAATCAACCTTCCCTTGAAGTAAAATGGGAGCCTGTTATTTATTTAATACACTTTAAAAAAAAAAAAAAAAAAAAGAAAAATGCTTGCTATGACAAGAGAGAAGAACTGCTGTAGTTTCTGTTATGAAAACTATGTTTTTGCCTTTATCTACAGACTACTAGTAACTATCACAACATTTAAAGGAATAAGCAAAGTGTATTACCTTCACTATCAATCCCTTTGAATCAACCATCCATATCCTTTTGATAGCTGCATCTTTAGACATCCCTTCTTTTTCCATAGCCATAACAATTAGGTTTGCTATCCCCAGTGCAGCCTGTAGGAAAAATAAAAGAACTATATGAAACTAGAAATGAAAGAAATCCCCTACTGACTTGTTTCCTCTAGACATTGTTCTAAATAAGTCACCTCATTTATTTAACAATAAAATAGTAATGAATGGGCACTAATATTCAGTAATTAGAAACCATATTGAAAAGTAGAGATACACCTTAGGGTGGCAATTGAAGTGTGGATAGCATAATAACCAAACTCTAATTTAAATGTTAAAACTAACACATCCCATATAATCATATAAAATTGTAGGTTGTTTTTTGTTCTTTTTTTTTTTTTTTGTTCATAAAGGTTTGTTTTTCTTTGTAATTTAAGCCAAAGGAAATCACATTCTACCAGAAAGTAAAATGCAGACCCAAAAGAATTTTTGTTCCTTATCTTTCTTTAAAATGTCCATCAAGAAAGTAATCTCCTTTTACCTACTGTTCATGCATTTTGTAACTGTAGACTTGGCTGTGCTCCCAATGAATGCAGGGGCAAGAAAAAAATCACTTATCAATATTTTGCTGAAACATATCATTCTTAATGGATTTTCTATTTCAGCAAACAGATCAAATGTAGGAACAGATTGAAAAGCAGGCAACAAAATGAGTCAACAGTCTACTCGGTATTTTTGATTACTAACTCATATATATTAATGGTATTATTCTTGTTCTTTATTTTTCAGTTTCACTGAGAATCAACTGAGTGAGATTCCCTTTTTCTACCTAACAATTAAGAAATACGTACTTTTATTAGGAATGAGCTCACATGGCTGGGAGGATATATACAATAACCTCTTTGCAGCACAGAAACACTGAAAAAACTGATAAGAGAACCCCAAAACATTTGACTGTGAATTCATCTGTCTGCTGAACATGGAGCAAAGTCAGGAGAAAGAACAGTAGAGACTGATAGTCTTGATGGAAAAAGGCACTGACTTACACCAGGCATTCTCCACACAGCTGGTCTATTTCAGTAAAATCAAATATTGCATCACATTAAAAATATCTGGACTACACAAAGATGAGTTAATCTATTGCCCCTACAAAGGGGATCTGTGACCATGAATAATATTTTTCACAAATTTTCATGGCACCATGGTCTTATTTCATATACCAGTTGACAGCCACGCGATGGATAAATACAACTTCGACTTGTGTGTCAGCAGCTTGGGAATGTATGTGGAACAACTAGTGTCAAAAAACAAGCATTCATAAAAATCTTCAGAAATTCATGGTCTTCACATGAAGAATAGTGGAGAACTATAATTAATGAGAAGAAAAATTTACAGGGCACTGCTTCTTACTAAATAACACATAGAAGTAAACAGATTTTTATCTCTTTGGCTATCTAAAATATTTCTTCATCTATCCACGTTTTTTGTTTTTAAGTTTCTATTGAGAGCTGAAGAGCTAAAGCCTCATGTTTAAAAAGAGAACAGATCTCAAAATTCCTTGTGAAAATATGAGGCCTGACTACAGGATCAGAGAATATTTTTTGTAAGTTTACACTTGAATTAAGCAGTGACTTTTATCAGGTTTCGGTGATAATTCTGCCTGTTTTATCTCCTTGCAAATTGGATGCATTATAACTTAAATAAATATTAAGAAACATTTTCAAAGTAGAACTCCTGCTGTCTAAAAACACATACCTCTCCAGCTCCCTGGAACAACACTGTGTGATCTGATAACCTGTTCTTAGTGATACGCAGAGCTGCAAGAAGACCTGCAACTGCCACAGATGCTGTTCCTGAAGAAATAAATGGTTGTCTTTTATTAGTCCACAAAGAACTACAAGGCATTAGGCATACATTTCATATGATTTCACGGTCACTTTCAGCTAAGATACAGATACTTGGCCTAGTAAGCAAATATTCAGTGGAACTGCAGTTTTCTATACTTTGTCTTTATGAAAATAAGGTGTAGGTGGGAATATCTTCATTCTATCATCAATCAATTCATTCTATTGAATGGGCAACATGACTGGTGCAACCAAAATATGACAAAATATTCTAGTTACAATCTTTTTCAGGAAGAAAAAGACTGGATAGCCCAGAAAGAAGCATTCTGAATGGTTCCAGATACTGAAAATTAAGAACAGAGTCACTCTTGAAACAGGTATCTGCACCAAACCTACCGGAGATAACATTTCTTTGAAACTGTTGAGAACTGATAATGCTATAACGGCCATACTACTACATAATAATAAACCCTTACTTCTCATGTAGATGTTGTAAGAGTAGAAAAGCAAATTGCAAACATTTACAGAGAAATCAAGGGAGCTGAAAGGATAAGACCAGCTTATTTGAGGCACCAACCCTCCCACTGCATCTGAAAACTTCTGTAATAATTCTTTTGAGGGTATGGTTCACATTACTACTGATTTTTCCTTCAGAGGAACTTGAGGCCTTCAAAAGCACCTGGCCAACTGCACATTGGCCATTTCCCCTCAACATACAGTTCGCCTGCATGAGGTACTTTTGCTATTCACAAGCTCACTTTCCCACAAGCAAAGCCAAGTTTAAAGCTGTAACCTCTATGTTAAGCTCAAGGAGATGGTCAAAACAGGTTTTCATATTGTAGGCACACAAACCTCTAAGTGTCAAACACACGTAGCGAACAAGTTAAAAGAATAGCAGTAGTAGAAAACCTGGGAGTAGGTAAATCTGTCCTTAAAAGACACCATTTGGTGTTGAAAGCTTGGTTCGAATCAGCGGTTTTTATGTAGGAACATCTAGTTTCCATAAATAAATAGTTTTAAAAAAATGTAACTCTTGGTACAAATTGAGCAAATATTTTAAAGCTAAGAGGTGCATCTGAACAGTTAAGAAGCATGCCTATAGGACTAAAGAAAAAAATTATTTGTTGTGTGCTTTCCATTATGATGTTTCCCTTCAATCCTCAGGAATACAGGACATCTTGTTCTTAGCCCACTTAATGCTTAGACCATACAGTTTTGTCATTTTTAGTCATTTTTATTACTTGGTCAGAGCTGAGATCATTTACTCTCTTCTCCTGGATTTTTAAAAAATAAAAATAAAAAATGGTTCCTCTGAGGCATCGCTTCAGGAACACCAAGCGTCAGGCTGAGACACTTCCACCCAGCAGTGTCCAAGAGTTAGTTTGTTTCTTTCCCAGACGAATTTAAGTCTTCCTCTGGAAAGTGCCAAGTTGGCAAAGACCAATAATGGCAAACCAGAGAAAATCAGACCTCCTTCTCAGTTTCCCTTGGTACTCTACCAAACAATCCTCATAACCTTCAATAAAACCCCATCCTCTCTTTGGATGCCAAGTGCTTTCTTCTATTTTATGTTACACAGCTGTGTTTGCAGGAGAGGAGGAGGAAGCTGACATAACATAGCTGACTCCTAAAGCCATTGATCTGCCCCTGAAAAAGAAGGCCCCATTCCCAGCTCCTGCAGTCCCTTCTGTCAGGCAGGAGATGGCCAGAAATCACGGCGCAGCCGCTCCCTGACAGCAGTGGAACTCTTGGAGAGCAGGAAATCTTCTCTCCAGGCTGCTTGCTAGTGATGGAGACAAAATAAAATAGTGTTAATTTATCATGAATGGGAATGCTGGGACCCTGCTTATCTTCCTGGCTGATGTATTGCTAAGTTTTTTTAGCTGGAAAAATGAACTGTGATTATATCTGATCAGTTGGAATATTTTTACAGAGTTGACTATAATAATACCATCTTGTGTTTTAAGGAAAAAGACACAAAATACAAAAAATGAATCATAGAATCATTTGAGTTGAAAGAGACCCTATACTATGTTGAAAGTCAATTAAATTTTGCACGTTATGTGAGCTTTTGCTACCCGTATGCTCATTCTGAGGATGATTCAGAAAGTTTAGGTTAGTAACACACAAATATTCTGCATTTCTCATGAATTACAATTTTTACAGAAGAACTGCCCTGAAAATGGTAATTAAGACATACTCTGTACTGTTTTTCTTGCCTCTAGAAAGCATAATGACCCCATTTATTAGAGCACTGAGTTCTCTATCACTGTTTGCTGATGGCAGCAGCTGTCATCACTCCTCATCACCAGCTTCCCTCATTCATTCCTCATGGAAGGAGAGCAGCTGACTGAGTGAAAAGCAGATCTGCCTGACCGGAACTGCTCCCATCTTCCATTTCACTGTGAACACCAAGTCAGGTTTTTGAAAAGGATCAAAATACAATTCATATCAAACTGCCAGAGCCTAACTGGTTCTGGAGGATGTTGCAGTGCAGAAAAAGAATCTCACTGCTTTTTCCGCTCTCTCTTTCATGATGAGAAGTGGCTTTCCTTCTCTTTCTCACAGAGCATAGGTTAAATCCTCTCTGTGAAGATTAAAACGAACACTGGTATTGTTTTGAAAATGGATTCCTTTGTCCCAAATTTTCTACACAATAGCCATAGCAAGACTGATAATGAAAGGTATTTTTCTAAGGAAATGTCAATTTAGATGTGAAATTTTTAAGTGCATTGTTCTTTAACAAGTTTTTGTGTTCAATCCAAGATGCTTAGTCTTGCTTGGTACTGTAAGCAATATGATGTTACAGGAATTCCTAGAAACCACAGACTTCAGGGCTAGTACATTGAAAATGCTTTACAGAGCACTCTTCTTTCAGTAGATGCAACAATTTAAAAAAAAAAAAAAGAGGGGAAAGGCCCCAGAACAAAAGGATGGGGAACTTAATTTTTTTTGGATGCAGTTTAATTTGAATAAGCAATAACTGATTTATGGCACTGAAGCACTTACACATTATTTAAATTAAAAAAATATATATGTAATCAGATCATTATTTCCTTTATTTTGTTTTCTCAACAGCATCTTTAAATGCTAGCAAACAAAGCAAACAAAAGGAGAGGAAGCTTTGCAGAACATCTTAAGATCTTAAGTATTCATTCTGGGCTGAAGTATTAGGAAGTGGTAAAACCAAAACTTGTATTTCTCAAAACACAACATAATAGAAATCATATGCTAACAGTGTCATTCTTCCAACTGACACAGAGTGCTGGAAAAAATGCATTGTCCTCTTTTACTCCAACTGGGAAAAAAAAAACCGTGAGAGTAAGTGTCCTACCTAAAAGGTGCAATCTCATTTAGTAGCGAGGTAAAGGCTAAGGATAGTTCACATCCCATAGAAATCCTATCCCTGCTCCACACTGCAGCATGAGCAGTGCAAGGAGGGTGGTAAAGTGCAGGGAAGCAGGAGTGGAGCCTTTGAAAAAGAGCAAATATGGTATCTTTGAGGAGCGATAAAGCAAAGAATTGCTGTTGACTGAGGCTAGAAAGGAGTGATGGAGAGCCAAGCTCTTGCCCAAGCAGAGGCACTTGGAACAGGCTGCCTGAAGGCAAAATTTTTTCACCCATAATGATGGAAAAATGAAAGAGAAGAATACGTGTATATGCACATTCTTGTACATACACTTGGGAAGGTATACAAAAGCTACTCTGGGGGACTTATTTGAAAACATGTTGATTTCAGCGTGAATTTACCAGTATGGACAGGTGACAGAGTGCATATACCAGAAGAAAAAGACACTTTATCACAGACCTATGGTATATGTCTTGGTAGGGTTGTTATTATTATCATTGCTATTAAATTTAAAAGATTCGAACACTTGTTCCACCTCTAAGCACATTTCACCCCATATTAGGAAAGAAGTTTGTACAGTTTACACTCACTATCTGAATTTGAGATATGATATAAACATTTCAATTACTATATATCTCCCAATTTTACATTTCCCAAGTTCCTTGTAAGAGAATCGATTTGACTCCCCACACCCATCACAACAAAAGCAAAACCTTTTTTCCAATTGATTTCAAGGACTGGAATTTCCAGTTACTAAGTGAAACATTTTCAATGTTAGCATTAATAAGAATTACATTTTGAAAAGGAGAATATTTTTCACAGAGAATTCAGATTTCTGAGAACTGCACTGACTAAATGTTGAATTGGTCATAATATAACTTTCAGATCTTATTTCCCCAAATACTGAAGTGGTCTGCTAAAAATTTATCATATAATTTAAATCAGAACACAGAAAATGAAGTAATAATGTTAAACTCTATATGCTCTACATTTTTACTTTAGGTTTGTTGTTTTTAATAAAGTTTTGATTCAATTAAACAGCACACAGCTGTTAAAAACAAATGACATCTAAAATCATGATGAATGCTGAAGTTATTTACATGGAGAAATTATGCTGTATTGAAATTATTTTTGTTGGTATAAAGTACAGGTTCTGTGCCCATAATGGCACAATAAATTAGTGCTAGAATGCTAAATAAAAACTTACAGAATTATATGCACATAGAAACATCTTAGATAGATTGGAGTAGCTCTAGAAGTTTGTCATTTCTCATTGAGGCAATTCTGAACTACAAAGGTGGGGAAAAATCACAATTGGCTGAAATAATTGGCAACCTAGAGAAATTCATCCACATCAGCAGTGACTAAAAGCAATCACTGTGTGACAAACATTAAGAGACCCACATAAAACGAATGCTCCTAAGTCATGGAAACTTGCCTTGAGCCACTGATTGTGCTTGAGTACCCAAAAGTCTTTCAACAGGAACAGCAAAACCAAACTGGGAGTGGGAAGGGAGTGCTATGGCATCCTACCTTGCCCACAGCTGGGCTTTATGAGGGGCTCCACCATTGCAGAGGCACCCAGCACCCAGGCTGCCACAGCAGCAGGGGCATAACTGCAGGCACCAAGGCTGCTCCTGACTGTATACACAGCATGCCACCTGCTTAGCAAAGGACTCAAGATTTCAGACACTGTTATTCCAGATCTACATCTTCTTTAATCAGCATTAGCAGGTTTCTTCAACAACCTTGTGGCAGGAAACAGAACAGGATAGTTTCTCTGAGGGGATTTTTCAGGCTCCTGAACTGTGAATCCCAACACTGTCTCCTTTCAGGGGGGCTAACCAAGTGAAGACCATCTTCCTCCCTAACAATCTGCTTGCTTTGTGTTCAGAAACCCTGATTCATTTTGTAGCATTGGTGCGAGGCAGAACTTTGGGAGAGAAAAAAACACCTGTGTCTTAAAGAAAAATCCACACTATCCTTATGATCTCTCTTTCCTAAATATACTGGAAACAATCAGATTTTTGAACCTAATTTAAACGAGGCATTTAAAAATTTTGTAAAGCTTGACATGAAAATACTAGCATTTCTCCCATATATAAGATTACTAATAAAAACAAGTCAGTGTTGGAGAGTTACAGAATGCTTTGGATTGAAAGGAACCTTTTAAGATCATCTAAGTTTCCATTCTCCTGCTATAGGCAGGGACACTTCCCTCTTGACCGGGTTGCTCAAAGCCCCATCCAGCCTGGCCATTAATGCTTCCAGGGATGGGGTATGCACAGCCTCACTGGGCAACCTGTTCCAGTTTTTGAAAAATACTGTTAGAAATGGAAAACCTCTGAGGATTGCTGAGAGATTAGCACCATCTACCTCAGTAATGTGGTCAGGTGAGAGATCCTAAGGTGTTACGCACTTGGAAAAGGAAGAGGGAAAAGGAAAAAGAGATCCTTGGATCTGTATTTGGGCTGTTATTCCACTTCCACATTACAGGGGAAGATGGCAATCTACAAAAAAGGTACTGAAGGTTTTTTTTGTGGAGATATGAGGACAAATGACAGAGAGCTAAGGCAGGTTAATGGCATCTTCCTTCACCTTCTGGAAGATATATAAGCATTATGGCTGGAGGTTACCCTGAAGTCCAAAATATCGCCAAGGGAAATACTGAAAGACCTTCAAAGACAAATTAAATTGCAGAAACTAAATAAATTTAAAGACACTGTGTGGTTGCACGACTAAGGAACTCATGAGTCCCTGAAATAGGGTCTAGGTCCCATGAGCAACACAAAAAGGATTTTAAAAACTGAAGCACCTACTGCTTGGCTTTGTGTCCCTGAGAGGTGCTGGAAATTAAAACAGCTCAACTCCCACTTTTTATCTCACTTGTATCTCACACCTGAATTCATGAAGGGGCAAGAGGCAGCTGGGTGCACAGGTCCTTCCTTCCCTAGGTGCCTCTCCCCAGTACTTCCATCTTCAGTTTCTTGGCAAGGAAATCGTGAACTTAAGGCCCTGGAGAAGTCATTTTCCAGTGCTGTTTTCCTGTCAAGAAGTTAGATAACTCACAAAGGAACTTGTCTCCTTTCCTGGGAGGAAAACATTGCAAGGCCTACCAGACTGAGAACTTGCTTACTGGCAAAACCCAGAAATCACAGCAGAGCACAGTCACACAGGCTCTGACTTCTGCTGCCGACTTTTCTCATTGGAAATCTTTATTCTCATCCTTGATCTTTTCCTTTCATCAGTTGCTACAAATGACTCAGACTGGAAAGCAGAGTCAGGGGGATAATTTCCCTCTAAAATTGAATGTGGCCCTGAGACTGCAACACAAATCAGAAGGATACTTAGCTGAGTTGTCAGTGTAAGAACTGAAATAAATGTTGACATTTATCAAGAAAGCTCTGTTGCTCAGGGAAATGGTAGCTGTAACTGGAAAGCCAAAATAATAATAATAAAAAAAAACCTGAGAGAAGTGCAGTCCAGGCTTGAAACCTGACATTTGCCCAAAGATCTGGAGTAAATCATTTATACGAGAAAGCTAAGCACACATTGAACTACTGAAAAAAAACCCTGAAGAGTGAACATCTAAATAAAGCATGAGAAGGGAAATAAATGAGAGAGGAAAGGTTAAGGTCAAAGACAGCTCACCAGAAAGCCATGCTGAGGAAACCCAAGGCTAAATGTGACCTCATACTAACATCCTCAAGTAGCATAGGGAAAATTATTTCTCTGACATGTAAGCATCAGAAGAGAAGAAAAAGAGTTTGTTACCTTGAATGTCATCATTGAAAGTGCAATACTTGTTACGGTACTTATGCAGCAGGCGGAATGCATTAACATTAGCAAAATCCTCAAATTGAATGAGACAGTTCATGCCGTAACTGGAAAGACAAAATAGAAAGTGCATTAAATTATGAAAATATGTAATTGTGTATTAAAAGGCTGCTACTATTTGCAATCAGATTTTGAATACAACTACAATATGATGATATAATATGATAACATCTGCTAATGCATTTCTGTAGCATTCTGTATCTACATGCTAATATAAATTATCTACAAGGCATAATTAGAGTGCTAATGTTCTTTACTCAGTTCCAGGTTAAAAATAAAAGATCAGGGAAAAGGGCTGCAGACATCTCAGCAGCAGTCTTCATAGAGCAATCAGCTAATGAGTAAAAAGATTGTCCCCATAGGAAGGGCAGTGAGGAAATAACACATTCAGAATGTGGATTTTATTTTAATGTTATTTTACAGATCAGCAGCTCAACGTCACTCACAGTGCCACACTAGCCCATTCCTGTTATAAAGTAAGCTTTAGTAGCAATATAGTTAATCTAGACAAATGGTAAATGTATGACAACACGTTAAGGAAGGAAACCAATAGTTGAGAGTTTGAATAGAGTTACACTTGGCTAAAATATAAGAAAACTTTGTGTATATGCAGAAAAAATGTTATCTAAATGTTACATCTACTGTTTGACTGGGTTGTCAGAAAGGATTGTCTGATACGAATTTGAAACCTTTCTTAAATAATGCACTCAGAAGCAAAGCTACCACCCATTTCAACACTTTGTTGTCCCCCTAGCTAATGAAATAATTAAAACTGACATTTTCTAGAGTATGTTGAAAACATCTGTGTACATTATATGAATACACCATATTTTGAAATTGCAGTATGCATTTGTAGCAGAGCACATTAGCAACAGAAAAAAAAAAAAAAACCAAAAAAAAACCACTAAACAAAAAACATAACTGGAATACTTACACAAGGGGGAAAAAAGAATACAACTTCAGAAGTTTAAAATGTAGGGTCAGTAGTAAAACTGCCTGTAGAGGTTTGGAAATATCACATAAACTTTATCCTACCCTGGACTAATATTGGAAGTTCTTTAAAAAGTATTTTAGACTTCAGTAAATCTGATGTCTGTTCACACAGAGTAAGAGACTTTCTGTTTAAAATTTTTAAAGAGTACTGAAGTAAGGTTTTGTTACGAAATTATTGCCATTAAAGAGTAAACAGACAAGATCTCAAGCAGTTCCTGCTTCATCCAGAAAAGCAATACATGCATATACTGAGCAGTTCACTATACTCTGCTCTTGTGGTAATTGAGTTTTCTTTAAACTACATATGTTTGTCAGCTGTGTTTAGCATAGACATCAGTATAGAAAATGGAAAAAAAAACTCCTGTAACTAAATTAATTTCCATGGAAATCACATGTTTACACCCACATTACAATTAAACAAAACTACTAACATTCCACTGACAAGAATGGTAATCCCTGCTTAAAACAAATGTATCTTCAGCTTTTATGGAAAAACCTGGGCTTCTTCAGCAGCATGACAGACAACCATTAAAATACAACTTGGCTAGTCAGTAATTGAGTATAGTAAACCACAGCTGAGTTCAAATAAGAGAAGAAAATACAGCTACTTTTCAAAAATTGACTTATATCTCTAACTCTGTTCAGTATCTGACATGAATTGCTATGATTCTATAAGGATCCAGAAGCTAACAGTTGGGTAATAATTTGAAACTAATGAGATTAACACTCTCAAGCCCCAGAACTTTGTCGAAGTTCTTTTCTGATGATATTATGACATTCTTTACCAAGTAAAACATTCAGTTTTCTCATCTGAATTTGATTTTTCTCTATTTTCTTATTTGCTGCCTTTCTAGACACATATCAAAACCCTCTGTGATATACATTAAATTAGACTCTCAATAGAAAACATTCATTCTGTACTGAGCACACTACCCATACTAATTCTCTGAGCAAGATACTTTGCCTGATTAATTAAAATAAGAGGAACAAAGGCCCACCAAACGACAGTCTAATCCTGGGCCTCTCAGATTTTGGCATTACAGGAGAAGGAAATTATATGTCTCATTTTTATTCTGTGCAAGTGATATATATGAAACGAAGTAAAAGCCTGAGGCCTTGATGGTGCTCATGACTAGTAGTACTTCATGAGGATTGTGAAGGTTTAGCATTAGTGCATCAAAGAAGTCCAGCTAAGTTCAATCACTGGCATCCATGACAGTTGAGAAAAAGGTAGCATTTCCCTGCTTGGAACACTCCTGTTCCCAGTTACACCTGCTATTTAAAACCACTGACAGGTGATAAATGCAAATGAAGCAACACAGAAGAGAAAATCTCTGGCAATTCAGAAAACCCCCTTGCAATAGTTAACTGGCTTTTGAATGGTTTCCGTTAGAGACTTCTCCACTATAAAGGGAAACTGTTTGAATCAACACCCATGAAAACAGAATGTGTCTCTTTTTTGTGCCTCTTATCACTTCATCATGAGTTTTCAGATGCCCTGTCCCTAGAAGTGTTTAAGGCCAGCTCCAGGAGGAACAAGAAGCTAAGGAGGCAAAGTTCTTCAAACAAGTGCTTGTCAAGATAGAAAAAGCTTTAAGAGATATTTCTTTATATTTTAAAAGCTGTGGACTACATAATGCTATAGCATGAAATGAAGTTATTAATCTTTATATTGTTTATCTAAGTAGCTGAAGTCAATCATCACACGCTTTAGAGAATTTCATCTTCATATTTGAAACTTTAAGACATACCATTCAAAATATAACCTGGAATCTTTCTAATTTGAATGTGTCAGTAAAAATGGAGTCATGGAAGCAAGCAAACATCCTATATGATGATCCTGCAGTGCTGTAAGTGTGAGTCACATCTAACATATCACACTTCATCACCTGTCTGAAATAGAAACAACATTTATGCATCACTATGCCTCACCCAGGTATACATAGGGGATAACTGGGAAAATGGGGAAGCACGTAACTAACATGCGTGTTCAAATTGAAAGGTGATACAAATTACCAAAGAAAGAACTTAATCACTGAGCATCAACTGTCATAACTTCAAAAATATGGATTTAGGCCTAAACTAGAAACACACAGAAAATAAATTAATATCAGATATACACTGATCCTCAGTGCTATGTCCTACAAAATTCTAAACTATTTTCTTATTCTTCTTATTTCTGGAAAGTATTTCTCTTGTAGCACTATCTTGGCTTCAGTAATCTGGCTAGGGCTGCTGGTTTCCAGCAGGCAAGTATCTCGTAGCTGCAAATTCCTCTCTTTCATCTGTTTGGGCTCTGTCATTGTTGTAGCTGATTAAAAAAATTATAAATCATCCCTAAAAAATGATAATTCAGAAAACTGCTCTCCCTCATAAATCCTGTTTTATCACCCACATCATTTTGTGTACTTGGAACTTAGTCTCTTGAAGTCACGTAGGCAGTCTGAATCACAATCCAAGTGGACACAAATTGAAAGGCATCTTTCCTTTTTCTGTTACGGACAGAAAATGCTGACAAGAGTGATGGTAAGTATGTAACTTCAGATTTGTCACTGAGTGCTGGGGGCAAATACTGGACAATGGATTAAAAAGAGACAGTCCACTAGAACAATGTGTTGTTGTCAGAAAACACTCTAACACTTGCTTATTTACAACATATTTTGGGTAACAGCCTTAGTTTATTTTGCTCTATGTATAAATAAATTTATATTCAACTGTCTATGACAACAATGTTAATCTCTCAAAATAATTTTCTGGATTACGTATTTATGTAATGGTCTGGAGAATAATGCCCACAGCTCCTTAACCATACCAAATTCATAATACTAACATTTTGGCAACCCCAGATAGGGAAAGCCCTCAAGAATCTAAAGGGAGCATTAAAAGTTTGGGCATGATTTTGAATTCAAACCATACGATCAGTAAAATCCACACTTATTTCTGCAGCAAATTTTTTTTTCTGGAAATATATTTAGATCATTTCTTCTTATTGCCAGCCATTGTTTTGGAATCCTTCCTAAAGGGGTAAGTAGCTGTTTTTCAGGCTTTTAGAGTTTCCAGAATCCTGTATGAGTATTTTTTTGTTGTTGTTGTTCATGGGGTCTGGAACTGAAAGAGACTTAAAAGCCATCAGAATTGGCTGCTGACACCCATTCCCAAGAAGGGGTTGAACCAAAATGGTAGCAATATTGGCATTCTCTCCTTTTCCTTGTGCGTCAGTCAGTCCCACTGCCAGCCAGGCCCATTTATAGTGCATCAAGACAATGTGGAAACAATCTTACTCCTTCCTACTCCAAGTGCTCCAAGTTTGCTTGTTTCCATGCATCTCACTGCTCAAAGCAGACTTAAAGCACAACAATCACTGCTATGATCTCATTGTTGTGCCACAGCTTTCAGTAAGGGATATCTTCCCACTGTCCCTCCCAGTAGCTCCTCTGACCTGGATATCTTCCCTCTCCCAAGCTTTTAACTCTGTTTCATCATGCATCCATACTAGTATCCCTTCTTCTAATACAATTTCAACCTTCTGGTTCACTTCAACTAAATTTGGCAGAGGGGGTGGAGATTTCCGTATTAATTGCTACCTGTCTGTTCCATGGAAAAAAGTGATGGAGACAAGAAACACTCTCATAAAATCCTGATGTGCTGCAGCTGCACAGGACGAAAAACCCTTCAAGGTGTACTCAGTTCCTGACAGTGCTGCAATGAAAATACTTTCCCAGGAGAGATATCTTTAAATAACAGATAATTTTCGCTCTTGGTCCTGAATTGGAACAGCAATTTGGAGACATAGCATTCTTCACAGGAAGAGATTGTCTACAGAACTTTTTCTAAAGAACTGTCAGCATCTCAGCTTTCCACAGGGAAGTCTGTTATGTGGAGAGTATCTCTGATGCTTATAAGGAGACAAATAAAAACAGATTTTCAGCATGCTCAGACACCTCTTACATAGGGGGCTTCTTGTGTAAAGAAAGAAATAATCTGAAAGCTTTTGCAATACAGGAGAATAAACAATTACTACAAGTAAAAGATGGTCTATATTTTAACTTAATTTTTCATAATCTTGATTGCACCACACTTTGTAGAGACTACTAATTGCTCTTTAAATTGAAGACTTATTTGAAGTATTAAATTGAAAACATTTTTAAGGACACGCTGTTTAATTTTTGTGCATTTATTGCTCAATTAAAAGACTAACACTGATGGTCACTAGAGAATCTGAGGTAGTTTTCCTCTACTTCAGTATCTCACTGAATTAGCTATCAGATTTTTCAAGGCTGTAAAATGTAAAGACTGATAAATAACTCATCTAAGTTAGCATTGTTGTAATTCTGAGTGGGTTTTTTGTTGTTGTTTTAGTTTTGTTTGGGTTTTTTTTGCATTCAGATATTTGTTCTACAGATCTTCACACAATGTTCTTAGGAACTGGGCTCCATCACAGCCTTGACTTTTCCAGTGCATGCTCATAGAGTCTTGTAAAAGATGTGGACTGGTATGAATGAGCTATGACTGGAAATATATATAAAAACACCTGAATAAAAAGCAATGGAAATATAAAGAGAACAGCTTGCACTGATAACAAAGACAGTACTGACTGCAGAAAAATTGGAAAGAAAAAAAGTCCTGATTACATGAAGAGCAGCAGACCTGAGCTCAACTTAAAGGAAAACCCTGACCACAGGAAAACAGCAGCAACAGCAGCATGCTATCACAGCACATTCCATACACAGTGATGCTGCAGGAAGTTCAGAACACAGTCTGAAAAATTTCAACATGAGAATACACAGACAGACAGCAGATTAGCGTAATATGTTTGGAAACCAAACTAACCAAGGTATTTGGCAAAAAGAATCAAGCTAGTATAGATTTTGGATCCTAAAGGTGTGGAAGACCTGTATTAAAAGAAGAGTATCATCTTCAGACACAAGGAACCCAGGAAATGCACTGTGGGCTTCACAGTCAAGGCCCTTCTGCCTTCAGTGCTGTGCATGAGCAATCCTGGGCAGACCACCAGGACACACAAGACCGATGTTTGTGAGTGGTGTGATGCTTGTGAGGTGTAAGGTGTAAGACCAAGTAGGTAAAACCAACTAGTTTGCAGACTTTGTAGCATGAAAATACCTCCCTCTTCCATACAATCTTGCACTGTGTGTGATCAAATTAATTTCCTATTTGCGGATTCCACCAACCTTCCTTCTCTCACTGTGAAAACTATTTAACTTCCCTCAGCCAGAAGGTGCCTGGATGACACAGGTAGTCTTATGCTTGTTAAACAAATAATTTATACTTCTGAAATGTCATCAAGTCAGACACGAGCCAAACTCTTACATTCAGTTCTTGACATACACAAATATCAGCATGTCTCATTGCCATGAGAAAACTTATCACACAAAAATTTCCACAAATGCAGAAGTATGAAGGCTTTGCTAATGCTGAAGTTAAATCAGGGAAAGAAAAAAAAAAACAACTAAAAAAACCACCCCACAACACTACTGTATTATAAACGTTGACAACTTTCTTCCTCAATAAATAAATAAATCAGTTCCATATGTAGTCAAAGTTAACAGTACAGCAAATTAGAGTGACATTTCCTCATGAATGGTTCGCTTGTCACCTAATCCTTTAGAGAAGAGAAGGGGAGACCTCATTGTGGCCTTTCAATAATTGAAGGAAGCATATAAACAGGAGAAAGGATGACTGTTTACGATTGTGGATAGTGATAGGACAAGGGAAAGAGGTTTTAAACTGAGACAGGGGAGATTTAGGTTAGATATTAGGAGGAAGGTTTTCACCCAGAGGGTGGTGACACCCCGGAACAGGTTGCCCAAGGAGGTTGTGGATGCCCCATCCCTGGAGGCATTCAAGGCCAGGCTGGATGTGGCTCTGGGCAGCCTGGTCTGGTGGTTGGTGACCCTGCACATAGCAGGGGGTATGAAACTAGATGGCCATTGTGGTCCTTTTCAACCCAGGCCATTCTATGATTCTGTGATATGATTCTATGATCCTGATCCCATCTAAGTAAAAAGTAAAGCTCTGGGAAATGTGATTCTGCTTCTCCTAGATATTCTAGTTCTTTTCACAGTGTTACTGTTCTCGCTGCTCTGTGCCTTTGACAAACGAACAACGTCAAACTATGTTCAGTTTCATATTCATTTAAAAGAGATGAGTGTAGATTTGAGACAGATTATCTGAGGTTATTTTTTTTCATTTCAGTTGCTGCAGTTCTTTTTTAGAGACTTGGCAGCATCACCTCCACAAAGGGAAGGAAGGATACTCAGCAGATGGAGCAGTCAAGTGTCTGGGCAGACTAAATCAGTAAAACAAAGAAATAAGAGAAAAATCCATCTCATCTGGAATTAGTGAGCAGCTCTATCCCTTATGAGTCCTTATCTGCAGCTAAAGGCTCAAATCACACCTTGACCTCTCAAAACTTAGAGCAATCTTTAGTAAGCTCTTCAAGCTTTCAAAATGTAATGAGCAATCTTAATTAAGTGGCTTTACATTCAATCACAAAGGTTATATAAAAAAAGCATATAAAATACATCGCATAGTATTTGATAAGGCATCCTATCCAGCTTAAAATATTTACATCTGATTTCAAATGGTTGTTTCCTGTATACATTATGGATGCAATTTTTAAGCATTTGTTAAAAATCTATGATTACTACTGACTGTTTCGGACTGTCACGATATTTTAATTTGCCAAGAAAATCATCACAGAGACTCAGTTGTGCTGGGAGCTGTGCTCTCACCAGCGCAGCCAACACACTTCAAACAAAGGATTTCTGTGTTCTAAATTTTTGCCAAAATTATAAAAAAATAAGTACATACAGTAGCACTTGAGCACTGGTCAGCAGTAACATGGGGATGTCACAGGGATGCCATCCATATGATGAAAGATGCTATACTGTATATATTAACAATTACAGTGAATAGTGGAATCGTTTTCAAAGAAGCCCAGATTCCTAAATCTGGACATGAGAGGTTTCTCTGAGCAGCTTCTCAAATTTGTTTTAAAATGAAAGCTGCTGTTGAGAAAGAAAATATCTCATTTGAACAAACTAAATTTGGGCAGCCTGAGTGAATTTTAAGGAGTTTTGCAACATAACACATAAAATTAATTCCATTTATAAAAGCCTTATCTTTTCTTGAGAATGAACTTTCGTATATTCACTGCCCAGATACAAATTTCCTCCATTTTCTATAAAAGGCTGAGGGTTTGCATTGTAAGCAATAAATATAAAAAGGGATCCATGGCTGATAATTTTACATCAGTATGTTTCATATTTTTCCCACTATATTTACTCATCTGGGTCTAACTATACTTAAAAATACTTCTTCAATAAAGGCTAATTTATTAAGGTACTTAAACATATGAGAATTCCAGCTTAGATCAACAAGACTGTTCCTTTACTTTAACTTAAGTACATGCCTTGCTGCCTTACTGAATTAGACTTGAGTGATTTAAAGCAAATGCAATGAGTTTTTGGAAAAGGTATTACGTCTTTTCCAGATCCTAAAGATAGCTAAGCACCTATAGGAGGTTAAATCAAGATGCTTGCACTTACTTCTATATTCAAATAGATCTGTATGAGTCTATAGATGTGTTCTCTAATATAGGAGATGAAATTGGATAGGAAAATTAGTACAAAGCCTGGGGCAGCACATCTGTTCTTTTCAGCTGCTTCTTAAGCTATAATGAGCAGATGGAAATCTCGCTTTTACCACTGACAGCTTTCACCTTGACAGTTAAAAAGCAAAAAGTAATGGCCTTTCAGAAATGTCAAAAAGGCTGGTAGTAGGAATTCTAAAATTATTTCCAAAAGATTAAATGCATTCCACAATTTGTGTACTGTTCGATCATTTGATACAGATCACACCCTCCCCAAATCCCTGATGGTGTTTTTAAAGCATTAAAGTATCTTGTTTACCTGCAATACAAATCACTTGAGAGAAAAAGAATCATATTGGAAGTTAAATCAGAGAAATAGAGAATGGAGAATTTATTTATGCTTATTATCTAAGCATTATTTACACAGCATGCTGTTTGACTTATGGAACTACAGATGTCACATAAGCATACCACAGAAAAACTGAGGTGAGAAGGGACATCTGGTTCCATATGGCTCACCCCCTGCTCAAGAAGACCCACAGAGCAGGATGCCAAGGAACACACTGAGGAGACTGCATGACTCTATGAGCAACCTGTGCCAGTGCTCCATTGGAGTGAAAAAACTTCTCTTAAACTCAAAATTCTCTTGCTTTCAAGCAGAATGTTGGTGTCTATTTTTTCTTGCCCTGTCATGGGGCACCACTGAAATGAGCCCAGCTTTATCTTCTCACACCATCCCTTCAGGTATTTATAGACATCACTAAGATCCTCTCTGAGGCTCCTCTTCTCCAGGCTGAGCAATCCCATCTCTCTAAATCTTTCTCATGGAGAGGTGCTCTGGTCCACTCATTACCTTGGTGGCCTTTTGCTGAACTCTCTCCAGTTTATCTACATCTCCCCTGTACTGAAGAGCCCAAAAATGGGCACAGGTGTGGGTGGTCCCAGAATATGGATGACAACATCTAACTAACTCTGTAAAATGTAGGACTTCAGTTATTTGACACAATGCAAGGATCTCTTCTCCAATTAGGCAATAGAAATATTTGCAGTCTGACAAATGATTTATATGTAAATATTGAGATTTAGTGAAAATGATCAATGATTCAAATTTTTTCAGAACCATAAACACTTCCACTTATACTACCCTCTTTAGATTTAAATCTAGGTGATTCATACTAATTATGAAGAAAATGCTTTATTATACAGAAAGTCAGTAACTCCATTATGCCTCAATTTCATTTCACACTGCTAATTGAAGGGGAAAAATGATTTTCTTCTTCGTACACACGTGCCAGAAAGATTGCATTGCTAAAGCATTCTTCAGATTTTCTCCTTTCTGAATTACAACCCCACTGTCTCTCTATGTGCTATATTAACTGAGGTGCTGAGCACTTCTGAATCCTAAAGATACCTCAAGTAGGAAGTATCTGACATGCCACAGGGTTAGACCTTATGAACAGACTTACATTTTTATGGTTGTTCTACAGTTGTTCTGCAATGAATTCAGCATGCTATGATGCCTACCCTCTGTAATTTCAACTATGTATAAAACAACACACTGGAAATTTCACAACAGAGCTATTATTCTACCGCATAGAAATTACTCAATTTCATTACATGTGTTACAAGATCAACTTCAATAGAGAGCTGCCAGAATCAGACAAAACCTTGGAACTTCAAGAAAGATATTTAAGAACCCATTTGCAACTACACACTGTCATTGTATTTGATGGTAAAGAAACTGGTTCTTTGAGTCTCTTCTGTAAGTCCCTAAAGATTGGGAAAAGTAAGCTGCACCAGAATGTTTTGGTAGGTTTTACAATTACTAATTTTAATTTCAAGTTTCTGTAGTTAAAAAACATGAAAACTTGCAGTCTACCTTGGACAAGTGAGAAACATTCCTTTCAAAATAGCTCATAGCTATACTGATCATTATTTATCTATGTGAAAAATATTCCACATCGCTAACTGGATGGCATGGTATATTCCTTAAGTCAATCCTAATTCTCCTCAAGCATATTTTTTTGATAGACAGTGAAGCATGTAACATAAATTTATTTCAAGCATATAGGAAAAAGAGTAGTTGGAATTGTTGCATCAGCAACCATTGAACTTTGTTATATGTCCCACCAGCCATTACTGGCCAATATATTATAGCATTGATAATTTAACCTGAAAATTGTTTTAGCTTGCATCTATTTAAAAAACAGGGAGATAGAAAAGCTCAGACTTAATTTAGAATCCCTTCAGTCAAAAAGAATACTGCAGACTCACAAAAAGGTGCTCTGTCATGTGAAATAATTGTACTAGATGTGTAAATGCATGAGCTGAGATCAAAGTGGCATTTCAGTAGGAGAAGATGGACAAGTGTTGAAAAGAAGTGCCCCATCCCCTCTACAGTATTACAGAATAGAATTGCATCTTATGTTTAGGGTGTGCACCACAGCCTTGGATGCTGTAGAACATATGTTCTTTCAATCTAGGGTACCATCAGAGGTAGAGGAAAAAAAAAAGCAGTGTCTTTAAATGCTACGTCTGGTTATATGGATTATGTGTTTTGGACAGAAATATGCCTAGTCTCTTGGGACACACTTTCCTTCTGCAGTCAGTCTATAGGATGCCTCCTTATTAAACTCTCCTCTGAGGCTTAGGAAGAAGAGCAATCAGCCTCAAGTAATCAAGTTCAGAGCAGGCTCTGAATGTCCTAGTCTCAAGAAATTGGCTAAATCCCTAGTCTACTGCCTTCTGCAGCATGCAGGCCAGATTTAGCCTCAAAGACTATAGTCAGGAAACATGGGATTCAAGGCTTCCTAAGCAAATGAGCAAGTTTTATGTCCTTGAGAGCACCAACATTTAGAAGTTTTCTGATCATAGAGAAGAAAGGTGAACTACTGCAGGCAACTTTCCACAGTATCACTCTGACTCAAGGAGAAAGAGAAGCATCGCACTTCTGATAATGGGCATCAAGAACATTTTTGTGTTTCATGCCCATTAAAAATATGAATTTATTCTATGTGAATAAATTCTTCATAAATATTGTGAAGTTTCTGCTATCATCCTCCTGGGCTGAGATTTTTTACATATGAAGAAATTACCTTGACATCTACAATTGCCTGAAGCCAATCTCACTGTCCTAAGAGATGGAATTACTCTGGAAACCAACAGATCAGAGCTCCATAACTTGTGTGTAGTCTAAATTTTGTGCCAGTTGAATACCCAAAGAGCAGTAAACTTCCAGTTTCTGACTCTTTTCCAAGAACACCATCTACACACGCTTTAAGGTATCTTCCCACTATATATCTAAAGCATTTAACCTTTTTTTCCCATTCCACTTTTATTTACATTTTAAGGTCACTTGGATAATAAAACTGCAGGACTAAATCTCTGCTCTCTGTTACATATGATTTAAATGTCATAGGAAGACTGGTATGGAAATAACTAAGGGAAAGGAGATGGGATGGAAGAAGAAGAAAGTAAGAACCATTTATCCTTCTGGAGCAACGTACATGAATTCCTGCTTGGACAAAATGTTATTAAATATTTTACTGACTGCAACAACTTGGGGAGAAAATATATTATTACTAAAGTTTAAACATGACAAAAAATTGGGTTTGTTATAAATTATGAAATAGGTTCCTCTCTTACCATTTCTGGGTAAAGACAGAAATGTAATTAATAAAATCCGGGCAAATGTAAACTTATAAAGCAAGGACCAAAAGCAAAGAAATTATCTGTGGAAAGATACATTTTAAAGAAAGCTATCAGCAATGATATTTAGAAAAGTTCAGCAAATATCACAACCAAAGGAGTCACTGTATATAAGGACTGTACAGATAGAGGGAATATCTTCTACAGATGGGGTAATCTTTCCTTTGAATTAGGTATAGTACAACCAAAGCTGTAATACTTCGATCATTTCTGAAGTTTATACTTTAAAAATTTAAGATCAAAAACAATTGACTGAAACCAAATATCCCACTTAATGTAGAAGGTCAGAGAAGCTTACAAAAACTTTTTCTGCCTTTTTAAACTTGCAGTACACGCGGCCAGAAAAATGCTTAAATAACATACAATAAATCTGACGTTCATTTCCAAAAATTCAATTGTGTATACATACTCAGTACTCTAGGGAATGATTGAAAAGACTTAGAAAAGGTAAGTTTCAACTAGCTATCTGAAAAATGAAAAAAAGTGGAAAAAAACTTGCAGAAGTAAAGAGGGGAAGGACTTCAACACAGAAGATTAAAAAAACATGATGTGGTGAGTAGCAGAGCTGTGTAACCAGAGTGAAGATTAGGTGGAGGTAGAAAATAGAAAATCTGCAGAACCATGAAGTAACAAAAATATTTTGATGTAGTAATGCAACATGCAGCCAATGAAGAGATTTGAAAGAAGAGGAAGTATGAATAAAGTGCAGGAGAGGAAGACAAGTTTGGCAGTAATATTTGGATTGCCTGGAAGGAAACCAGGTGTGTATCAGAAAGGCCAGAAATTACTGTAATCCAAGATGGAGATTATAAAAGACTGAAGTGTTTTAAAATCTTTCCTAATAAAAGACAAGCACAGAAAAGAATCATGTCCAGAGAGACATCAGAGTCATCTCATACATCCTAGTGAAGATGTACGTGGAGAGAACACTTACTTTCCATAGAGAATCTGAATATTTCTGGTTTTTTTTTCCCCCCTTTAATTAGCAGTAGAGCAATTTAATTTTCTAGCTAATTAAATTGCACTGGCTAGTGCAATGTAGTTTTCAATGACAAAGCCAGCAGAGCAATTGCTGACTCAGCAGAAATTAAACAGTGCTAGAAATAGGTAGCTCTACCAGTGCACATCATACAGAAAACACGCCAAACCAGAAAATATATAAGCACTTGTATGTGTGTGTTCCTGGGCATGGTGGCCTGCCTTTCCTAAGAAAGCAGACCTTACCCTTCTTAGGGAGTTGCATATAAGAATGAGAATCTAGATTACAGATTCCATACTATGCCTTAATGTAAGAGATTCTCTAAAAAATAAATAAACCTCATACTTTTGGGTCATGCCAGAAGGTTACCATTTTGTATTAATAAATTGCTTTTCCAACAACTTTGCAAGTGAAACAGCAACATAAGTTAAAAAAATTATGTTTAATTTGAAGCAGCTTTCACAAGAAAGCTGAAGGAGGTCAGTATTGTGTGGAAAATGACAGAAATTAATAGAAGTTCAGAGGACTTCCATGCGCTCTATGTAGTTGCCTCTAAGGAAAATCCTCTTCTACTTGTTATGGTTGGTATAAAACCTAAGCACTTTTCACTCTAATATGAAGAGTTCTGCTGCTCCATTGGCATCCATATTATTCTGAGAAATCCCACCACCGTTACAAAACCAAGTTGCAGCATCTTGGTTGATCTCTGCTTTCATCTGTGTTGGATGACTCTCCAGTTGCTGTGGATCAGCAAATAACTGCAGAGTTCACAGGAAAAAAAATTGATAGAGCACTAACCATGGAAAATTTAAGATTTGCAGTAAGCCTCTCAATTAAATAGAAGATTTTACTGCTGAGATTCAGTTCTTCATCTTCAAAGGTAAGGAAAAGGAAACAAACACCAAAAAGACCTGGGAGAAGACTTTTTCAAAGTGCTTCAAAAATAAATGCTTTTGAAATTATTAGCCAGGTTTCAACAGAAACTCACTTTTTTTTTTTTTTTTTTTTTTTTTTTTTTTTTTTTTACTACTTTTATTTTTTTTTCTACACTTTTAATACTGTGGTTTATACACGTTGTGATACACCAAAATTCACAGAAAGTAAACCCTCAAAGACTAACAAAAACACTTTTCGTGGCTCTTTAACAGTACAGAAGTTGCGACCACCATTAATATTTCAATAAAGTCAAGTCTTCACATATTAACATCAAAATCATCTCTGATTGGGTTTATACTTGGGAGCAGTTGGAGGAATGTTTATAAACTTTGCCATGGAAGTGGAATACTAAAGCTCAATAGAATGGAATATTTATAACTGTAATGTATTTTCCAGAAGTCATCATAAAGAAATAATAGCCTCTCTTGCTTTCATTGCAGAAACAGGAGTGTTCTGAAATCCCTAGAGATAAAGTGAAAGCATGAGCATTGCATTTAACATTGAAAAACTGGCAACACTTGAAGCTGCCCTATACTGGACACATTACTGAAGCCTGTGCTAGTGGCTAGGATTGTGTTTTATCATTGTGAATTTAGCTTTCTGAAAAATTTCTTTTGGAGCACTTTCAAACTTTTCAGTCCAAACTGCCTCACTGGTAAACTTATATTCAAATATTTATTAACAATGACTGGAAAAAAGGTTAATTGGAGACTAAATTAATGTCTCAGGAGTGTTCTAACTCCATTTTAACATATTGAACAGGTGGCTAGATGCTTTGGATGGCTTCTCCCATTAGTCCCTTCAAATAGCCAAGATACTGGGGATTATACCAGGGACCTCAGAAAAGCAATGCATAAGATTGCAGCTCTTATAATTGGAGAGTAGGTGAGAAAAGGAAGTTGTTGCACACTCCTCAGATCAGTTTATAACCCACTGGTGGGGCAAATTCTATCCTTTTGACACTATCACTTAGGCCTTTGCCATGGAACCTCAGACATGTACCACGTGGTCTCCCAGTTTCTGTTACAGAATGAATTAAGTATTGATATTTGATGTGTTCTTTTAGACCACACAGACATCACATCAATGAGATGCATTTTTTTCCTCTTTTTTTCCAAGCTGCTTAGAAACTAATGACACATATATATCAGAATTCTTGGATATGACAGTAGCACGTAGACATTGGGGAATATACATGCATTTCCTTGTCACATGTGTAATATGCATGACATTTTTAAAGGCCATCAATCCATTACAAGCTGGAATGACAATGAGCTCAGAACACCCCACAAAAGCACTATGTGAACCAACATCTTGTAAACAAGTGAACCTGCGCACCCTATTCCATCTGTGACAGTAACACTGGGCTCTCAAAATATGTACTTTTGCAGAAATACAGGGAAGAAGTAGATGAAAAATGCTACAATATGTACTTTTGCAGAAATACAGGGAAGAAGTAGATGAAAAATGCTACAATATTTTTTTTTCTAGTCTCAAAGAAGTAAATTCATGTATGCATATTACCTTTTCGGGAAAAATATTTGCATGGGAAGAAGTCTCACAGAGAAATGTGAGTTATAACAGAATTAATAATGTTTCCAGCTTACACAGTATCAGATTTCTAAATGCTTACTTTAAACACTGGCTGTTTAACGTTCATCTGAGGCCATCCCCAAAATCCACCCCTCACTCTCTGGTTGCAGTGCAATGGATCCATAGTATCTGTAATATAATAACTATTCTCAGAACTGCTCTATCAGCTGGTGTTCTTCCCGCATAGGCCGACAGGTACTATCAGAGATGATCATCTGGACTCCCTTAATGAGAAACTACGTATTGATGTTTTTTGTTTTTATACAAGACTGTCATCTATGTTTCTTTGTCGTCCCTAAGTCTGCAAATTCCATAACTTCCTGAGATAAAGATTGATCTTAATCACAATCACCACTTCTATTTTCTGTTAGGATTTAGTCAATAAAAATATAAACAAGAGTCAGAGTGATTACATTGTGAGGTTTGCAAACACTGGCAAGTTCCCCTGTACTTTAAAAAAAAAAAACAAAAAACAAATGTCTCTTCTCAAAGTCAATAAACAATACTATTTCAGAAACACGTATCATATTGAATCAGGTTCAAACAGTTAGGAATGTAATGTGACTATTTCTTCCAAGAAGCTACAAAAGAAGTTGACAAAAGAATAAGATTGGCACAATAATTACTGTGCTTTGAAAAACTATTTGCTTACAATTAAAATTATCCATTCAAAAGGTGAAAAGGAAAGCTCATGCAGCAGCAAATTGGAACGCCAGATTGTCCATATTCTTTGTCAGTAGAGTGTCACATATTTTCAGTATTTGTTCTCACAACCTTTTAATAATTAGCAGAAGATATGATACGTATTAATGAAAAGTTTAATTTGCAAGACGTACTTCTCAAAAGCTGTGGGAAAGCTGCCATTTCACTCCGTGAATGAAAGCACAACCACCTAACAGGGAGACATACAAATAACCTGCTCTCAGTAATAGGTTTCACCACTACTGAATATCCTACCTTCAGAGCTGTGAAGGAAAGTTCTCCAGAATTTAGGAACATTTCCTCTTGCCAGAAACACAGCCGGTTCGTTTTTGTTTTAATCTGCTCTCAGAGCTCTATCAGGCAACAGTAAACTGAACTTCATTGAAAATCAGGATCAGATGTTGACCTGAGATTAGCCCTGTAAACTTCTCACAGTTGACTCTATTAGCAGAAGAAAGTCTTCCCTAATTCAGCATCTCTCCCTTATACGATTTAGGGAGCAAGATTGAATGTACTAAGACATTAGCTACTGTAATCAGTTCTTGGGTTTTTTTATGAATTCATTCAGCTTCTCAGCCAAATGCTCAGAAGGCACTGGGATGGATTTTTGGTCAGGAAACACATACCCATTACACTGCTCTCCTCCCTCCACTTCCCTAAAGAAGGCCAGGAAAGATGTACAATAACTGTAGCTGTCTGCAAAGCCACTTCCCTAGAGATGGGAATAATGAGCTTTTGGAAATGCTTAAAGACTACTAAATAAGAAAAGCATCTAGCAATGATCTGGTAAAACAGTTTTAATGCCATGAGATTCCACTCAATATCTCCAGTACTATTATTTTTAACTGGAAAACTAGGACAACAGCCAATTTTATACTTCTGGAACTATTATTGTTTTACAAATTTATACATATATATGCACACGTGTCTTTTAAAATGTCTACATTTTTTGGCATTCAGTATAGACAGCTAGGGCTTCAAATCTTGACGAGATTCAGCTAAATAATGAAGTCTCCGCCCATTTCCAAATATTTAAAGCATAGAAGCATCCAAATATTTTCAGTTTCTCTCCCGGTGTTTGAGATATTAAAAAAAAATAGGCTTGTGAAATTCATAAATGGTATATCATTTCTGGGATAGGAATTCAGAGTGAGAATAGACTGTCTTGAGGGATGAGCCTCCTGGAAGAGCAGTCTGGGAGGACAAAGAGTGCTCTGAAAATAGTTATACCTTTGAAACACAGCAGTGAAGACAACTCAAAGCTTGTGCACTCAAAGCCAGTGTTCTATGGCTAGCAGAAATGAGCTTCTGCAGAACGCAAAGTCTAACATTCACCACATACAGAAATCCTGAAAATAAAATCTCTGAAAGTCCATTTGTCTACTTCCAGATGTTCCTTATCCTGTATCCACAGAAGCACAGTGAAAACTAATGTGCCACTGGACAACGTGCCCAGAGTTGGGCTCATAAGTGTAGAACTTTGCAGCTGAACAGTTTTCAAAGTTTTCCTTAGGTTTCCAGCAAAAATTCTAGAATTCTGAAAACATGCACATTAATGCCATGACCAAAGGCAACTTCTTTCCAAGAGGAAGAGTAACACTGTGGCTTTCACTGGAATACTACAAAACTACCTCATCATCTCTCAGCTTTCGTCTCTCATCCAAGAAAATTTATACTGTCCATTTTTGTACTTTTGAAGTACTTTAAAGAACTTCTTAGCAGGTCAAAATATTTTGGAGATGCCAGACTGTCATATTTTTTCCTGAGATGTTTGCAATCATTGCTCAAATTTGAACTTCAATCCAGTAAGCATTGCTATAGGGGAGTATTAACCTTACACTGGGAGGCAAACAACTGATTCTGCTAAAGGTACGTGCTATACCTCAGCCAGAACTATCTGAAAAACCTGCATACAATTGATCACAATTTTTCAAATTGCAGTATTACAAACCAATATAGAATTCACGTTTACATTGACATTGAGAAGAACTCCTTGCCCTATTGCACTATACAAATTGGAAAGTACTTCTCCCAGCAAAGAAAGATCACATAATTCATTCCTATTTGGGCCAAGACAATAGCTAAGAAGGAGAAAGAAATATTTTATTACAGAAGCAGGCCTTCACAAAATGTAATGTTCAGCTGGATCCCTTTAAATCCAACATTAGCTCTGCATGCCATTCTTGACTAGAGCAAACTTAACTGGGAGAGATCAAGTGAAAAAGGGGTCTGCAACTCAGGTATAAAGACAAGATGACTTACACGGAACAAGTGAGATCTTTCACTGGAAAAGAACAGATGCACGTACAACGCAAAACAAGGCACAGGGAGCAAACCTCACTTCTCAAATATATCAACATCTATTTAGAACATACTTCATTGATAGTGACCATATGCTTTTGACAATAATTTCATGTTCAAGTAATATTATAAATCAACTACATAAGTGCTCCCTACGTTCTCCCTTTTTATTTTTGTTTAGTAACAGAGTAGGTGAATACAAACAGTTTTAAAGTAAATATTATAGATTTGGAATTGAACGAGCAAAATTAACAGCAGTGTAAGAACCATCCTTGGGGACTGTTTGATACGTGGCAAAAGTCCTAAGTCAGTATTCACCACAATCTTTTTTTGGATATTTTGCAGAGCTTAAATCATAAACAGATGTTTGTGGAAAGAAAATCTGTCTCCCCTTTCATACATACAGTGTATTAATCATTCTAAAACGAGACTACTAAGATAATATGTTGCTGAGTCTTTATTACTTATCAAGATTACTAAATTCTTCACTTACGTCCCTTTTCAGACAAAGTTAAGATTAAAAATTTGAAATGATTCAATGATCTATGAAAACAGTTAAAAAAAAAAATCTAAATATTTGTACTCCATGAGTTTACAGAGGAACTGATGCCCCACTGTGTTTCATGTTGGTAGAAGACAGAATCTTTCAAGGGATAAGGGCCCAAGGAAATGATACTACCAATGTCCTTCCTGAGGCTGGAATACACAAGTTAGTCTGAGAAAGAATTAATATTATTCACTTACATTATGACGTTATGACAAATAGGGAGATTGTAAACAGGAGGGAAATCAACTTCCTACATGGGAAGATAGTGGTGGATAGCAGTAATTGGTTTAAACTAAAGGAAGGGAGCTTTAGATTAGATGTCAGGGAACTTGTTCATAGAGAAGGTGGTGAGCAACAGGCTGCCCAGAGAGGCTGTGGATGCCCTATTCCGGGAGGTGTCCAAGGTCAGATTGGATGGGGCCCTGAGCAGCCTGATCTAAAACTTGATCTACAGGTTGGCAACCCACTGTTGCCAGGGGCTTGTAATGAGATCCCCTCCAACCCAAGCCATTCTATGATTTTGTGACATTCCTTTCTTGTTTTTAGTGGGAACGGTGATAGAAAGAAAGTAATAAAGAAGCAAAAAAGAATTAGCTGTTGTTCATCTTCTGTTTATTCCTAAAAAGACTTTTTTTTTTTTTTTTTTTTTTTTGGCTTTATAGAAAGGAGAGATGTCAAAAAACTTGAATGGTATAAATATATACCATATAAATGGAATGGCATATATACCATGCATGTATCTGGTAAACATACTATATAAATGTTGGATTTCTGCATTAAAAAATGCAAGTAAAAAGGTGTGTCTTGGGTTATAAAGATGACTTATCATGCAATCTGCAGAAAGAAGCAGCGCTGGCACATGAGGATGTTACCAGATATGGCAGGCAGAGATAACTTATGGTGTCACGGATCCAAAAAATGCCAGATGAAAGGTTACATTTACACAAAAATAGCAGGGGACATGCTCAGAAATGTCAATCAAAAAAGCTTTCTAGCAGTAGCAGGACAGATGGAAGAAATAAAGAGTTAGTTACATTGTACTTCAGTCACACATACTGACGTAGGCACTGGATACTTGCTGAGATCCTAGATTGGTCAAAGTGAAATGGATCATGACTGAAAAGGAGGGCTGTCATCACAAACTCTCTTAAATATAGTGACAGAGCTGTAGCCTGCAGCCCTAGACTGAAATTTAATTGCCAGGCTTCCTTAGTATCAATGGAAATCTGCAGGCCCTTAAGGTACTTGCTTCTCCCCTGTGAAACAGGGATGACAACATTTTTCTCTTGCTGGATTTGAGAGAATGAAATTGCAAGAAGCTTGAAATATAGCATGGGACAGAAGCAGCCATATAAAAAGAAAAATAACATGCACTGAAAACAAAAAACTTTGAAGATGTTTATGGAGATGAGAGGATTGTACCCCTGAGACAGAGCTGTAATACAGAAAGGATAATTTCACAGATGCAAAAAAGGAAATTAAATAAGTAACAAAAATAAAAAGAAAACAAACAAAAGTCTTAAAATTCTTCCCAGAAAAATCCACTGGAGATTTTTCTCAAAATTAATGCTGCAAGGCAAATGCATGCTGCAACACACACCCCAGTTCCTGTCACTAAATATATTCACTGTGACTTCACCACCTGTGGGTCATGGTAGTATGTGATCTTAGATGTGCTCCCTGAGCCTTAATTGTTGCTGGAAAGCCAGGCCTGGGAACGGTGGCATCTGTGCTCTGTTCTGACAGAGCCAGGTAAGGAGCCAAGGCTGCAGGACCCACCATAAAGCAAGTTGACACAGTAGTTTCAGAAATAGCAGGGGAGAGACTGCAGAAGTTATGGAGATCATAAAGCGAAGGAATAAAATAATCATAATAAAAATATATATATATATATACATCTGGAAAAGCAGACTGTGAATCATGAATCAAAATCTAGAAGTGTATGGAAAAGGGAACAGTCACGACATAGAAGGATTAGAGATAATTTTAAGAAAAACAGTGGGTAAAAACGTAGGTACGAATAGGATTAAATGAATCTCTTCATAGATAAGTGATCAGTAAAGGAAAAAGAAGAGTTGGAACTTACAGAAGTCCACAGGGCAGAAAAGGCAACAAGATGAGATACTACAAGTAGTAGGAGGAGGTAAGCAAAACCAGAAGCATATATGGTCAAAAATACGGAATGAGTGAGTTAATGAAAAGTTACTCGCTTCTTACAAGGGAACAAGTGTTTCGGAACACAGGTCTCTCTTCTGCAGTGACATAAAACTTGGACACTGCTCAGCCTGTTAGCACATAATCTTGTGCTTGTGAGCTGCTGTAGATGCTGCATAGACAGTGTGATCGTTCCCTTTCTCCTGGACTGGTGAGGCAGGATGCTGCTGCCTTAAGCAAAGAACGTCCAAGCCACATCACAGCAGACTTATTGTCTTGAGCAGCCTCTGCCCTTGCATGAAAACATGAAAATCCACAAAAATTGGCTATCTTTTTTTTTCTTCATTTTTGAGTTTTTTACTGTTTCTAATGCATAGCACTTTTCACACTGAGATAAAAAGCAATCTGCACTAGATCTATTCTGGTATCATCCAGCTCTACTCTGAACTTCAGAAGTAGTATACAGCTTTTTGCTGTCCGTAACACAACTGGCAAAAGAATAGCATGCTTGCATTAGTTTTCTGCTTTCTACATTTTTTAGAGTTTTTTTAACTTTTTTTTTCTATACTATACTGAAAAAAAAATCTAAATCCAGCTTCTTTCTTTGAAAAATGAAAATAATTACAATAAAATTGAATTGCTTTCTATTACAGATATTCTTATCCAACAAAGATATTTTCTAAAGTTTGTTCACACCAATGATTCATCTTCCTTGGGTTTGTACTAAAGACATATTTGACTTCTAAAACTGGACATAGAAAAAGAGTTAGTTGTCTTCTACAATGAACACTTTTTTCTTTGGGTATAAGCAGAAGTCAGCCTTGGCTATTTCTCTTAAAATGATTCAACAGCTTCAAAGCCAATTTTGTGAGAAAAAGCTGACTTCCACCTCTCCTCAACCTCCTCACAGGTAGTTGTAGACAGCGATGAAGTATCCCTTGAGCCTCCTCTTCTCCAGACAAAACAATCCCAGTTCCCTCAGGTGCTCCTCATAAGACTTGTGCTCCAGACCCCTCACAGCTTCATTGCGCTTCTCTGAAAACACTTCAGGGCTCAAAATTCTACTTGTAATGAGGAGCCCAAAACTGAACACAGTACTCAAGGTGCAACCTTACCAGTGTTGAGTACAGGGGATGATCACTTCTCTGCTCCTGCTGGAAACGCTATTTCCTGGCTATACGAGCCAGGATTTCATTGGCCTTCTTCACCATCTCAGCACACTGCTGGCTCATGTTCATCTGAGTGTCAATCAGCACGCTCAAGTCTGTTTCGTTTACACAGTCTTCCAGCCACTCTGCCCCAAGCCTGTAGCACTGCCTAGCATCGTTGCAGCCAAAGAGCACTTTTCTTGTTGAACTTCATCCCATTGGACTCAGCCCAATGATCCAGGCTGTCCAGATCCCTATGAAAGGCCTCGCTACCCTCAGGCAGATTGACACTTTCTGACAACTTGGTGGCATCTGCAAACTTGATGAGGGCACACTCAATGCCCTCATCTAGGTCATCAATAAAGATATTGAACAAGACAGGCACCAGTACCAACCTCTGGGGGACACCACTCATGACCACTCATCAGCTGGATTTAGCTCCATTCACCACCACTCTCTGGGTCCATCCCTCTAGCCATTTCTTTACCCAGCAGAGGGTGTACCTGCCCAAGCCGAAGGCTGCCAGCTTCTCCAGGAGAATACTGTGGGATACACTGAAACTACAGTAAAACACCTATAGGAAAGCAATAGTTCCAGTGTAACGAATGCCAAGACACAGCAGATTACTTAAAACCCCTACCTCAAGAACTGTACTGCCCCTTATCAGCCAAAAAGAGTCACTTGGACTTTCCCTTCTGTTTCAGTTGGTGTAAGATTTCCAACAAAGAAAGAAGGCAATATGACAGAAAATGAGATAACATTCAAAAACTTTTATATAGTACAGTGTCACAGTAGTTGCTGAAGCTGAAACCAAAGCAATGGTTTTCTTTGGAGCCAAGACCATTTTTTTTTTTGACAAGAATCTATTTTGTCCTGTGTTTTGTGAAGTGGTTATTTGACATTGCCTTTGCTCATTAAGCTAAAACTGCTGCCAACAATCCTCAACTGAGAAAACACTACAGCTCCAGTAACCTTTCCAACTGCCTGAGTGTATATTAACTCCTTGTTCTCAGCAATCTGACCCTCTTCTTCCAAATACAGGGTTGAAAAACCTGTTTAAACACCAAATTATGAAACAAAAGCATGTTGTGCAAATACTCGAGTCCTATGAAACAGAGCTATTTTCTTGTCTTCAGACCTCAAGTCTTCTCTTTAGCATGCTCCTACACCAGTAGCTGCAATTGCAAACTGCACTATTTGGCTATTTTGTAGTACAATAAATGGTCAGAGAGTTAGAATAAGCAGCACAACACTTCCTAGACAAGACTAGATTTTCCAGCCATACTGAATATGTGCAGAAGCTGCCTTCAGTTCAGTGAGAGTTTACTGGGATTGAAACTAAAGAAAGCATAACAAGATGTTTTTGTTATCAAGTGAGTGTAACGAGAATATTTTGGAATATAATTTCAGGACATGGTATGAAAATTTCTTTCTTGTGGAAAAAAAAATCTCTTGGAAGTTGACATAGAAGTCAAAAAAGGCTTCAAAGTTAACTTCTTTTGCGTAAACTCAAAGAGATTTTAAGCAAATTACTTCCGTATATGCTATAACATTGTTATCATTTATTTTCAAAATTCAGTGTATCTATTGCTCTAATATTCAGTAGGTTTCTTGCAAATAAAATAAGTAAGCAATACCACTACAGAATCTTATGTTGATCAAATCTATTTTTTCAATTTCCCAGTTTATTCAAGTTTGTGTCTAATACTATGGAAAAATGGACTAAATACTATTTGTGATACTTAGTAAATATGAGAATTGCATCCAGACCAAAAAAGCTTAGCCCCCATTGTCTAAATCAAAATCCCAAAGAATGCACTGCTTGCTGCACTCATGTTTCTTTTCTATGAATAGGCCAGTCTATATTTCTTAATTCGCCATCACATTTGTGTTAAAGACAAACCTTATTTTAAAAACATACATCACACACTTCTAATGAATTAGCAATAACAGCTCATCATCTACAGTCTCAGTTTTCATTAGTGTACCAATGCATACTTGCTTTTACAGCTAAAAGAAGACATCTGGGCTAAAAGAGAAGTGGTACGAGTTTTCCTGTGTCCAGAGACAGCAAACAGGAGCCATCTGCTCAGATGGCACCTGCTGGGGCAGTCAAACAGCACAGCTGCATGTTGATTAATTCAGGTGACAACTTGTTAAAAATGCACCATGGATGCTGTATGCTAGGATTCCCTCTTTAATTCTGTTTTGTTTTTTTTTCAAAAAAAAAAAAAAATCCAAATATAACAGTGTTTGAAGATGGTGCTGCTACTGTAAGAAGGTACTCAGCAACAGAAACTGATGTGGGGATCACATCCTCTATTCTTCACTTGCACCATTTCCAAAATGGCCACCTCACAACCATCAGCTCATGCTGGCATTCTAGCTAAGAGCAACATAGGAGCAGCTGGTTCCCATTCTGAAATCTGAATTGGAAAATATACCAAACCAGCTGCAGTCAGTTCTCTTATCCTGAAAACGTTGTTCTTTAAAAATACTTTCCATATATAACTTACAGCTTCTGTAGTTTCTGGCAAAGAAAAGAAAACAAACCCTAACACTGTGCAGTCTGGCTTAAGTTGAAAAATCTTTTTTGTTTAAACAAATTTGAATGATTAACAGATTTAATAGAGCACTTCTTTGTAGATGCTATGACATTCTTAAATCAGCTTGTATAAAAGTGAAGGATCAATGATTTAATTAGCTTTTGTGCCTCTTACCCTACCCAACACCCCAGTATAAATTCAGTGGAATGTCTACAGTCAAACAGCTGAAGAAACGTAGTTTTCCAGAAGTCAAGCATATGCTCAGATCATAATCAATTTTTCAGCAGAAAAGATTAATCAAAGTCTTTTTAATAAAAATTCAATACTGTAAAAAGATCTCTAAATGTCTGGCTCGTTACTTCCAACCACAGAAATTGACTTCATAAGTTTTTAGATTCCTCCATGGCTGACAAGGGCAAAATCTCTAACAAGACAGGCTTTGTATTCTGAGCCTAATTAAGGAAGCTTAAAAAAATATAACAATTTTAATATTGCAGGATGAAAATATATGTAAGTGGGCTTAATTATTGCTAAATTTGAAGATATTCATGGTTTTTTAAAGCATGTGAGATAAGAGATTACTATGAGCATTGCAGCTTTTCAGAGATTTGTGCTGCAAATGTTTTCTGCTCGTAAGCACAGAACTATAAACCCAAATGACACCCAGGACAAATAATCTGCTTAGAAATGGTTGCAACTTGTGCAGAATCTGATTACATGCATCAGCTAATTGCTTATTAAAAGAAAACTACTTTTTCCTGCATTTTTCAAATTTGCAGACTCTTCCGTTCTTATTAACTTTTCTTACAACCCTTCTGGTTATATAATAGACACAAATAAGCTTACTGCTATTCATATGACTTTAAAATGCAAAATAACTCTTGGGTGTGTTTTCTATATCAGAACTCTATCCTGAGCAAGAACAGTGATTCCAAATATCTGTTACACTGAAATATTTAAAATAAAAGGAAACAAACACATACACAACAAGTAATTACCTTTTAACAATGTGGATTAATTACACGATCATTGCAAAGCAGTGTTAAAAAGTAGAATGTATAGCATGAATTAACTAGATATTCACAAGAAGTACGTCTTCTGGAAAGAAGACTTAGCTTTTTCTCGTACATACTGCTGGTATATTTATGTTTAACTCCATTTTTATTAAAATCTGCGTAGTTCATTTTCAGCAAACCCTGCCAGCAGTCTCTTTCCAGTAGCCATTGCTACAAACCAGCAACTAGAATGATTAACTTTGATGTTAAAATCCACTAAATTCTGAAATAAAATTAGCCAATTAAGTGATATGTCTCTTGCAGTTTCCAAAGTATAATGTTTGAAACAGATAACCTTCTGGTTTTGTACTAAGCTAAATCCCATTTTCAGAGAGAGAAGTATCAAAGTAATGCTGTGCTGGAGATAAAACCGTAAAGAATTTCCTTCTGCAAGAGCCAATGCAGGGATAGCAGAAGAAATTCTTCCTCCTTATTGTTCAAAACTTCGCAAAATCTAAAAGAGTAAGGGATTAGGAGAGAAACATCACTGAACCACTAAAACTCCAGTCTGATTTTCAAAATGTGTTTCTTTTTCCTTTCATGTGCACCCTCATTTTTAGATAAGATAACCCATCAGTTATCTGCTTCTGTGGACATGATCAGCAACCTTCCAATGCCAGTAATCCAGTTATTCATTTAAACTAACTATAAATAACAAAGTACTTTCATAATTTGGTAATTAGAGGCATGAGCTAAACATATTTCATCATTTATTTGGGGTTTGTTAGCACTGGCGCAACTGTGGGCGTCAACAAAATGTCAGCTAACTTCACTTACATATGGTAGTGGGTCTGAAGTGTCATATTTCATTTTTCAGCCATTTCCAGGCTAATATTTTTCACAGCGATGTATAAACACTAGTGATTGCTTATGCAGAAGGAAGATGTGCATCTGGAATTTCCAGAAAGTGTCAAGAATATAGCAGACATCAAATACTGTCTCCTTATGTCTAGTTTAAATAAAAAAGAATATGAATCAGTAAAGTAAGTAAATTGCCCTATCTTGCCATTCAAAGCTGCAGCCTTTAACTGCTTTCAATTAAGGAAGCTCTTAGTATGCCTTCCTGGCAGCAGAGAGGTATAGAGAGACTGCAAAATTAGAGAGAAGTAGCTCTCAGCATTCAAAACAATGGCAAAATCTGCATGCAACAGATTTAGTTTTAATTTTAATTTTATTAGAACTATATCCAACCATAGTTTTATATATATGTAACTGTATTTATTTATATATAAAACTATAGATGTTTGCTAGGGATAGCTGTATAGGTGTAAGTCTACCTCAAAGAATATTTAGGGTTCTTCTTTTCTTGCCAGTAATCTATCTGTGTAACAGTAGAAAAGTCACTCAGGGCTGGTACTTGAAAGCCTTCAAGCACATAAAGGTAGACACTGGGGTATGAAATAGATATTTAAACACAGGAACCCAGTGCCCTCCATGGGGTATCTATGGCATCTGCACAGAACTGGCAGCTAGGACTCAGTGTGCGTGACAACTAAAGAACCTAAGCCAGCAGTTGGAAGCCAAAGAGGATACAATGCTGTACTTCTACATTTAGGCAAGTGGATTGTTCCCACAAGGACATCTAATTTACATTCAGTTATCTTATGCTTCACTTCCCAGCTATGAAAAAGAAAAAAGTATTAATCTGCAACTACTTTAAGTGCAGCATGACTGTAAGAAGGCTTACACATCACTACAAAGTGGTTAGGCAGATTGGATGGAGGATGTTTTAAATGTCATTGGATATGCTCATAAGACTGAAAAAAAAACAAAGTCATAAATTGTTGTTCCTGACATAGAAAAGACTTCCTTTAAGGTACTCCATATTATCTTTAAAATAAATATATTATTGTACTTACTGGTGCAGATAACACACACAGCTTCACAGCTCAGCTCTGGCATATTCTGATTCCAGTTCCAAATCCCTGGCAGACAGTTCTTATCACAGGGTTTGCATAGCTAAAAGGCTAATTTGGCTGTAATCTCAGGATAAGATTAAATGCTTCCATTTCACAAGTCAGCATTTAAATCCAAACTTCTGTACTAAATGAAAATTGTCCTGATTTTCAGAAGTGCCATGTCTCACTCTTTAGTCAGTTATATTGCTTTGTAGGGACATATTACTGGTGTAGATTCTAGGATGGAAAGAGAAGTAACTGAAGTTTCCATTACAATTTTCTAGGAAGACTGTACAAAAAATTGTACAGAATACTGTGATATGAGAGTACAGCTGTTTGTCAAAGGCTTAAAATATAATAATATGTTGATATCAGAACATTTGGAGTGTTAAAATATTTTCTCGTTCCCCAGACCCCCATTGGAATCTGTTAGGATCACTGATGTTGTGTGCTATTAATTTTGCTCGAGGTTCATGATTATATTCATCTTATCTGCACAGATGCAGGTTTCCTTGGTGAATCAACACAGGAACAGAGAAGGTTGTACAGATTCAGTTCAGAACAAACTAAGCAATGCAGTCTTTTTGGAGAGCCCATCTTGGCCTGTTATTTTGGCAGACGCAGGTGATGATAGGCCATTTTAGAATATCTGAGGGGTAATATGGGTAATATCCCATATTTTATAAAAATTGTACTTGCAGAATTATACTTACAGATTTACAAATTTTCAGAATGCAACTTTCCCTGTTATTCTTGTGATACTTGAATCTGCTTGTTACTGGCACACAGAAACTTTGAAATTTGTACTGAAGCAGGAGACCAACAAATTATTACAACTATTATTTGTTTTACATCATTGACCTTGATTAGCTTTATTTTACCAGGAAATCTATCTCATGTATGTTAAAATATTGCTCACAAATTATTCAAATAAATCAACACTCATTCCATTTGCAATGCAGTTGCACCAGTTAACTTCTACTGAGGATCCTGCCCACCATGTTCTGCAGCTAAAAAAGAGGAAGGAGCATAACTGGGTTTCACAGAATCACAGAATTGTAGGGGTTGGAAGGGACCTCCAGAGATCATCGAGTCCAACCCCCCTGCCAAAGCAGGTTCCCTACAGTAGGTCGCACAGGTTTACCCAAGCCCTTTCCACTTTAAAAACCCCTTATTGAAATAAGGTGGAGAAGGAAAGCTTGAGAACAGTGTGTTCTTCACTGGTTGGGTTCTGACTAACTGCAGAGTCTGGGACATAGCTGAGCTTTATTAGAACATGAACACATCCCATTCCAATCTCAAAAATCAGTTTGAATACGAGAAGTATATTAAAAATACTAAAAATACCTCCAACTCTCTCTATTTAGTCCCACAAAAACAAAACAATTGCCTTCTCCCTCAGTACTGTTCGACAATCTTACAGCTTCTTGGTTTTTTTAGAAATGAATGAGGTTTTGTATCTTTAAGATTCCTCTACTGATCCTTGCTAAGAATTTCTCTGTGGTCCTGCATAACAAACAATAAAAGCACTCTTTCTACAAATAAACTTGATGTGAGTAGAGTCTGTCTATTCTGCCATGATTTCACTTCACTGACAGATTCACTTTTCCTTTTGCCAAATACTGTGCCTGAAAAACCCACAAAGTGTATGTTTGTGTCATTTCCAGCAATCAGATGTAATTTAGCCCGCAGCAACGAATCACAAAATGCATATGTAAAAGTCTTTAAGGCTGTCAGAAGTTACCGGTCATAAAATCCCAAAAAGATTCATGCAGTTGGCACAGTTGCCAATGCAGCTCCAAGTCTACTCCTTGTTCTTTGCCTGTTCTGCAAAGTGTGTAAAGCAAGGTCCTAGGAAAAGACTGGTAGAAGGCAGTGCCATGAAAGAAGGAATAGCACACATAACAAATTGCACTGGTCTAAGATTTAGATTCTCTGTCTTTTAAAAACCGTATTTTACAGCTAGAATACTGCTCATTAGTAGAGTTGCTAACTGATCTATCTGTGGATGCCCTTGTACATTGCAGGGGAGTTGGACTATATGACCTTTAAAAGTCCCTTCCAACTCAAACATTTATATTATTCTATGATTTTTACTTTAATTTCAGTTTATTTAAAGGAAAAAAAACAACCAAACCCTGTAATACCTGCAAATGCAAATCTTGAGCTTCCACTGTGAAAGGTCTGACCTTGGTCATTAGGTACCACTGTGCAAACTTATCTCATGTGAACAACTAAGTAGATTATTTCATGGCAAGCAGCATTAAAGGAGATCCAGAAAGACTGCATAATTGTGTTGTAGGAGATTCAGATTAACTCTGCATATTAAATGAAAAACCTAATATGGCTTTATCTTCATTCATATTTTTCCACGAAGAGAACCTTGAGAAAACAAATAGCTGCTGTGGCCTTTCCAGCCTCTGAATAGTGCAGCACATTCCACTTCTCCATCTCATATGAAGCAGTCCCAGCAGCACTCCCAACATTCACTGTTGCTGGTGTTTTGACTGTCACCAAAATCTAGACTATGGAATATTTATGTTTATTTATTACTGCCTTGGCAAGCTGTCAGTATTTCTCAAGAGCGTGCAAGCGAAAGGAAATGATGAATCACAACAGTTTAAACCACTGTGAAAGTTAATTGTGGTTTCAGATGACAAAGCAAAGATCCTTCTCTTGCCAAGGACACTGATGGAATAGGACTGAGATCAGAGCTTCTGCATAGAATATTGGTATTTGGGAAATGATGAGCGCTGCTCCTGTGACAAGAGACATGGACTTATTTTTAGCAGATGTGTTGTTATTGACTATTTCTACAACAGAACCAAACAATAGGCTTAAATAAGCTGAAATCCATTGTGCTAAGCTGTAAAAATGGCTGGACCCATGTGCTAGAAACAAAAGTTATTGAAAAGGATGGATAGAAAACATGATGTTGAAAGTAAGATATAGACATTTTCTTGGTTATCTAGGGCAGTGATCAATCTAGCAACGCATGCAATCTGTTTTCAGCTTCTAGTTAACAAAAGTACAAATGAGTTTTAAAGAAAAATGTGAAGGTAGATAAGCTAGTATCATGAATTGAAGATTTCAGCACTTCTAAGACCAGAAAGAAGAGAGAGGACAAAATTTCATGGTTTATATTGACATTAAAGAAAGTTGGACACAAATATTAGATATAGATTGTGGTAAAGGCATAAATAGATTTAAACTGGGATTTAAAAAAAAATTAAAAAAAAAAAAAAAGCAGCAGACTTCTCACTTCTCACTGCAGAAGATCAGATTGGGTTCATTTAGTTTTGGAGTGTCAGAAAATTACCACCCAGCCAACCAACTTGGAGAACTGCACCACCAAATGAACTAGCACAAAGGGAAGGGAAGAGGGCTATAAAGCAGCTAACATCAACTCCCCACTAAGGGAAAAAATCTGTAAACAGAAATATTTTCATTAAGACTGCCATAGGAGGGAGTTGTTGCAGCAGTATTTTTTTCTGTGCTCCTAACACTCACTTCTACTTGAACAATACAGGAACACAGAGGCACAATGCAAGTCTTAGTCTTTCAGTACCACGATGCACTAGAGGATAGAGGTGCCAATGTCCTTCTACTAACAACCTGTGCGTGAATACATTGTTAGCAGCAATGTGTTGTGCAAAAAATTCCATAACGATGCACAGCTATAATCCCCTTTTGTATTGATTTCTTGACAGTACATTGCCTTGCAAGAAGTTATGTCCATTTTGAATTAATAATTTACAGATTTAATTCTATTCCAATGTCATCTACTAAATAAAAACTGAAGTATGAGCACTGCTTCAAAAGTAATGCCTCCTATTTTATTATTCTGGCCCATGAATCACAGGCAGATTTTGGTGGTATGGAAGTAGAGGCTGAATATTGTTGTCAACACTGTGGTACATGTTGTTGTTGTTATGTGACAGTCGGCAGCAGAGAGGCAGTCTGACTACATGGCATCTGACATGGAAGTGCAGATGAAGCAAAGGTGTGTCACTGAATTCCTCTGTGTGGAAAAAATTAGCATCCACTGATATTTGTCGATGCTTGCGGAACTCTGATGGAGACCAAACAGTGGATGTGAACACAGTGAGGTGGTGGGTGGTGTGTTTCAGCAGTGGCAAGAGCCACTGAAAAGGTGTTTCAGGTGGCTATAAAGATTTTGATGAGTGTGTCATGCAGGCTCTTGTTCATTTCTGGCAAAAATGCACAGCTAGTGATGGTGACTATGTTGAAAAACTGTTTTGTAGCTGAGAATTTGCTCTATCAAACAGTGTTATTGTGCTTTTTGATCTGTTGCAGTTTCCATGGATATAAACAGGAGACATTATTTTTGGAGTGACCTAAGTATTTGTGTGTTTCTTTTTATGATTGATAAATCTTACAGTTGTTTTCAAAGTCAGATAAGCCTTACTTACCATAATGCAGCATTTTAAAGTAACACATGATGTGAAATGAGGCACTATTACCATCTGTGAATAATATAATCAGGCAAATGAGTAATAATGACTACATCATGATTATTTAGGACAGAACATACTGAATTACAATTGTCAGCAGCTTGTTTTGTGCACCACAAGCTTAAGAAAAGGAGAGCATATAAAAGTAATGGGGAAGGATTTAATTAAAATGTAATTACAGATCAGAACATAAATGATACGTGAGATTACTTCTCTAAGGTTCACTAGTATTGCACCTTGAACTGAAACAGAAAAGCGCACAAAAACAAAAAACATCATGCCTACAGAAGACAATTTCAATGGTATAGGGTTGCTTTTCCACATCATAAACCCACAAATTTTAGCTTATACCAGAAAAAAAAATTCTGCACAACTCTTTGGGACTGCGGTATTACCTTCCAGAGTTACATGAGATTACTTTTCATTTTCTATAAGTTTACTCACTGTTCACAGACCACTGGTACAAGTCAGCCTTGTCTCTCTGGGCAGTGCACAGTTCCTTCCCCAGTGCACAGTAACTGCAGCAGAAAGCAAGCTGATAGCATGCTATTCTTCCCTACTCTGGTCTTCTTCAGAGGCGTTCAAGCTGGAGCTATCTTTACCAGATTTGCTAAAAGGAAGCAAATTTCCTTTTTTCCTTCAGAAAAAGGAAAAAATCCACTTTTTATATCAGATAAGTAATGTTCCTGTTAATAAAAGGCTGTTTTTTCGTCTCCCCTCATTTCTTGTTCTATCTCTAGTCTACATATTTTCCCTTTAAGTGTTTCCAAAATCCCTTCACTGCTGTAAATGAATACATTATTGCAAGCAAGTAGGAAAGAAATGGAAACTGGAATAAAAAAATTGAGTTTCTTCTTCTAGTTTTATAAGAAGTCTTGGTGGATCAACCCCAGCTACCAGAGCCCTATTCAGCAATCCCTTCTCTCAGAGTTTCCTCTGTAAACGCAGACATTTAAGAACAACTTATCATCTGGAAAATTTGCTACTGTATAAAATGTTTTATCACCCACATCTCCATAGGGTAAAATACAGCAAATCGTTATGAACAGGTTTTAATTTTGATTTGTGCTATTCGGTGCTGAAGATATTTCTTTTTTACTTCCCATATTATAAGACATTCCTTCCATTTAGTATATCCTCATACCCTCAAATCGCTGTGCAAAGACAAAAGCAAGAAAAACTGGGTAATGTCCGCAGAAATTACAGCACCTGTCCACAGCAAAGGCAGCTGCTGGCAACAGTAACAAATAATCAGACAGATACAGACATAGGTAAATAAATAAAAGCTGTTTGCTGACTTTATGCCAGAAGAAATCCATATACTTTCCATATGCTTATGCCTATTCACATCTGGGAAAAATCACACTGTACTAGTTTCATTCTGCTATGATAACACAGTGGATACTGTACCAAAATCTTGTATTAGTGGATGTTTTAAGTCTTTCTCTGTGTGCTTTTATTAAAAAAAATAAAGACTCATTCAAAAATGATTTTGATTTACAAGAAAAGTTTTTTGGAGTGAATAGCAGTGAAGGCTGTGAAAGGGAAAATATTCCAGTTGATGAATGTACCATCCTGTACAGCTGCCTACTTCCGCATGTTCCCAACAGAGCTGCTAAAACCTCACCTCAATATAAGTTTTAATGTAGAGTATATTAAATTATTGAACAAATGGTCCTGACTGTCTTAGCTACATCACTTCTCCCTTCATCTTAGCAAGTGAGTATCATAACTGGATGTCATAGTACAGCCAAAACAGCTAACAACTTTGAATTTTTAGTTCTCCACTTCAAACATGAAATAAAGGACAATGTTGTAGACCATGGCAGCTGAGGACAGAGTGATCTTTCAGAAGGTCAAGTTAACATCAATTGCTAAAAATTACTCAAAATTACTGTTTATAAAGATTTTCGAGTAAAAAGAACGGGAGAACAAATCAACCATCAAACATTACTGAAATAGTATTCTGCTTGACCTTGACAATTTTCTTCAGTATATGATTAAAATGATCTAAAATTAGCTATGGTTCAATTTTAAAGAAAGGGTGAATTAGTGAATGCATCAAATTAGAAATTTTCAAAACTTGGTCCATAGAGCAACTTCTAATGTTCCAAATCTTCTATTATGGAGATAGAAATGCATCAGTTTTACCTGAAAGAGAATACTCAAAAGGAACTGTAGGAAGATTAAGAACAAGGGACTCTCAGCCAAGAGGGGGTAATGGGTAAGAGTATAGCAACATGTAGAGGAACCTATGCCTCAAGTACGGGAATTAAGACTACTCTCTTGCCCTAGTTTATTTTACACAGGATCCAGGGCAGGGAGAACAGAGGTTGTGCACATCCAGGTGAGGTCCCAGCATGGATTCAAAACATGTCTGGGACACAAATTGAGACTGAGGAGCTGGAAAGCATTTCCTGGTCCCACAGCTCAGTCCTGGCTTTACGATTTACCGCAGAAGAGGGGAGCATGTTCTGATAAGAATTCTGGTACTTAGACTATTTAATGTACACACACTGAATGCAGAATGAGAACTTGAGAACTCCAAATATTTTAACGACAAAGGAAAATGTAAGCAAGTGTGTCATTTGACATAGAACATACTATTCCATATATTCTAATAATAAATCTAACTACTTTACGAACAGTAGAGAAGGAAACAAGAGAAAGAGCTGATTTGGAATAGGTCTATAACATGACATTTAAAAACAAGACTTTATAAGATCGGTCTTGTGTTTGTTTGGGTTGGGACAGAGACTAGGGTGACTTTATTTTCCTTTTCCTGTTTTGTTGTTGTTATTCTTGTTTTTAATAGAGAGGGATTCAGTGCAAAGTGCATGCAACCTTAAAACCTGAGGAGAAGAGAGATTTAAACATGATGGCGAGCAGGCTGTAAAAACAGCATATTCCTAGTATGATGCTGATGCCTTATGAAGTCAGAACTGCAAAAAAATAGTTTGAAAAGTTAATTCACTCATCTCAAGATGAGTTTTCCCACTCATGCAGTGAATTCATAAAATGACATTATTGAAGGCAAGTTAGAGACAGTTTGTCATCTTATAAAATATAATGCTCCGAAAAAAAAATAATCAGAAACATAGCAACTCTGATCTCATTACTCTTTCTTCCTTACATAGTTAAGGACATTTATTTCTTCCAAGATGAAGTTCACAATGGCATTCACCAATGAACAGCACAAATATATCACATACCTTGAAGTCACAGCTTCCATGAATTCATCAAGAAGATCATCATAGGCTTGACCTCTGATTCTCTTATGTCTCAGCCCAATATACAAAGGATCTTTCAGCAATGCCTGTTAAAAAAAAATAACTATTTGAACTATTACAGGAACAAGTTACACTAGTACATTCTATATTAAAAGGACAACAATGCAGTGTTTGAGGATTAACCCAAGCGTATGAAATACATATCCATTTATCCACCTCTATAGAAAGACTGAAAAAATGCAGCAAAGAGATTAAAGAAACAGCCTTTTGTATCAAGGAAAATGGATATCCTAGTATCAAAAGAAGTATATTATTTCCAAGTGAAAAAGGGAAAGTTTAACCTAGGAAGTCAAGTTTCAAGAATATCTTTTTAGAACTTTATTTAGTTCTTTTCCCTTTTTTTTTCCTTTATATCCTGACAGGGCTTGAATTTAAAAAAAGCTATTTTCTCTTCTTATCATGTTTCACAGATATCTCTCAGGGAATACTTAGTTCATCATTTCAGCTGTGTTGAGGATCACAGAATCACAGAATATCACAAGCTGGAAGGGACCTACAAGGATCACTGAGTACAACTCCCAGATCTGCACAGTACCACCGAAAATTCAAATTCTATGTCTGAGAGCACTGTCTAAACATTCCTTAAACTCCAGCAGATCAGTGCCTAGACTGCTGTTCTGGGCAGCCCGTTCCATGTCCACCACTGTCTGGTGCAGAACCCGTCCCTTAACCTTCAGTGCCCTTCCTCTGACACAGCCCCATGCTGTTCCTTAGGCCCTGTTGCTGCCACAGAGAGCAGAGCTCAGTGCTGCCCATCCACTCCAGGTCAGGAGCTGCAGGCCACCGTGAAGCCTCCCCTCAGCTCCAATGATCTGGGCTGAGCAAACCCAGAGACCTAAGCTGTTCCTTGTACATCTTGTCCTCTAGATCCTTCCGCACCTTAGTAGCAGTCCTTTGGACACGCTAATCATTTTATGTCCTTCTTATATGGTGGTTTCCAAACCTGCATACAGTAAAGATGCCCTTCTGTGGGGCTGCTCTTCAACCACTTATATACATGTTCATGAACTTCAGTCTTCTGAGGCTGAATAAGCGTTAGCTCTGCACGCTTAGGCAAGGAAATGAGTTTGGCACCCTGGGACAGCTTGTCTGGTGCCATGTATTGCGCTGCAAGGACAGAAGCAGGCAGGCTGTGCCGCACAAGGGCAGTAGGGATGGAGCCTGCTCGGCACACACCGTGCCTGGCTGCCCACAGCCCTTGCACACTGGGCTCTTTATTCGTTGCCACAGATATACGCTGGAAGCCTCCACAGAATGTCCTTAGCTCAGTCTGGTTTTGTGCAGCCTCTTGCTTGGGGACAAACTGTGGTAATTTTGTAGCCTGTTACAAGATTCCTCCATGAAGCATTCTTTCCAGCCATTACAGTGTTGTTGTTTTTTAATTAAACTTCACTGGCACTGACAGTTCCTCAGCTGGGCAAAGCCGTCTGTGCACGTGGGAGCTAACCCTAGAATATGAGCAGTGGGGTTAAGTGTTTGTGAAAGTTGAAGCTACGACTGTTAATTCCTCTCCAGGTTAAGAAATTAATAGGCTTCCTGAGCAAAAGGCAAGCAAAGGATGCAAAGATCAAACTGGAAGATAAAAACCTCATGGATAGAAAGAGCAAATTGGACTGTATCGAGCAGCCTTTTTAAAGGCAAATTAACTGAAAAATGCTAACTCGGGAGTGCAAAACAATAGAATCGTTATTTCAAACTGTATCAAATACATGGAATACTCCTGCTATTAATGTTTTCCCACAGAAACTATTCTTTCAACAACTGTGTTTAAGATTGATATCATAGAAACATTATGAAGGTACCATCTTTTAAATTCTGGACTGACAGGAGTTAGTTCTAGACTGACAGTAGGGTTACAGATGAGAAAATGTCTATTATCATTCAGTGGTATTATAGTCAGTACCTATCTGTTCAGCAAGTCTAGAGAAAGGGTGAGCTGATGCTAGCACTTATGTTAGCTCATCCCAAAGATGAAGTCTCCTTCTGGGGAGAAACAGAGGATAAAGCTCCTTTTTTCTTTCACAAGAGGTTCCTTGCAAATATGTTGACAAAGTTCTCGTCTTTAGGTAGGAAGAACCCCGATCTCTTACTGGTGAGTATGTAAAAGAGGCAGTATAGTTCAAAGAAAAATGTTACCTGATTATGAAGTTTCTTTTTGCAAAGCGTTCTACAGCCTCAAACCCAACTAATGTCAGTGCTAGTTGCAGGATTGCGGACATCCAAAATTCAGTCAGCATTTGCAAACAAAGAATCTAGTACACATTTAAGTTCTGTGTGCTGGACTTCAAAATAAGCTTGTTCAAAGAAAATAGGCATAATAGTCTAATACAAATTGAAATCTTATCCAGCCTTCCTAATGCCTTAAAAACACTTTGCAGCTGTAAGCAGTTCTTACAGGGCAGAAAATCATGATTCAGCATGTTAGTGCAAATTTAAATGAACGCAGATTGATTACTGCGCAATTAATTTTGATGGAAACTGTTGGTATGCCCATAGCTTCAATGTTATTTTTTAGTGATGAACTCTTTTATTGAAAAAAGTTTCACATAGCGTGAAATTTCAGTCCTGTGGAAACAAAAAAGTTGTTTGAAATGTCTGACATTTCTGGAGAACAGAAACTCCACTGTGTTCACAAGCCCTTCCCCAACCTGAGAAAACTGAGAAAGAAGAAGCTCACAGGAAGAATTTGGACTGTTTTAACATATACAAATATTAACAGTTGAAAAGGTGTCAACGGTCCTACATTTTCCTTGGTGGCTGTATGCCTCATTAAACCAATCGTACTCTGAAATGTTTCTCATTTCTGGGAGGTGGCACATCATTCTCTCAAAGCTGCTGGTGTTCCGTACAGCTGTAGTTTCCCTTTAGTTTTATAACTGTGGCTCCAATGAATATTATTTCTCATTGTAGAAATGAAGGGTTTTGATATTTTTAATGGCACTGGGGGAATTTCTGCTGTGAAACATCACTGTATACCAAATATGTTATAGGTGGCACTGAGAAGTCTGGACTCCCTTTGCTGATGTCTTTGTGACTAGAGAGGCTCAGCATCTTGCAGCCCTGGGTTCTGAACCTCCAGTGTGCACTAAATTATGTAAGTTCCAAAGAAATTTCCTGGTGCCAAGTTTGAGAATAGATGACATTTCCGCATGTTTTTTTCTCTACTGATGAAGTATATATGCGTGCAATTTTCTGTTTCTCACTGCTTTGGCTTTTGTAGCTAAATTAGAGCCAGGTGCACAGCTCAAGCCTTGCCTGAACTTTGATGGTTTGCTGATCTCTTTACTATAATTGTGCACAAGTAAGATGGTATAAATGACTTGCCTTTTTCTTAAAACCACAAAGTCATTAGTTTTAATATGCTCAGGTGGTTCGTCAAAGGACTTTTTGTTATTTTACTCAGCTAATTTTAAGTAGATCTATATGATCCTCCGAGTACCAGAACCTCAATTAAGCTCTTTCTCCTTGTAAACTCTTATTTTGCTTAAAGCTTGAATTCTGCCATGTTGCTAAACCTCAACTTTTTAGTAGTTTTTTCAGCCTTAAAATTAAGTGTGCCTAAAAATAAACTAGTGTCAACTTTTCCAGTGTCATTTAATATGTGTAACAAACCCACTAACCAGGAAAAGCAGACTTACGTTTCACAGGAGATTAGATTTCCAAAAGAACAAATCTAAGTTTAAGCTTTGACAACAAGCTGGGGAACAAAAGGAACCCAAGTCATTGAGGAAAAGTACCTAATCATCATGTCAACTTGACACACTTGATTGTGGTATAGAACTTTCTCTCCAGTGATCTGTTTTGAAAGCCATGAAATAGCCGATAGTAAATGTTAATCTCTCAAGATGTGTGAACACTAAAAAAAGAAACAACCAAGCAGGGACCCAGTTTGCATGGTGTTGACCTGAATAACAGGATAATGCGCTTAAGCAGCTTATTCATTCTTCAGTGCCTTTTGGAAACAGAGAAGCTCCACAATGGATTGCCACTCACAGCTCAGAAATAACTACTGTTCTTTTCACTTGTAGAATGTTTAGTTCCTTTGTCTTTGCCCTGGGTTTCTTCATACATTGTTCCAAACAGGACTATAAAGGAACTTCGGGCTATTTCTTGTTGAACTGTAACATTTGTGAAGTAGAAGGCATTGAGCTGTAAAGGAATTTCAGGCTCTCAGTATATAGCTGGCCAAGCTTTTCAACAGCGTTTGTCGCTGAATTAATTGTCTGGGCTTGTGAGACTTCCCAGGCTGGATGTTTAAACGTGCCCCAGAAACACTGAGTTCGGCATGTTTTAAGCAGTCTAAGTGAATAGGTGAATACACTTATATAACTTTCTCATAACTACGCTTGTTTTAGAGCTCTGAGCTTTAGTACTGACTATAGATTTAAAATGCTTATTAAAGATTTAAAAGTGGCATAAAGAGGATAAGACCCAGTGTTTCAAGGCAGATCTTTGGCTCAATTAGCCCTTTTTTTAAACAGCATAAATTTGAACACATATTTCTCTTGAACTTTTACAGAGTTACTACCCATTTCAAACTGGATTATTGATGCAATCAGTTATGACTCAATTTAGCTGTGAAGTTTTTGAAGCATCTTCATAATTTAAAAATTTAAGGGGGCAAATGTATCTTTCATTTGTATTTCCTATGAATTTATCTTCCAGAGAAGTAAAATTACCCTTCGTATGTCAGATGTTCCTGAAGTCATTTGAAATAGGTAGGAAAATTCAAAATGGGAATGAAAAAGTCATTCCAGAAATAGTTACTGACTGCAGAATTGAAATATTTGTGTAGAAATAGAAGAGCATGTGACTTTAGAAGAGCAAAAATGACTTTAGAAGGAACCTGGCATCCAACTCTTGCCAGGTTTTCCTCCGGTGTTTACAATAGACGCATCATTATAATTTTTATTTTGTTGCTAGAATACGTAGAATAGTGTAAACACAGAGGTAAAACTATTTCAGCTGAAGAATATGCTCCCTACAAATTAGTACTACATAGAAAGGAACGGATATAAATAATTACAACTTAATGATTTTATTTTTAACTTTCATATGTTCTCTAGTTCAATCAGTTAACTAACTGCTTGTATTCTGAAAATCTATCAGTACTGTGTTACAAGTAGATTGTTTTGAAATGATGATGTATTTAGCAGCATTCTAATGTAAGTTCTTTGACTTTCCACTGAAATGAAAAGTTAAGAGACAAGCATCCTTGTCTGTAAGACCAACACAGTAACTCACATTAGCAGTTTTGGGTGCCACAGTATAAGGACATGAAATGAAGGCTTGTAATATTTCAATGCATTTTCTTGGTTATGTTATGATCTAAAAACACCTTTCAGTTCCTCAGCTTGACAAAGAGCTTTATAAATGAAATAGGTGAAAAAACAAGCAAACATGATCTTTCATGCAGCAGGATAAAGTCAAGAGTAGCTGAAGGAAGACCCAAGCTTGAGCAGCTCTTAAGAGTTGCTAGATGGCTGAAGGGGTAGGGAAGATGCTAACTCCACAAACGCCTGTAATTTGAGTTGGAATTTGGAAGACGCTCAGAACCATGGTTGCAGAGCAATGTTTCATCAGATGCAATTTAAGGATGCATAACTCTTGTATATAGTAAAACTGAAAACAAATGGTTGTCTGCATGCCAGTGGCACTTCGTGAAAATCTTAATCTTATTTGCCTATTGAGAAAACAATAGTCCTGAAGAATCTGATATTGTTTAGGACTTCAGCAGATTACACTGCATACAGTAATTAATATTTTAAAATAGAGACAATGATCAGACAGCAAGGAAGTGGAGTAAGTCTTACATTTAACACATGTAATTATCAGAAGACATGAAAAGAAATTTCCTAAATCCCTGACATCTACTTTCTATAAAAGATTGTCAACGGTTTATGGGCTGGTCCGGCCCAGTTCCGTGACCAGCAGGGCGGAGGGATCTGCGGATCCGCGCCTCTGGGAAAGGGGAAGCAGGGGACCCCAAAATACTTGAAAACAACAGCACTGATCTGAGGTGGAACAAATGATTTTACTAAATATAGTATTAGTAAAATACAATGAGAGAGAGAGAGAGAGAGAGATAGAGTCTGTTTGAATTGTATAGACCTCACCACAATGCTGGGGTGAGAAGTGCAGTCCAGTTGAGAGACTGAAGTGCAGACGGCGAAGTGCAGATGGCGAAGCGCAGGCAGCGAAGCGCAGATAGCGAAGCGCAGACAGTGAAGAGCAGGCGAAGAAGAAGAATCAGGTGACCTTGCTTGGAGTTATATCCCCTTGCTGACCGCAAAGTCTCCTGGGGAAATGTAGTTCTTCTCCGACAGACGAACATTCGGCAGATATCAAACCCCACCCCCAATGCATTACATGATGTTATGGTGTGGAATACTGATGACCAAAAATCATAAAACCATGACAAAGATTTTACTGAATCTCAGGAAAAGCTCAGAGTAATAATTAAGCTCTCAGTACAACTGACCGTAAATAGCCCCCAAATGACTAGTGAGTATCATTCCTTCTTCAAGAGCTCCAGCACTTAAACAGCTAAAATCTCAAACTTCATATGTGTTGTCACACATCACAAAACATTTAAGAATACCCTCCATGTTTCAGAATATGCCTGGCTGAGAAGGGAAACAAGCTACAGAAATAGATAATCACAACCAAACATTATTATCTTATTGCTCTTAAACATAAAAAGGAAAATACAAATCTCCAACTTAAAATGCTGAAAGAATGTTATGCTGTGAGAGCTTATAATAAATTACAGAAGATGATCAAACAACAGTTACAGAATATGATCTAAAGAGACTATAATGCATCCAAAGAAACCTAAAGCCAATTCTGGCCCCAGTGAAAATTTTTCTAGAAATTAGAGACATTTTTCTTTTTTTCTTTTTCAACTCACAATTTAATAACAGACAAATTGTGTCTTGATTTCACTACAAAGCAAAATGAAGATAATTTTAACATATGCACTATTTATAAAACTGAAAATCTTATTTCATTTTATCAGTATGTCATGTTTCTGATCAACAGTTCTGATATTTTGTGATGATTTTTGTTTTTTTTCAGATGTAACTATAAATCTTTGTCACTTGCTATGTCCTCTTATTCTCAACTTCGTTAAACTAAAATAAACTATTTATTTCATTTACTTCCATAAATTAATCCCTTATGGACATTCACAGAACATCTTTGACCCTGGCATCCCTGTCTCCAGTGCTGACACAGCCATGATCTTTATTGGAACCAAATAGGTTGAGTCTCTTCCTACATAAAAAGGTAACACCAACAATGACCCTTTGACAAACTAGAAATTACTAACAAAGTCTAATGGTATTCTTTTGATGCTTACATCTCAGCTTTTGATTATGCCTGATTTCCTAACAGCAGGAAAAAATAAGGCAGAAGTAGCTCTGTGCGCAATGTAGACCTTTTAGAGCAAGGCCCAAGGTTTTAGGATCAGCCTCACCATCAGCCCATGATGTTTTGTCTCAGAAACTAGGTCTATTTCTGTGGTAACAGAGATGATGCATCTTATCTCACAGTTTGTTATAATAACTATATTTATGGCTCATTCCCACTCTTGTCTTCTCCACTGATTGTCAAAGTGCTGAAGAAGCAGACAGCTAGTTTCAGAAAGAACAGAAGCCAACTAAAACAAACAGTATCTTTTGCCATTTTCTGAGTGTTAAGAATTGGAAATGTTTGCTGTATTTTGAAATAAGGTCTGCCATCAGTTTGGTCTATGGATATTCATGCATACTATCCAAAATAAGCATTTCCAGATATTCATTTCTACTCTCTTTTATAAATCCCTTTTTACTGAAATGCGGAGTGAAAAGCAATGAAATGAACTGATGTAACTGCTGGTAATATCAGTATATAGCTCATACTCTTTAATATGAACTGAAACTGAGACATAAATCTAGTGCCTGCATTAACGCTCTTTCTGCTAAAGCCGTTTCCTCCTCTGCTTCTTCTTGGGTCCATAAAATCACTGCAGATACACTGTTTGGTAAATGCAACAATCTGATACCCCATCTGGCTCTCTCAGATTTTCCATGGTCTAATGAAATAGATTATTTCACAGAAGAAATATTCATAAACAATCTATTTCATAAAAATAACAGTCTAGGGAAAAGAATGCCATACTCTCCTAGCCAAAATGGCAAAGTTTGGAGGATGACAAATGAACAAAAGTGAGAGATCATTGTTGAGGTATTCTCACACATTAAGCAGTAGAATGGCATTTCTCAATGATACGAAGTGTTATAAGAAAAAAAAGTTGCTGTGTTCAAAAACAAGTTTAATCTTTTTAGAAGTTTGAATGATGCATGTAGCAGAGAGGAAAGTGAAGGGCAAACCAAGTATGAATTTATCTTATTTAAATTAAGAATCTATATTGGATCTAATCTAGTCTAAGCTCTTTTAGTAGTCATTGGACAAAAACAGATAGTTTCAAGATATAATTCATTAGACCAATTTGAGGCAGATCCTCTACAAGAAATGTCTACATCTCTTCATAAAATTAGCCTCAAATGATTAACCTGGGTTCAGATGACTCTCAAGGTACTTTTATCTTACCCAGTCATTTGGAGCTTACTGAGTTCAGGAATGCTGGGTCACATTCTCAAGATTAATTGTTCAAATATGAGGTTATATTTGTCTATTCTGTTGAATCTCAAGTATTGGAAAGATAATAGAGGATAGACAAAAAGATTGCTATCTATGTAGGTACACTAGGAAGGCCTTATTTTTGGTCTAGGACTCAAGCAATGTGAGATAGCGAATGGTTCCAAGGAGATTGATTACAAGTACTGATCTCCAGTGTTTTATGGAAATCTAAGTACAATACAGTTAAAGTAGAGGAAAATACAATGATAGTAAAGTGAAGTCCAGTTCTGAAATATATAATAATATTTTATACAACATTATATTATTAGTATTAAAGATATTAGAAAGGTAAAATTAACTCGAAATTCTCTTTTAATTTAACTGTGCAAGAACAATTCAGTGAGTATTATAGATTGCAGTAAATTTGTACAACGACAAAAGCAAAACCAGATGAAGAAAATTAAAATTTTACACTGTTGTACTTTTGTTTGTTTTTTTTTTTAATTGTATGATTAGTTCATTGGTTTGACAAAGGGCTCTATGTATTTATATTCTGAAAGAAAGTTTAGAGGAAGGTATTTTTCATTTCTGTATTAGAACAAAAGAAGACATACATTATAACAGAAATAGTGTAAACACAGAATGTCTTTCTACTCTTTAAAGAAAGAAGTTCATTACAAGTGAATATACTAGCAGTCAAAATGTGGTTAGTGTAGATAATATATAACTGAGTCTGAAAAACATTTTAATTGAGTAAATGTTTAAAAGAAAAGCCCACTTATACTGGAATTTTATTGATAAATCTACTGATAACCACAGCTACTGAGCTGAGCCTAACAAAATATAAGAAAAGCCTCTAAGCGAAAACACAGGCGGTGATGTAATACATTCCTCTGGAAATGCCATGGTAAAGATAGCATATGATCTACATTTGCAAATGAGTCAAAAGAGTTAACAGCTCTAAATATCATGAACAAATGCTGTTCCCTGTTGTGCACAATTATTTCATAAAAGGGGTAGGCAATGCTTTCATGCTCAGCACACAGTGCCTCCCTTAGAAAGCATAAGCCATTTACATACAGCCTTCTACAGACTGAAGAATCAGGTTTAATACAACCAAGGAAACACATAATCATTTAGAAATAATACTAATTGGGAGGAAAAAGAACAACAACAACAAATTACAGAATACTGTACCTCCAACTGAGTAAAAACCTCTACAAACTCTCCTCTAGTTCTGATAAAATTTAATAAATTAGCTCAGTATTTCCTCTGGTGTAGACTTGCCTTGTGAAGCGATTGATTTGGATATACCATTCACCATTGGATCACAGAATCACTTACATAAACCCTTACTTTTCCATTTATTTCAAGTTTTGATTAAAGTAGGCTTATTTAATATCATTTCTTGTCTACTGCCTAAAGCTTTGATTTCATTTCCTCTTCTGTTTTATTGTTTTCTATGTGCTTTTCTGACAATCCAACTTCACTTTATCACAAGTCTCAAAATCTGGGAAATAGGGAGCTATAAACTGAGAGAACAGGCTAATGTAAAACAATACTTTGAGACAGAAGGAGCAAAATAATGCATAGTCAAAAGACCAAGGTCTGCATGTCTCAACAACAAATTAGCAGCATATGGCAGAAACATTCAAATGGCAAATCTGGACTTATTATTACACTTAGAAATTCTCAAAACTTCTGAGTTAGAGGCAAAAGAACTTTTGATATTTTCAAGTTGTGAATGTTTCTAAACGCATTGCAAGAACTGTTCAGTAAAAGACCCCTTAAAATCAAGAGAAGGAAAGCTCTCCAAAAAGTGCCAAAAATGATCAGCTGTCAGATTTGTGTGAGCAGCTCCAGAAAATTGTAGAAAGGCCTCTGCAATGAGGGGCAAATGGCAGCTGTCATAAATTACACCCTTTTCCCAACTCCTTTATGTTTGCAAGTACAATATGGATGTTAGCTCAGTTTCAGGTATTTCTGATTGCTTCCTTTTCTTTTTTTTTTTTTTTAATGAAGCATATTTAGGAGAGATGGCCGATGCCATATTTGTTTTAGAAGTGAAATTTTAAGGGGAATGGCATAGAGACAATTATTCTGCACTGAAGCAAACACACTCCATATATTATTATCCTGTTCCATTCTAGCTTCATAATTGTATCAGTGCAAAAAACTTTATCCATTCTCATTAAAATCATGGCTTGAAGGACAATTTTAGATATATCCCTTTCTGCATTTTTGGGAAATGCCAGACATACTCAGATTCAGACTTTCCATTTTCTCCATACTATAGACTGTAAAATCTAGACTCGATATCGTCTTACTCGTTCTTTTTTCACTCCTTCCTTTCAGTCTTCAGAAGGTCATTAGTTATACTCTGTATCTTTTCTACTGTACCAAAGCCCCCTAATTTTAGAAGAAACAAGAAAAATAGATTGCACTTGTCCACACCCTTCTCTAACGCAGACTCAGTCCACTCCAAATAACTGAATAAATTTAAAAGAAGGCTACTAATTCCTGAAAATTAAAAAATCTTGGTTTGGGGTTTTCTTCTTCAGCACCATGGGCTGGACAGAATTGTAATTCAGAACTGACTTGACTTCTCAGTATTTTTGAGCAGTGAAAACAAAAAATGATTCAGGACGGTCCGTATGAAAAGTAATACCCTACTGCCGTATTTTCTTGCCAACTGGAAGGGAGAAGTAGGAGTAAAGAAGGAACATTCATGAATTTTCATGTTTATTGAAGTGCTGGCAAGTGAAAGGATCTTGTAGCAAGATTTAAGGGGAAAAAATCTACTTGTAAAATAGCACCAAATTTGTGAAAGAGACTGCAAAGAGCAAGAAAAATTCCTGATAAGGTCTAAACTCCTGAAAAGGTAACTGCAACCATCTCCAGTCAGAATGGCAGGAACAGGAAATATACTGCCTGAAGATTTACTCCATCAATAGTTTTAGACATTGTAATGTCTGGAGATCAGCATGATTAGGCCACAGCATAACCTTTGAGTACCTGCTCTGGACTCACTGCTCTGTGGAACATGGAACATGGAAAAGAGACCATCTATCTCAGTAAGATGGGTTAAACTGATCAATCACATTTAACATAGCTACATGAAAAGCTGTATATCTAGAAATCCACTGTCTGCACCCTACACAGATCGTGTGCATATCAGAAATGCTCAAAACTGTTAGTGAACACACCTGCAGAACATAACCCAGAAAGTAGATCCCCAGCTACAAAGATAACTCCTTGCTCCTGTCTATATAAAGATTTTTTTTTGTGGAATTCAGAAAGTTCCATTATAATTTATTCATTTATTTCATTTAGTCATTATTATTCAGTACACTATCACTGAGGAGCTGGCTCTAGTTCTAAGGGTCAAAACCAAGAGCAAGGCAAAAGGAATATGACCTCTTTAAATTCAGAGATCGTAACAATTTTATAATGCATTAACTACATAAACTTCAGTGTAGAAGTGCAAATCATCTACATGTGAATGATAATTGTGACTATGTTTTATTCAGAAATCCCTACAGCTGTAGGCAATGTGCATGAATTTTTTTATAAGTTTGCGTCTTTAGTTTGATTAATGCCATGGTTTTATGGTTTTTCATCATTATTCCACACCATAACATATCACAGTTTTTTCTTGTCTAGGCCCATCTCCCTGCAATTTCCCTTCTTCCAACCCCCTTTCCCAGGGCATGGATCTATGGATCCCTTCACCCACTTGTCACAGGAAGCAGGCCGAACCTGACAATTAGAAACTGCACTTTTCTGCTGCAGTGAGCTTCCTTCTATCCAAGTTTCTATTTTGACTGGAATAGAAATAATAGAAGCAGGTTTGTCTCTATGTTTTATCAGCAGCTTCCTTATTCACATTCATAGCATGATATTTTGGAAGAATGTAAAAGATGAAGATTAGTACAAGTTCTTATGACATGTGGAAGTAATTTGGGGAAATTCAGAAAGCTAACTACAACACCAAGTTGAAGAACTGAGCTTGAATTTGCACCTTAGCTTTTCTGGATTCAGTCTTCCGCCATGGATGCCTGTCATTCCTCCAGAAATATCTGAACTACCAGCCCAGTAATGCTTATTGACCTATTTAGGGCAACCGTGAGAGCTGTCACATTCCTGCATTTAAATACTTGCAGTAAGTTAAGGAAAAAATATTCCAATGTATGCATGAGAGAAATAGCTTCAAATAACAACCCATTTTCTTATACTCCCTGTGGTGTGGCAGATGAAGGAGCAGGAGCTGCTCTAGCAACTGCCTTGTACATTTCTCTCTTTTGTGCACTGTTCAGTACTTACATGACTGTGTTTGTCAGTTGTATGAATAAAGGAACAGCATCAGATACACATTTGCAAAAAGCATACTGACAATCATGGCTCATCTGTATGAAGTTAGATGCCAATAATGGCATATATATATCCGACCAGTCTTCTATCTAACCATGCCTATCCAGAGCAAAACAAAGTTTCTTTGTCCAGCTTCTTTAAAACCATCCTGGATGCAGCCAGAATCATCCAGGTTTGAAAAGGCCTTCAAGGTCATCAAATCCAACTGTCAGCCTGACACTACTGAGACTGCTGAGCAATCCTGAGGTGGCTCCAGGACACAAGAGGTTTCAACACCACATGTCTTGACCTCTCTGTTCTATGGGAAAGTACAATTTTTAAAAAATTGAATGTTTTCTTACTAAATTGAAAGATATGGTAAATGGCTTATGTTTAAATGCTAACATACAATGAACCCTTCCACAGCTTCCACAACTGGCCATTCCCAGTACAGAATCCATCTTGTGAGCGTGTTTTTTTTTAACCAACAGACATGCCTACTGTTTATTATTTATTTTTTGAGTTTATTAAGAGTTTTAAGTAGTAAATATACATCATTTGTATTTTAATGTCTGAATGTTTTGCATTGATTCTGCTTGATTATTTCCTTCACCCTTAAAACATCCCACTTCCAGCAGAGAAAATATTTCAGGGAAGTCTCCACTAAGTTGTAGTTGCTGTACTGTGACACCTATTTATCATTCTTCTGCAAGCAGATCCTTTAACCATTAGAAGGCAATTAATATATGCCTCTCTAATGTTTGACGAATGCCCAGAATCCAGAAACCACACTACCTCAGCATTCCTAACAACACTCTGATATCAGTACAGTGACTGATATACAAGTATGCTTAACGTGGATTGAAGACACAACTTGCACTGAAATTTTCATGGTAAATAATTAACAGTATATAATGAATTAAAATATTTGTATTCAAATGTTCTAAGAGTGATTGCTTGCCTCCAATTTGTCAATGACTTAAAACTATGCATACTAGTTTTGGCAGTAGTCAACACCACTCCTCTTAGACTCTCAGTCCTGTGTTGATTACACAGAGAAATTTACTATTTCAGTCATGCAAGTCTTTCAACTAGATAATTTTTTACTTGTAAGGAAGAATTTTCCATTTGTCTTACTAACTGAACAACTGTATAAAAATGCTGCATTTTCTTTTCATTCCCTCATTTTACGAGTAGCAGGATAACACCGAAGCTAAAAATGCCTCTGCTAAAACTAGCAGTAATAAAACATTCAATAATCATTAGAATGGACCGAGTTCCTATGTACTATTTTGTGTCCTGTATGTAAAAAAACAAAGCAAAACAATACAGGATGAAAATTTGTAAGTTTTTCTTGCAATCTGCTTTAAAGTAAGATTTAATCTTTCTGGAGATTTTGCAGGTTCTGCACAACAGGTTTAAAGTTGCCAAAGATACATATTTTTAAACATTTTAAAGCACTGAGGCCCCCACAGAAAGGGAGAAGAAACTAATCTAAATGGAAAACATCTGCACATTTTGAAAAACATGTTCAGCATAATTATTATTTATATATGCCCAAGTTATTAGGCTGATTTCCATTGCATCTGATAATGGAAAATTCTGGCTTGAGTAAGAAAATACAGCATAAAAACACTGCTATTTGTCAGAGAGGTTTAGATTTTAAGGTAAGTAACATAAGTGCCATTCCATAGCAGCTTGACAAATACAATTAGCATAGCCCTGAAGTGGCTCAACACCTTGCCAGACAAACACCAGCATTAAGGAGAGAACAGGAGCTATGAGAAGGGGGGTGAGAGGGAAGAAACTAAGGGAGCTGGTGTCCCTGGACTCCTGACATGACTGAAGTATCAAAAGACAAGATGCAAGCTCCAAATGTACAATGAATAGAATCAGACCCATGCAGTCTCTTCAGTTAAGTGGCAAATTCTGGGATCTCATTCCCAGTTACAGCTCAAAGGTAAATGCTTAATACTCTGAGCAGTCCCAATGGGAAAAAAAACAACCATCCATCTACTCTTTGAAGTGCAGTCTAGCACAACCTCAGAAGAGCCTTTAGTTGGTAACCCAACCATGACTCAGAAACTTAATTTCTCACACCCTGTTGACTTCTCCTCTCCATTGCAAAAACTCAGATGAGCATGAACAGTGCTGAATTGTAGGCTAATATTATTTCTTGAACCCACTACAACTGTGAGGAAAAAAACAACAATCAAATACAAAACCTCTTTATTCAGCCATCCATTCACTGAAGATTAGTTTAAGGCCTCTTTCAGCAGTAAATTGAATTGAGGCTTTGAGATGACTGGGCAGTCCTCCTAATAGGAGGTGCCAGAACATCAATACACACCAGCTCATGGATTTTCTTTGCATCTTGTAACACTTAGGTTGACCACCCTTTTAGAAACCTTGACCTCATTGTTTAGCCACGAGAAGAGCATTATAAAAGTTGAACTACTAGTACATGTACACTTTTTTTTGGTACTTGTAGAGTTACATATGCACACACACACACTTGTAGTGAGGTTGCTCTGAAAGTAACATCTCCTGCTTTTTTAATTTTGGTCCACAATATCAGAAGTGGATGTTGGTGGTATGGCAGTAGAGGTTGAACCTTCCCGTCAAGATTTCACTACATGTTCTTGCTGTGTGACAAGTGGCAGCAGAGGGGCAGTCTGGAAAACGATGTCTGACATTGCACATGAAGCAAAGGTGTGTCACTGAATTCCTCCATATGAAAAGAAAATGGCACCCACTGCTATTTGTCAACACTTGCTAACCATTTATGGAGACCAAACAGTGGATGTGAGCACAGTTAGACAGTCGATGACATGTTTCTGCAGCAGTCAAAGTGACAGTGGTCCCTTCCAATTGGGCAGATTTTTATGAGCACAGTATGCAGGCTCATATTCATCGCCGGTGAAAATGCATAGCTAATGTCGGTGACTGTGTTGAAAATGGTGTTTTGTAGCTGATACTTTGCTCTAACAAATAGTGCTCCTGTGCTCTTTGTATCTGTTGTAGTGCCCTCGGAAATAAATAGGAGGCAATACTTTTGGCATGACCTACATGTGTTTAATACATGTCAAGACAATAACATCCCATGAAAATTTAAAAGTGAAGTAATGAAGTTTGGCATAAAAGAAAAATGGGAAGACTATTGCAGTATCAGAAGCAGCAGATGACATTTGCTGCTTAGAAACACTTAATCATAGATTAAATGACTGTCCCACCTACTAAAACCAGGAAAAAAATATTTTGTAGCTAATAAGATTTTTATGTGACTTGATATGGCTGTTCCCTGCGGGGATCAGATGCACTTTACAAGTTAACCTGCTCACTTTTAGGAGAAGATTTTGGGGAAACAGAGAAAGAGAATAGCAGACTATTCCTAATTTTAGTAATGCTTTCATGATGTACACTTTCTAAACTATCCCGGCGTGGCAGGGGCAGAGGTGAAGCTGAAGTTGCGCACACCCAGCCTAGCAATCTAGAAATCTATGCTAAATTCACAGGTACAAGAATGTTTTATTTATCTTCAATACACATAAATCTCTGATACTTTTATCAGTCACAAAGTTTAATGCTTGCATCAGTCATAGTGTAACTTCTTCTAACGATAAATAACGATAACGATATTGCTGATGATATTTGATATCATTAAGAGATACCAAATTCAAATATTCTTTCAGCTAAAAAACGGGAACAAGAGAGGCCAAGTAATTAGTAATCCCAGGCGCTCTGGAAATAGCAAAACCAATTTTCTATAACTAGCTGCTTTTAAATCTCTCTACTTCATTACAAATGGGAAGCCAAGTCAAGGTAGGCAAGGTTTTTGAAGCATTAGGACACCATTTTGGGAAAACTCATAGCATTACAGAGATTTCTATAGCTGAAGTTAATGTACAACTGAAGTACACAGAAGTGCACTCAGAACACATATAAGGCTGTAGCTTCAAGCTGTTCTGCCAGAATGAACTCACATTTGAAATCATTACAGAGGAATTCTGCAGCAAAAGTAGAGCAAGAATGCTGCTTTTTATCCTAGTTTTAACTCTAATATCCCCGCCTTCTTGAGATGTAATTTGCTGTACAACTTTCTGACACAGAGTGCACAGTACATTTTTACAGACAATATCTTCCTTACATACTCAAGCCTTATCAAACAATATATACTGTGCATTAGGATGATACTTTTTCCATATGTCTTTTTAGTTTCCACTTAATTGCAAACCATATCATAATAGAGAAAGACAACTTTTTATGGTTCAAGTTTTATACAGTTCCCTTAAAACTGGTAACACTACACCTCAGAAAAGTACTTACCTCATTATCTGTTCCCACATCCAACATCACAGGTAGGCACTCAAAAGGTTTCACTCCTCCACATGCTGTATAAAGTGCCAGTTTACCAACTGGGATGCCCATTCCATAACAGCCAAGGTCTCCAAGACCAAGAATACGTTCTCCATCTGTCACTACAATAGCCTGGAGGAAGAAAGAAAAGCACTTTAAAAATTTAAAAAGTATTTGTACATACATTTTTGTATGTACAAATTATTTTGTAATCATATTGGTGTTCTTCAAATTTTCATTTAAAAACAGGTACAATGGATACAAATAAAACAACAACAAAACAAAAGTCATGAAATCATAGGTGCATGGGATCGTTAAGGTTAGAAAAGATCACTGAGATCACCAAGTCCAACTGTCAACCCATCACCACCCTGCCCCTCAGTGCCACATCTACACATTTCTCGAACACCTCCAGGGATGGTGATTCAACCACCTCCCTGGGCAGCCTGTGCCCTGCCTCACCACTCCTTTGGAGAATAAATTTTTCCTAATATCCAATCTGAATCTCAAACTTAAGGCCATTAAGGCCATTACCTCTCCTCCTATCACTAGTTACCTGGGAGAAAAGGCAGATCCTCACCTTGCTATGACCTCCTTTCAGGTAGCTGTAGAGAGTGATAAGGTCTCCCCTGAGCCTTCTCTTCTCCAGACTCAACAATTCCAGTTCCCTCAGATACTCCCTGTTGAGATTTGTGCTCCAGACCCCTCACAGCTTTGTTGCCCCTCTTTGGACACCCTCCTGTAGTGAGGAGCCCCAAACTGATCACAGTACTCAAGGTGCGGCCTCATCAGTTCCAAGTACAGATGATCGCCTCCCTGCTTCTGCTGCTAATACTATTTCTGATACAGCCAGGATGCAACTGGCCTTCTTAGCCATCTAGGCACCCTAATGGCTTGTATTCAGCCAGCTGCCAGCTAACACCCCCAGATTCTTTTCCTCTGCTTATTTGTATTTGTGAAATGGTTTATTGTATATCACTGTGCTGTGTTGCACTATTTTAGATTTTTACTTCATCATAAATGGGTCTTGCATGTAAAACTTTTCAGAATACCCTAGAAATGTATTTTATATTACATTACAAGGAAACTGGCATTGTTCCCTATTACATTTTTCTGTCAACAACATCAAAACAGAGTAGGAAGTGAAGTTATCCACAAAAAGAAGATCCCCAGACACCTGGGTTTTGTCATCACTGTTTCCAGGAGAACTAGAGCCTGCCACTCCTGCTGGCTTTTCACAGGGCTGTCTACAGTCACCTAGTTCTTATCCTTTGAATGTGTATTTGCTTTTCTCTTGAGCAAATAACACGCTCTATCATATTTATACATATGAGATTGTGTTTCCACTGATAGAAATAGAGAAACTCAGTAAAACCCACAAAGTTATATGCACTAATAAGGAAGATTTTTCATATTAGATTACAGAAATACACTCCATGTATTCATGAGTACAAATATAGAGACAAAATATTAAACAGCTTCATATAAAGTAAAAATGTAAAAATAAATAAAAAGCCACTGCTGTAGCTACAGTACAACTGTCAAATTCTTGTGTTAACATTTCAATCACGATGAAGTAGATAGCACCATAAAAATGTTCTTGTAGCAAGAACAGTGAAGTGCAACTACTGTAGTAAAGACGTGGAAAATTCTCAGAGAGCAAATGAAACACCTACATTCCTTAGCATCAGATTGCCAAATCCATGCAAAGGTCTCCTCGGAAACATTGTGAAACAGATTCAGAATGCAATACAGATTAAATATGATCAAATCTAGCAATTGACCCTGAAGCCTAGAAGTAGGTGTTAAAAATTTTACAGTTCCTGTTGCCAGCCACCACTTCTCTCATAAATACAACATGTTTTTTCTTTTCTAATTTGCTGGGATGTTTATGATACAAAGACTACATATATTTCAAAATTCCATACATTCAATTACTAATACATTTTTTAAAAACAGTTGTGCACCACATGTACTGCTTCTAAATCTCAATTATAAAGAATTGGCTAAAATATAAATAGCACTCTGAAAGAAATTAAACAGTGCAGTAAATGTTCTCTGACAGTATCAGCTTTGTCAAGCAAACAAAACCAAACTTACCTTGATGACACTCTCTGGCCAGGACTTCAGCATTGCAGCAATGTGCCCCCGGTCATGGATAGTAATAAAAAGACCTCTGCAAATAAATGAATACTTCTCATATACACAAGCTAATAATTGTTCCCTTCTAAATTATTTAAATCATAAATTAACTCCATGCATATGTTTTCGACATACATAAATTCTGTTCAATAAATGCTTAGTTTCTTTGGAAGAAGAGAATTAAATATCTGCATTTATTAGAAGTCAGAGAAAAAGTAACAGTGAAAACATAACTGCTCAAAGATTCATTGTGCAATAAAAATCTGCAGGATTTAATTCTGCAAATTATTAAGCTGGATTTTAAAACTCTCCAGGTATTTGACGTGTTCAAATGCATTCATTAATCTACTGACTTGAAAAAACATATTCATTTTATAACAGTGATCACTAATGCAGTCCCAAAATTTTTAGGCAAAAATTCACCGAAGTTTTAATCTATGAATGAAAACTGAAATAAGTCATCATCATTAATTCAAGAGTGTTCGGTTATATATTTAGAAAATGTTATTTAATTAGACTAAAGTGGTAAATTGTCTAATGAAAACCTCTAATTTGAAAGCGTATCTAGTCTGCCCTATAGGGCTAAGCATACTGAATTTTTACTTTGAAGAGTGCTTTTTAACTGAAAAAGACAATCCTTCCCAAAATGCTGTAAGGAAGCAAGGCAAAATAAGTGCCGATGCTTCCTTTCTGATGCACTGTAAAATAAGCTGTTTTATAAACTGCTGTGTAAATGGCTTACATAAAGCATAAAACAGTTTGTCAAAATTGCTAGCTTCAGAGATGGCCAGTCTGAAGAGATGAGAGTGCTAAACAGAATGAAAAGTGTAGAAAGAAAGCTACCCAAAGATATTACCCTTCTCCTTTTCCCCCGCTCTCCAATTTACACAGACCTAATACATTGGTGTTAAATGAAGTAAGATTTTGTAGTGATTTTCTAAAGCGCCAGAGCAGCCTAGTTGTGGTTAAATGACCTCTTTCTTGCAAAGCAGGGAGAAAGGTCTCCATGGAGTGAATTCCACAGCAGAGGAAAATAAATGCAGGATGGCAGCTCCAGAAGGAACTTTGTCCAAACATTTGTAAGGACATTTGAATAAGTATTCAGAGCCTGTTTCAGAAATCTGTCCAAGGAGGATCACTTTCAAACAACAATGAAAAATAGGGGTTAAAGTGTAAACAAAGTCGTGTTGAAAGCATTTTATTCCCCTCCCTCCACCTTTCCCTCCACTCTTTCTATATGTTATTAACACATTTCTGAACGTATTGTCCTGACTGAGAAGATGCTGTTAATTTTAAGGGCACAGTTTCCTTATTCCATAAGAATATGAAAAGAGAAAGGAATCTCTTTATCTGGATCTGTTGTCCTCATCTTCCAAGTTTTAATTTAAAGCACTTTTCTCCATTAAGGCTGGCAATGCTACACGCATGCAACCACAGAAAAACAGGCTATACATTTTTTTTCATGTCTGGGAAACTAAACAATGGCCAGAAACAGCAATAGCTGAACGAGGTTTGTAATAGTGGGCTAATAGGGTGACACTGACTATTTAGACAGCCAGGTATTTGGCTACCCAGTAGACATGATGGTTATATTTTGGCTGTCAACGCATAACCATGAGAACAATCAAGAAAGCAGCAGCATGGCAGCAATCTCAAGCCACAGAACATTGCAGGCTGGAAGCTACACAGCTTAAATGGGAGTAATTTATAAAAAAAACTTTCAGAAATAAGACAGAATTTTCCATCTGTGTATAACATTCATAACCATAAGTGATGTCAGCAATGCTCACTGCCCAGAATCAAACAACAGGCAGCCCATGTTGTGTCCATGGGTTTGACTCAGTCCTTCAGGCTGGAGCAGCTACCTGGCACAGTGTAAATCTACATGGAACATGTCTTTGAGTGCATAGGCACTAACGCTCACCTTTACTTGTTTTGGCTCCAGTTAGACTTCAGCAGTGATTCAAACCAGTCTAGCCAAAAGTATAACTTTTACTCCTGTCCTTGCATAGAAACATAGAATGGCTTAGGCTGGAGGGGACCTTAAAAACCATCTAGCTCCAACCTCCCTGCCATCCACCAGATCATGTTGCCCAGGATCCCACCCAACCTGTTCTTGAATGCCTCCAGAGATGGGCATCTACAGCCTCTTTGGGCAGCCTGGGCCTTGGCCTCACTGTCCTCTGACTAAAAAATTTCTTCCTAAAACCTAATCCAAATCTGCCCTCTTTTAGTTTAAAGCCATTCCCCCTTGTCCTATCATTTTGAATAGAATGAAAGTATATGAAGCTACAGTTCAGCAAAAATTATGCAAAGAAGTTCCTATGCCTTCTTTTCTCTTGTCACAGCATCAGTAAGACCCTAAAGACTGATGAGTGGAACCATGCCAGGACATCAGGATCCACTGAAAAAAAGGATGGATTTTTGAGGGTTCACTGACTTCACCATACTGTAGATTTTACCAAAGTATGAAGGTCGTTCTGAATTACATAATTTGGCTTTGTTTTACTAGAACTCTAATCTATTAGCACAAAGTAAACAATTAAATAGTGCATTTTTTTGTCATGCTTCAAGGAAATAATGTTTCACCATTAACATATTTGTCTATTTTCTATTGAAGTTCAAAAATATTTTGGAGTAACAGAATAATCCTTTCTTTCCTCTTCTTATTAAAACAGGAGGTATTCTAACATAGAAAATGCCAAACATGCCAAACATTTTTGAATGGAGAAGTTCAAACTTTTCTCACAGCCCTCCACATTCAAAACTTTATTTGAATTATGGACTGTATAAAAATTATAATAGAAGTGATTTCACTTCTCCATGCCATCTAAATCAACAAGCTTAAAAATAATAATAATAAAAGTTCACAGGGAGCAGCTTCAGTTTCTGAGTCTTCACTTTCTCAAACTCCTGCACTTTGCAAAATAAGCCAATCTAGTTCCTCTGTTGAAATTCCCTTCTATTTGTGCTAAAATTATACAAAGTGGTACAATTATAAATATTGTACTAGAAGCTAAAGTACCTAAATCCCAAGAATAGAATGGTTTGCTCTTTATTCACCAAGAGATAACAGCATAACTGTTCAGCATGGTCTCCTGCCATGTACAAAGAGTACTGAAGCTTTTAATTACATCTTAACCCATTAAGTTCTTTTTCTTAGTGATGCTCCTCCCAAGATTTCTGAGGCCCAATAGATACTATCGATGGTCTGATTTTAAAAAGGAAGCTGTTTATAGATTTTCTATTATTTTTTGCTTTAACATTTCCCTTTGTACAGGAGTGAATTTCATTACTTTAGTGCAAAAGTATTTATTTCAGTAAGGAAAATAGTTGCCACTGAAGTTTCATCTGATTCTAAGCTTCATTCTGAATTCATCAGTAAAGAGAAACCCAGTCTTTAAACTTTCTAGACACTGCGTATGCAAACCATATTTAAACACAAAATTTTGTAGGAAACAAAACAGAGATTATATCTAAAAATAACAGCAAAATGGGAACAGTGTTCTGTGAAGTGAATGGTGTAAGTGAATGGTACAAACTTTTATCATTCCTGAAAACTTGGACATATATAGTTCATTGAAAAGGTAAATACTAACAGTAAGTGAAAGACAGTGGAAAAGAAGATGTTGTCCTGGGAAATACATGAATAAAGCATATGTTTGTAAATAATACAAGTGTTTTCATGCTTGGCATCTGGTTTCCTGAATGACTGTTACTAAATATCTATTTTTCAAAGAGGCTGGTTTCAAGTATTCTGGAAGATGGAAGATAACATATGCCAACTCAAATTAGCTGAATTTAAAAGAATAACAGAAACATTATTATAAATTTTACAGTGATTCAAAAGCCTAATTTGGCACAGAATTGTAGGGAGATAATCAAAAAAGAAAAAAATATAATCACTGTATGTCACTACGTTGAGGGGTCTGAACTCCTCAGTTACAGGAGAAAATCAGAAGTTAGTTTTATTTCAAGACTTCCTTTTGAAAATGCTGTTTCTTGCCACTGTTTATCTTTGCTTGCAGCCTGTGTAGCATTCTTTTCAGTTCCCAAGTTCATCACAGCTATTTATCAATCACTGATAGTAAGTGGGCTGCTTTAACAGTTTCTGCTGTTAAAAATAACTTCCACATAGCAGACATGATAGCTCAGAGGTGAGCTATCAGAAAAGGCCTGGGGGAGCTGCTGACCATAGATCTGAAACATGCTCTGGAGTTTGCGGGGTATATTTTGCAAGCATAAGACACCAGAGAAGGTGAAAAGAAACAGAAACAGAAAAATAAAAACAGCAAGATGCCTAGAGCAATGCAATCTGAAGGCAAACAAAACACAGAAATTATAGAAAATCTCAACATCTGGAACATAGGATGCTGTCTTATCACTTATCTGCAGGTCTGGACAACTCCAGCTCTCAGAGAGCATGATTATTGTTACCCAAGCACGCTGCTACTTCAAGTGTATGATGTGGTTGGTAAAAGCAAACCACTGTACTTGAAATATACCTCTTAAATTTTTCAAAATGTCAGTGGTTCCATAAACATGTAAAAAAGTCAGAGCTTTGTATAATAAGAAGCAAAAGGATGAACTAATTCAACTGCTCTCATTCGGCACAAAAGCTATTTATATTATAAAGCAATCAGAATAAAACGTTGAAAGTCTTACACAGTAAATCTTCAAACCAAGATTCTTAAGCGATATATAAAGCAAGTACATCTTGTCTCTTCACTACACAATTCTCTAATTTTGGAAACCATGATGCATAGCTCAAGGTATTTTGGAAGAAAATTAAGAATTCTTCATGATAAAAACAGCACTTCATAGACTTTGTAATAGCAGGCTTTCAAATTACATATATATATTTTTTCATTTATATAAAATAGCCATTATTGCATATCTGGATAAAACTTTTTAAATTACTGTCTCATCTTCTTTACTCACAGAATCAACAGCATAGCACTTCATGGCCTAACTATTCAGACTGTAATGATGCATCCTTTTAATATAACAACAGAGCAGACAAAATCATCTCTCTTCATTTCTTAAAGGACAAATTTCTTTACTTTACTGTATTTCAAAACTCTCATGAATCTAGACAACCAGTTTGTATGTACTCTTGCTGAACCACAGCAGCATAATGGCCTATAAATGGGATGTGTTAGTCTGAAAAGCAAAAGATATGCATACAGATATACAAGATATCTGAGATATACAGTATTTAAGAACCAGAGCTATTTTGCTCTGGAAGCTACTTAAATTCTACTGACAATTGCTCAATAAATAACTTAATTATTACACTCTAATAGACTCAAATAGAACTATTTGAAGATTGTGATTGAGAGAACATTTCACCAGAGCCAGACAAATTAAGTCTAAAGACAAAAATATCCTGCTGTTCCACTTCAATAGCTACTATATTCATTTTATTTTATGCTGATACTGTGTAAAAAACCATCATGACAGCATCAATCATGTCTCTACTGGGAGTCCTACAATGCTGCTGATGTTTAAAGAAATTTTTTAAAATGTTATTAAACTGTGAAGTACTCAAACAAGTGAAATCACTGTCTTTTTACATACGTTCTTCAACAATTTGTCCTGTCTCTGCTCATTGGAACATGGAAATAGTCCAGGATTTAGACAATAAGGTCCTTTAAGCCAGTTTTCATTGACCTTTAAATTGACATCATTTGCTCTCAACAACCATTAAAAGGACAAAAGTGAGGACTTATTAAAAAGGCTTCTTTTTATGGCACATCCTACTCAACTTCTACTTTAATGAAGAAGTCATTTCTGGAAACAGACACTATCTTTCCTTTGTGCAGCTGACCTCCACAGCTGAAAAGGGACCAAGGACAAGTTCATGTCCCAGCAATACAACAGCTCTTCATGCAGAGAACTGTAGTGCTAAGAGGCAAAATTCAGAAAGAAAGGCAGGGTAATGTAAAAAGAGCACAAGTTAAATTTGTGATAATGTCACGTTGTCAGTGAGTTTTCCAGGCATAGAACAGGGCAGGTTTATCCATGATTGAGCTACCTGCATATCACATTCAGTGACATTTCTGAGACCCACGTCTGTAGGGCCAGAGGTGCAGGATCACCAATATTCTGTGGGACTTCATGAAATCTTCCAGTCCAAGCACTCTCAGCTAGAGCAGTTATTTTGTCTTGAATTCCTCTGGGATAAAAATGTGATTATAGGCCATGATTTTTCTGCAGTTTTTAGCAGGAAGTGTTAGTGGTAAAATGAAAATATCTATTCTAGCAGAGTTTGCTTCTCCTAAGACTAAAAGCATTTTGCATTGTGCTTTGCTGCAACTTATACATAAACTTAGTCTTGTTACCAGAGGAAACTCTAACAGAAAATAGCATTAGAAAGTAGATCTCCTGTATTTTACCACGTAGAGGTGGGCAACAGAGGCTGGGAAAGAAAACTTTCAGTTTATTATTTGCACATCTTAAGATAAGCTTAAGTTTTTCAGTCTTAGGACAAAGCCAAACAACCTTTCACATGACAAGCATTACTCTAAGTGAGAGAACACCAAATAAAAGAACACATTAGTAAGTAAAAAAACACTTTCTCTTTCCTCATTCAAAGGGCACCACGTGTAAACATGTTCATTTTTTTCCGAAACAAGGTAGTGTAGCTACCGAAGTAATTTTTAAATCCTTACAAAGTAAACATTTCCATCCTTAAAAACTTCTCAACTTGACCAGCTATTGAATATAGGTAGAACAAAGAAACAAAGCATTCCTTAGTTGATATTCAATAACCAAACTTTTCTGAAATAAATTATTTTCAACGAATGAATTTACCAAAACCAAAAAAAAAAAAAAAAGCTGCCTGACACGCAGCTCAGCTTGTAGAATCAGTGCAAATGTCCTAGCAAAGTAATTTAATGTTCATCTCCTTTTCTGTCCCTATCTAGCCTTGACTTCCAATTGTATCCTCATAAAAGACCTCAGGTCCAGATTTCCTGGACTGGACCAAGTGCTGAGTGGCCTGGAAACCTCTGAAGTATTGGGTTTCAAGCAGAGAGAAAAGAGTTCCCACTGGATGTTATTTCAGTCAACTTGCCACTCACAGAGACTGCAAGCATGAAGTGTATTCACGTCCATGTTGAGTGATGTGAGGGTGCTCCTTGCTTATACTTTCACCCAGCTGTTCACCCACTCATAAATTTTCAGATTTTTACATGCGAGAAAATAAAGTCTTAACTACAAAAACTGTATGGAGACCTTCTTGTTTCTGAAATACAGTTTATACAAAGACAATGCTTTAGCAGCCTTTACTCCATGTTTCATCTACTCCATAAATTCCTTACTAGCAAATATTTTCAGTTAGCAGTCTAGATTTTTACTGTCAACTGTAAAACAGCTGGTTTATGCACAGGCTAACTCATAGTTAGAAATCCTGGCACATTATTCTATTCCACTTCTGCATGAAAGTGGATCCATTGTTCCACCATCATGACCAAGAAGCCAGGCTTTGGTGGCTTCTGGGAAACACAAGAAGCCTTCCAAGAAGGAAATTTTAAGGGCACTGAGGCAATGCTTTACCGTAACTCAGTTTCTCTGTTGACAGTTCATCCTACCACAGAACTGACTTTTCAGCAATTTTTCCCACATGAAAATGTAAGATTATAACTTGATAAGCAGAATGAATAAATCACTGCTTAGTGACGTTGAGACTATTTTGGTTTTAATTTATTCTCACTGTAAGAAGCAAGTCTGTTTGGGTCATTTCCCTTTCGTTGTTATTTTAGTGTTTGGGATCACTCAATAACTAGATCACAGAATCATAGAATCACCAAGGTTGAAAAAGATTGCCAAGATCATCCAGTCCAACCATCCATCTACCACCAATATTCCTCCACCAAACTACGCCTATTAGTACAACATCTAAATGTTTATTGGGCATCTCCAGGGAAAATAACTCAACCAGCTCCCTGAACAGCCCATCCCAGCAGCCTGATAACTTTTTCAGAGAACAAATTTTTCCGAATATCCAATCTGAATCTCTCCTGGCACAAGTTGAAGCCATTCCCTCTAGTTATATCACTAGTTACATGTGAGATGAGGCCAACCCCCACCTTGCCACAATTTTCTTTCAGGCAGTTTGTAGAGAGCAATAAAGGATCCCCTGAGCCTCTTCTTCTCTAGGCACAACAATCCCAGCTCCCTCAGATATTCCCCATCAGACTTGTGCTCTGGACCCCTAACCAGCTTTGTTTCCCTTCTCTGGATATGCTCCAGGGCCTCAAATTCTTTCTTTTAGTGAGGCCCCCAAAACAGAATGCAGCACTTGAGGTGCAGCCTCACCAGAGATGAATATGGAGGGACAAACTCTTCCCTGCTCCTGCTGGCAACACTAACACTAGATAACATCACTTAAAAATTCTTACAAATTTAAAAACCGAAGTAGCTTTAACAATGTTGTATTTAGACTACTGATTGACTATGCATACCCATAATAACATTCTAAAAATCAGGGCTGTGGCTGACTACTTTCCAAATTAAACAAATGTTTGAATTTTATTTAAATACAAGTCTTTAGAAAGGGTATAGTTGCTGAAATCTCATAGTTTAGAGTATTAATTAAAATCTGAGTAATTTTAAAACATGGATGTTAAGCTAAAATATTTTAGAAGATTCAATGATATGTTGCAAGAATAAGTCAAAATAAAAATTGATCTAGTTCTAATTCCAAAAATATGCTGTGGTAGTAGATCCTTAGCATACAAATGATTCAGTTGCACATTCTTCAAATATCTACTTTTTACTGTTTTCTTTTGACATCTCGATTTTAGCCATTTTTTTTTTCAATTACTGCATTGATATTTGCTACAATATTTTCCATCATTTTATGTCCATATTTTCCACAATCAAAACCACAACGTTTTAAAATAGTAAAATGCAAACAACCTGGCTAGCACTAGTTTTGCTAGTATTTCCTATTAAATTTTTAACATGCATGAATATTTGAGCCAGACATACATCTTAGGACTCTGTCCAACGAAAGCTTTATATAGGGAAAAAAGCTGTATGTCCAGCTGTATCTCAGACACAAATACTGAGTGGCATACATGACTATTTTTAAGAGCATGTTATTTGATGTTAACAAAGTTGCAACAAACAAGTTCTTCTCTGAAAGTCAGTCACAAAAGAAACGAGTGTTTAAATTTTACCAGTAAAAAACAAGAAATGTATATTTATATCATCTACTTAATATATATTTAATTCTACCCCATAATATTTATTTATATCCCAAAATATTCATCCCTTGCCTGTTCCAGAAGTTCCTTACCAGGAGAGGCATATGACTGTCTCAAAAACTGTGTGGAAAAATCTCCAGAACTGATAAAAATAATCATAATAAATATGATATAAACACAGGACATATTAAATACACAATAATTTCATTATCATGCTCTTGAAGGCTGGCAATTGCTATGCCTCCTTTTCACTTCAAATTATCTGTTTTAAGATCTATTTAGAAGGTTTCTAGTCAGAGGTAGAACACTCTGATTTTAGTATATCCAAGTTACTGCAGATTTGGAGGCTTTTGCTTTCTGTTTTTGACCACCAAATACAAGACTATTTTTAAAGTTATAGAATACTGTATTCAAAATGCAACAACAGGAGTATGCTGGACTGCTGAGTAATGAGAACATAACAAACAGAGAAGCTGCTGAGTAGGTTAACAGGGGGTTTGGGTGGTGCTGAAGGACGTGCAGCAAATGTACAGAAAACAAGAGCTGGAGAATTTCCAGTGTAAAGCACACCCCCATAGGAAAAGCCTTCTGAACATGGACAGGAATATATACAGAATGAGCTAATAAAAGCACTGTAATGTTTCTAAGTCAGTGGCGTTGTCTCATCTGAAATACTACTGGCACCTCATTTTGCAACATAAAAAGTCAGTAATGGGGATTAGTGGAAATTTGGAGAAAGTTCTCTGCACGTTGCCAGAGGGTGGGATTCCTCTTCCTCTTCAAAGACCTCAGTGTAAAAGAACATACTGAATGCTTATCAATCACCTGTAGTAGATCTTTGCTATACGCTCATGTAGCAAAGATATGATACAAATATATTATAAACACAGGCAGTAATATCATTTCTTTTTTATCTCACTGATAGCTAGAGTAGCTCTTTCTCTTCTACAGTCCTAGGAAGGAAGAAAGAAGCACACACATTTTTCTCAGTGCTTCTCAAGCAATAAATTGCAAGCTTAAAAACAACACAAATAAATGCGTAAGAGACCACTCTTCATATCTCCAAGAACAGCCACAGAAATGTAGCAGATCTTCTTCTGTAAGTGTTTCTCTAGGCATAAACGTACCCTGCTAAGCAATTCTGCATAATATGTTCCAGAGGGTTTCAGAGTACCCCCTTCTATGTATTCTGAAGGACTCTCATCTACAATTTGTAACTCCTCTGCAACAGTAAGTTCAATGAAAATGTTAAATAGCCGTTAGTACAGGTATCTACTATATACAGCAAAGATGTCACAGAAGACATTGTAGCGTAGATGTGCAAGAAACAACACACTGATATAAAGAAATTTCATTTTAACTACTTCATAACATCTGGGCAGTTATCGTCCCCTTTCTGTGATAAAATGTCTGTTTGATGCCTCAATGCAGCGCAAAGTAATGTATGTAATCTAAAAAGACCTGTTTTGCCAAACAAAAAGGCTAAGTATGCCTAACACTGAAACTATCACACTTCAATATCAACAAAAGTCTCAATAAGGAAGCTGTGCCTTATCCTCCTTTTCCAATGTCTTTTAGTCAAAAAATAGGCTTCCCCCCACACACAGTGAAGTAATTTCTGACTTTGTAGTTCCTGTCTGTATTTAGCTGCACTGAAATGCCTCATATCTCACAGCAAATCAGTTACATTGCACTAGAGAGAAGCCTAAGAGCAAAATAGTATAAGTCATAGGTGATGGTATGGTGGCCAGAGCTCCAGGACAACATATGGCAGAAATACCTTATTACTAAATACATTTCTGAAGATTAAAATTAACACATTATTTCCCTGAAAGCCATTACAGAGTTAGTGACACTTAGGTGCAAAGCTGATCCTCAGGACATCCAAAGGCCAAAAAAATTCAAGTGCTCAAGATAAGGAATTTGCATCCACAAACTTCTTTTTTTCTTCTCTGTTACCTTCTTTATGATGAGGCTACCAGTATGAGTGATCTATCTCTCTTTCTCCTAAGCACTGTCTTTAAGGATCTGACCTTACTAGACCACCCACAAAGGCATTAGCAGATTCTAGATATGAGCACCTGATACTTCATGTTCCTATTTCTAAAACAGATGAAAAAATCTTGGTCTCTTCTGTTTGCTGATGGTGTACAACCTGGCAGTTATCTGTGTTGTTCTAAATGTGCTAGGACAGCAGAGTACCTGTCTACTGTTATGCAGGCTATGCTTACCTGCAGGCCACAACTTCAGGACTGTTCAGTGTCACTCAGTCCAGAAGGGAGGAAACCATATCTACAATTCTGCACAACAGGAATAGATAACGTAGCATCCATTTGCAGATATTACATGGGATCTTCCACCAGAGAAGATATTTGTTTACACAAGTCAGAAGAGATCCTTATTAAATCGAGATACAGGATTCTAGGCATACTATGGGATTCAGATAACAGAAGTGGTTCTGTGAAGACACATAATGGGAAATTCCTACAGTTTGTATCAATTCAAAGCACTTAGTCAGGTGAGATCTCTAGTTTTCTGTGTCTGATGAAGAGTGCTTGTATGTATGTGATACTCATCAAATTAACTAAGAGTTGTTTTTCTGGATGACAGGTGGTTTCA